>NC_087156.1:26581996-26624496 GCF_035594125.1 Scylla paramamosain | reverse complement strand
TTTACTCTGTGGCTTAAGTAACGACGTAGTGCAGAAGCTTAGAGCATTAATAGTTGAAAAATAAATAAGTTGTTTGTGCTGGGGGAAAAAAAAAGGAAGTTATGATCCTGGTGGTGGTGGTGGTGGTGGTGGTGGTGGTGGACGAGGACAGGATTAGTGAAGGGAGAGAGGAGGAAGAGGAGGAGGAAAAGGTAAAGGGTTAATTAAAGACGTGATCGTAATGCCCCAGCCTCTCATCTTCCCCCCTGTCCTTCCTCTCCCTTCTCCTTCAATCCGCTTTTTCACTTTTCCTCCTTCTCTGTTTGTGTTTGCTTTGCTTCTGTGTATTTATGTCCCTCTTTTCTCCTAAGTGTTCTCTTATTTGGTTTGCACTTACCATTTTTCTTTGGCTTAATCCATTCATCCTTCATTGTTGTTTATGTGTCTGTTTGTTTATCTTCTCGGCTCGTTTGCACAGGCGGACTGAGAGTTTAGTATAAGTGACGCTTGCTCTTGTGTGTCTGTCTGTGGAAAAGAAAATGTTAAAGTTAAAATAAGAAGAAAAATAATAATAATAATAATAATAATAATAATAATAATAAGAAGAAGAAGAAGAAGAAGAAGAAGAAAAGAACAGAAGGAGGAGGAGGAGGAGGAGGACGAGGAGGAAGAGGAGGAGAATGACAAAGAAGATGACTAAGACGAGGAGAAGAAAGAAGACGAGGAGGCAGTTTAATTAAAGGGAACATTTTACGAGAAGAGAGGCGTTACACAAAGCAGGGATCTTAATAATACACACTATACACCTTATATATTCACCTACACAACCTCACCTGGTCCATCCTTTACCCAACAACAGCACCGCGTCATCACTGGCATACCTACTACATGTGTTTTACTTGATAGCACACATTACCTGCCTTGTACCACCCCTTTACACGAGCTGGTCCACCTTTCACCATCATCCGCATGTCATCACTATTACTTTCTGCAGCTTTTTACTTTACCTTACCTTATTTCCACATACCTGTTTACCTCCACCTGACTTAACGTTACTTCCACTTCCCCCTTATAGATCCTTCTCTACACCTGCTTTCTCATCCCTCACTCAGTATTACCCTCCTCACCTGTACGTTCCCTCACACACCACCTGTCTTCCCTCACCTGTTTCTCCTCCACATCCTCATAACTGCCTTCCTCCATCACCACTTTTACTTTCCTCACTCTCACCTCACCTGTTCTCCTCCGCATACTTATTGCCTTATTCCTCCATTCCTCCACCACATCATATTCTCTCTCTCTCTCTCTCTCTCTCTCTCTCTCTCTCTCTCTCTCTCTCTCTCTCTCTCTCTCTCTCTCTCTCTCTCTCTCTCTCTCTCTCTCTCTCTCTCTCTCTCTCTCTCTCTCTCTCTCTCTCTCTCTCTCTCAGCATGTTGCTTCTGTGTATTAAGTTAAAAGGAATTTTCTCACCTCCTTCCACACCAAGTTTATGCTTCATAAATATGTATATACCACACTTTCCGGGCTATTCTTTTCACTCAATATTCACCCCTTTCACGTCCCATCCCACACACACACTCTCTCTCTCTCTCTCTCTCTCTCTCTCTCTCTCTCTCTCTCTCTCTCTCTCTCTCTCTCTCTCTCTCTCTCTCTCTCTCTCTCTCTCCATTCCCTTCCTCCCTATGCTTTTCATGCAGTATTCATCTCCTTTCACGGCCTCTCTCGTCCTCCTTCAACTTCTCTCGCTTCCTTCCTTCCTTCCTTCCTTCCTTCCTTCCTTCCTTCCTTCCATTCATTTTTTCATCTTTCCGTCCTTCCTCCTTCTCCTTCCATTGCTCACGCCTCCTGCAGTCCGTCATACGCCCTTAGCTAGTGACGCGGAAGCCATTCAGGAACCAGTTTTAACCCCGAGGGGCGGCAAACTTTTGGAGGCGGAGCAGATTTGGGGCTCTCATGGACAGACGCTGACACACACACACACACACACACACACACACACACACACACACACACACACACACACACACACACACACACACACACACACACACACACACACACACACACACACACACACACACACACACACACACACACACACACACACACACACACACACACACACACACACACACACACACACACACACACACACACACACACACCCGGAAGACTGCTGCGGGTGTGTGCAATTACCGGCCACTCCCTTGCATATATTGTGTGCAAGAGAATGGCAGAGGAGGAAAATTGCTGGGCTCAGTGGCAAGTATCTGTTAAACGTGTTGCATAATCGTCAGCGTGAAGTCATTAGTCCGTCTGTTTAAGGGAAGGATGTTCGTCTTTGAATGGCGCGAGGGAGTGTCAGGGGAGGAAGAAATACGTGAAGGATCCGAGTTTCAAGGAAGTTTAAGGAAATGGGTAGACTGTCTGTCATGTAATTGTGAAATGTAAAAGGATGACTTCAGGTAATTTTTTTTTTCTGTATACCGAGTCTTTGTTGTACGTTCCATCTCCTTCTCCCATATATATATATATATATATATATATATATATATATATATATATATATATATATATATATATATATATATATATATATATATATATATATATATATATATATATATATATATATATATATATATATATATATATATATATATTCTGACACATGAATGTGCCACAAACACTTGTACCTTTGTTGCTTTGTGTTTATATCCATTTTTCATTAATATCGTATCGTATTATTTGTTTGTTTACGCATGTATTTATTATTTAATTGTTAATATATCTTTTCATTTCTCTGTTTATTTACTTATTTGAATAACATAGGAACCTATTTGCCCGGCGCCGAGACTGAAAGTTCCGCACTCACTCTGCCAGTCAATTATGCACTTAGGCAGCAGCAGCAGCAGCAGCAGCAGCAGCAGTGACGGCAGACATGTAAAGAGAAGCACTCAGGTCAGCGCCGCAACATTAATTTCTGTAGGCGCTTGATAATTTCTATTTTCTTTGACAAGTCTCCGGACAGCGAGAATCCGTTTCCACTCATTGAGTCTCACGTATCTTGGTAGCGGTGGTGCCTGTGGAAATGTGTCTATTAGTACCTCAAATGGCGTGCAGGTGAGACAAAATTAGCACAGCAAACTAGTTCCGTTGTGTTGCTGTGCCGCCTGAGAGCACATGAAAGGGACTAATCAAGGAGAGCACCAAGATAAAAAAAATGGATGAAGGAGTTCCTGTGAATAGAGTGATTTACAGTGAAGTAGACAGGAAGAGCGATAACGAATGGTAAGATGAAGGTACTGACAAGGCAAGATGAGTAAGTCAGCTGTGTTGGTTAACTACGGTACTGAACATTTCAGAATAATAGTAAATGTCGCCTCTCTCTCTCTTTTACATTCCACTTCATTAGAAATCTGATTACATTTTTATATTCAGAAATCTGTCAAAATGTCATGGTTTGATTTACAGTGGTCAAAATAATCACCAAAGCAGTGATGTGAAAATAAATAAGATGCCATAATCTAATTTTACAGCGATCCAAATATTAAATAAAAAGAAATTTGACGATAAACAAAATGCAACAGTTTATTTCTATGGTGATCCAAAAGTTCCATAAAACAATGATGTGATCGTAAGCAAACGTAAGTAAAGCACCATAGCTCACCTTTACAATGATTCAAATACTCCAAAACTCACCGGAAGATTGATGCGTGGAATGCTTCAAGATTAGTGTTCAGCCTCTATCCTCGACACGCACACCGACCAGAAGGGTTGTATGTAATTGATCCTATTGGTGTGGGCGTGAGCTGCCTGCTTTGCGCCACCACAGGACGCCGCCGCCGCCGCCACAGCGCGGCCAATGTAGGAAATGAAGGAGAGCGGCGGCAGGAAATTGTGTATTAGGAAGGACCGGGATGAATCAATCGGGGCATCATTTTCTTCCTTTTCGCCGAGGCCTGGGATGGAGGGCGCCTCCTGCTCCACACTGGTACATCTCCCTCACCATTTTGTGGGTGGATTTAAAGTTAAGTAATGTATTACTAAGCCTTCCCTCATTTACTTGATGATCTCTCTCTCTCTCTCTCTCTCTCTCTCTCTCTCTCTCTCTCTCTCTCTCTCTCTCTCTCTCTCTCTCTCTCTCTCTCTCTCTCTCTCTCTCTCTCTCTCTCTCTCTCTCTCTCTCTCTCTCTCTCTCTCTCTCAACTTGTTTCCAAGTAAGCATTTTTTTTTCTCTCTCTCTCCCTTTAGTGGCTTTGATGATACAGAACTTTGTAAACCTATCGATCCGTGGCCTCCTCTTCCTTTAACACGATAGGCTGGCTCGGCAAAGACTGACTGGCACGTGGCATTACCGGCGCTGTTACAAGTAAAAATCAGGGAACTGAAATAGAACCTTTTGTCTATTCCCTTACCCTGATGAGCGTCGCGGAGCCGGGCGGCGTCGATCACTCACACACGCCTCGGGGTCACAAAGGGGGTGAGATATTCGCGGAGTCAAAGGTAAAGCGAATCTGAGAGTGGTGAAAGCCGCATCGCGACATGGGGACCCGTGACCTAAGGTGAGCAGGGAGAAGATTAGCGTGAGGGAAATGGGAGCAAAGAAAGTCTAGCTCGATGAAGGTTTTAGGATCGAGTTTTCCGTGTGATTTTGTATGTTATCGAGGGAGAGTTTAATGTCCAACTACTGGTCTGAGTAGAGGGGAACTGGGGCAAAAAAAAATGGGATTTCATATAACGTTTTATGATCTGAGTCTGATAATTCACTATCAAGGTGAGTGAAGGTGAGGTTACTGAGTGATTCCTCGTTTGATCTCAGGGAAACGAGAGCAAAGGGAGTGTGGTCCAACGTAAGCCCTTAGTATTAGAGTTCTAAGTGATATTGTCAATTTATAATGGTTTATTAATAAGAAACTCAGCCAAGGGGAACGATAAAGTTATTGGTGGCTCGCCCACTGTGATATATATTGCCCTTTGATGTGAATTATTTGGAGAACCACAACAATGAAAGCAAAAAAAAAAAAAAAATGAAATAAAATAAAATGAAAGTTAACTTGCTTGAAAACTAATAGGTAATATTATTATTATTTTTTTTTTTTTTTTCTTTTTTTCGAGAGCATGTGAAGACTTGTCTAGACTTTCTCGGGACATGTATAGTGCTGGACGACGACCACACCACGAACCAAACACGACCAAGGTAACGCAGAGACAATCAACAAACTGTGTAATATTTCAACACAAGACATTCGCCCATCAGCAAACAACAACAACAACAACAACAACAACAACAAAAGGAAGAAAAAAAGAAGAAAAGAAAGAAAGATCACTAAACTACTATTACTACTACCACTACTACTACTACATTTATCTGTTTTCTTCTTCTTCTTCTTCTTCTTCTTCTTCTTCTTCTTCGTCATCATCATCATCATCATCATCATCACCATCATCATCATCATCATCATCATCATGCATCATCTCCCTCTCTAACATCTAAACGCCTTCAACACCGAGTCTCCCTTTAACACCAAACACCTCCAGTTGTGACCTTGCTCCACTGCAGAGAGAGTAACTGAGGCGGGGAGGCAGTCGAGCTGAAGTGGCCTGGAGGGGTAAAGGAGGGAAAGAAGGAGAGGGAGACGGAGATAGATCGGCAGGCAGAGGAAAAGGAATGATATTTTTTTTTCAATTTTTATCTTTATTTTCTTTTTCGCTTTCTTTATTTTTTTTTTTTTTTTGTTATTAATTGTTGCAAGACACTTTCAATTTAGCTTCCTGGAATGGTTTTTTTTTTTTTGTATGTATTTCTGTATGTGTGTTTTTTTTTTTATATAGTTTTTCCAGCAGCGTTCATCTCTCTCTCTCTCACACACACACACACACACACACACCTTCATCCTCCCCAAACTCATGTACGCCTCCCCAGCGTGGTCCTCCTCCCTCACACACACTCAACAGCTACAGCTAGAGAGTGTGCAGAAAAGGGCGTGCAGGGTCATCCTTGGCCCTGCATACACCACCTATGAAGAAGCCCTGACCACCCTGAGTCTGTCCAGAATATCCACCAGGCACCGAGAGGCTCTGGAGAAGTTTGGGAAGGGACTACTGCATCATCCGCGTCTCAGAGACATGCTGCCGCCCGACGCGCCTCGCCCTGTCCGTGCCACCAGACACCACAACAAAATAACGCCCCTGAAGGCGCCGCGCACGGACCGGTACAGACTCAGTGCGATTCCCACCATGGTGCGAGCCATCAATCGATAGTATTTCCCTCCTAGATTAGTCTTACCGTTAGGATTAATGTTAAGTTTTTCCCCCATCCCCTATGTACATTTTCAGTTTGTCAACTGCCTAAATAATAAACCGTTTATTATTATTATTATTATTATTACACACACACACACACACACACACACACACACACAGGCACACACACAAAAATATATATATAAATGGAAGCTCAGTCCACCGTAAATTCTTTCAAGTCTTTTCTATTTCAATGGAACATAACAAACAACCAATTTACGTTGCGTAACTAAACCACCTTTTTTTTCTCAATTTATTCGGACTCATATAGCAATTCACCTTCTTTATTTACATTTTAAACCAGCCAATCTTCTTTTTTTTTATGGTAAATGACAAGCACACTTCGTGCAGGTTTCAAAATAGTCTGTCCTCCCTAGGCTGTGTTCATATCTTCCTCTTTAAGTGCTGGTTCCTCGGCGTCCCACCTCCTCCTCCTCTCCATCCCCTTAAATATCCCCTCCCCGTGCCTCTCACATGTGCCTTCCCGTACATATTTTACTCGTCACGTGTGTATTCAGAAGGAAGCGTGATGGTATTGCTTCGTAAAGAGTGATGGTGATGATAGTTTTGAGTAGATAGAGGAGGATGTTGTGTTGGATGTTAACTTGACGTGTGTGGAAAAATGGAGAGAAAAAAGTTTGCCATGTTATAATTAAGTGAATGGGAAGGGTATGTGGTGTGAATGGCAGGGAAACGGGTTATGTAGCAGGGAATGGGAAAGAAGGAAGGGAAGAGAAAAAGAAAGAAGGAAAGAAAAGAAAAGAAAAGAAAGCTGCTGCTATTTAAGATCTGGCTTGAAGAAAAAACAAGAAGAAGAAGAAGAAGAAGAAGAAGAAGGAAGAGAAAGAAACAATGAGAAAAAAGCGGGCCTTAGCAAAAAAAAAAAAGAAGAAATAAAAAAAGAAAGACAGCAAGGAAAAAGACAACTATTGCAAAAGTGATGAAAAAGAATTATCCCTAAAGAAGAAGAAGAAGAAGAAGAAGAAGGAAAGAAAAGAATAGACTAACACTAGAAAGAAAAGAAAAAAAAAGAAAGAAAGAAAGAACGGCCGCGACCATTTAGGATCCTGCTTGAAAAGAGAGAGAGAGAGAGAGAGAGAGAGAGAGAGAGAGAGAGAGAGAGAGAGAGAGAGAGTAGAGAGAGAGAGAGAGAGAGAGAGAGAGAGAGAGAGAAACACGTGACATGTAGGTGAATTTCATGAATGGACACCCACACCTGCATTATTGTATGGACGCGGGACAAAAACTAAATAAAAATGAAATGTACTCGTATATGACAGACGTATGGACAGCGACGGATATTAACATTCCTCCGTGGCGCTGATGTGACGGCCACGGGCGGGATGCTGCAAGGTATTTTCAAATGTTTCGGTGCTCTATCCCCACTACTTTGAACTGGCTTTAGTGGAAGTTACTGGTGGAGGAAGTGCTGAAGAGTTTTTTTTTTTTTTTTATTGTTCTAGTATAAGTTTGACAAGGATTCTGTGTCATCATTTGGGAAAAAAAAAACATTAGAGGACCCGACTGATAATAATCTTCGTGGCGTTTGAGAATGGTCCTTGTGAGAAAACATACGAGTAGTGTCTTTTGTTTCTTTTATGTAGGAGGGGGCACCAGCCAATGGCAAAAAAAAATTTAAAAGAAAATAAAAAGGCCCACTGAGGTGCCAGGCCCCGAAAGAGTAAAAAGCGATCGTCAAAATAAGAGGATAAGTGTCTTGAAACTTCCCGCTTGAAAGAGTTCTAGTGACAGGAAGGAGTACGGCAATAATATTAGGTTTGCATGCTGGTCTGAGTGTTCTCTCTACTAAAGTATATACTGCTTGCCATGATGAGTCTGCTTTTAACAGTAACGAATATTTGACAACGAATATTTGACATGTTTGTTTGAATTTTTTTCTTTTTTATTTCATAGCAAACATTGAAGTTATAAAGTATGATCTGATTATGTGAGCCGCCTGTCATAAGCAGTATTAAATTAAGTAGTAAAATAAATCACCTGCATTACTTGCGTTAATGGTGGCTTATTTGTTTACACACATGTTCTTTTAAATTATTACAGTTCCCGATGTAGGTGAGATAAGTAATGATGTCGATATGCGATTTAATACATTACCTAACAATATTTACTTGCATCTTAATGTTCTATTCATACTTCTAAACCACACATCTTCATTCTAATTCATTTAATCCTAAACTGCCCTCGGTCAAATATTTCCCATCAGCAAACGTCATATTAAGAGGTGGGCAGCGGGTAGTCTTATTGAGGAGGTGGACAGCGAGTAGTCGTACTGGGGAGGTGGGCAGCGGATAGTCGTACTGGGGAGGTGGGCAGCGAGTAATCGTACTGGGGAGTGTTCGACTCTTGACCAGCAGGGGCACAGGAAACGCAGGTAACAGTGCAGGTGTTTATTCACAGAAGGTGTGAACAGAAGGCTGGAGGTAGGTGATCTCCCGGCGCCAGGCCGCGCACTTCCACTTAACACTTATGACTGAAGCCTAGCTCGTTCACTCATACACGTATTCATGCCTCACACAAGTCTCGCTCATTCACTCGTTCACACAACTAGCTAACAACCACACACCTCCCCCGAGACATAAGGAAGATTCCTTATCTTTGTTATGGCTACCGTAACACATGAAACAAAGTTACAATGATTGAAGTACAGAAAACACGGTACATATACACAAAACAAACACAGCGTACAATGAACACGTACGACTAATCGTAGGTGCTACGGTGCCACCGCACCTGCAGTCGTCTCGGCTCCCTACGCTGTCGGCTGCTTCGACGCTCTGGTTGCTCTCGGCCACGGTGTACCCCGTTACCCTGATGCTCCGGGCTGCCGGGATGGTGGTGTTCCTCGTGACCCTGATGCTGAAGCGCTGCACCGCCATGAGCGGTGTGCTGCTCGACAGGAAGGGGAGCAAGAGGTCTGTGTGGGCGTAGGTGTCTTCTATTACGCCACATCACGCGACCGCTGCCCATCTTGATGAGGTAGTCTCTCCTTCGCCCAACAGCCACGATGACACCCAGGCGATCCCAGAGGCCTGTCGTGTGATCTTGAACGTCGACGTGGCCACCGAGGTGCAGGAGAGGAAGAGTACGGGCGGACGCGTCGTGGCGAAGTTTCGCTTTCTTCCTCAGTCGCTCTGCCTTGGCGTCGCACTCATCAGCAGCGCGCTGCCACTGCTGAGCGTATGAGCGATGATGAGCCGGGACACAGGACCTCATAGGATGACCGAAGAGGACTTGTGCTGGTGATCGCCCTTCCGCCCTCGGAGTGTTGCGCAGTTCCAGCAACCCGCGAGCGAACGCATCCTCGTCCAGGTGTCCCTGCTGTGTGGTCGTGAGGATCAGCTTCTTCACGGACTTGACCGCTGCCTCGGCGTGACCATTGGAGCGTGGATAATGAGGTGAAGATACACGATGCTCCACCCCCCATCGAGCCAGGAAGCGCCGTACCGATGAAGAAGTGAACTGCGGTCCACCGTCAGTCCTCAGGAGAACAGGCACGCCCGTGTCGGCGAACACACCCCGAAGGACACGAACGAGCTGATCAGCCGATGCTGGACGTGAGCATGCAGACACGTGAGGCCACCCAGACAAGCGATCTACATACACGAGGTATGTACGGCCTGCTGCGTGGAAGTAGTCTGCAGAAACTGACTCAAACACCCTGCTGGGTGTGTCCGTGTCCTGCCAGAGAGGTTCGTTGGCTTGGCTTGGTAGGAGTGGACGGCATAGTGAGCATCCAGAAACGACGTTCTCAACGTCTCTGTCCATACCAGGCCAGTACACCGTTTGTCGGGCCCGTCGCTTGGTGCGCTCCATCCCCTGATGACTGTCATGGAGTCGCTCTAGTGTTTCTCGGCGGAGGCTGTGAGGAATAAGAAGCCTCGGCCCGTAAACCACCAGGTCGTCGTCTACGGCCAGCAGACTGCGCACCGGCCAGTACGTACGCAAGCGGTGATCGAGGTCGTGGCAATGATCAGGGAAGCCCTCGATGATGACGTTCTTGAGCAAGCAGTACTCCCCGTCTCTTGCTGCTGCGGCACGTACCATTTCCACAGTCTGATCCTGGAGTGGTGCTAAGCGGACGCCGTCCTCATTGGTGGCAGATAACGCTGAGATGACCGCTGAGTGGAGAGGGTCGAGGTCACCAGAAGTAGCAGCATCCTCTTCCTCCACTGGGTCCTGTACTGGAGCACGTGAGAGGGCGTCGGGCACACAGTGTGTCGATCCCTTTTGCCAGCTTGCTGTGAAAGAATACTGAGCAAGCTTCTCCCTCATGCGCTGCAGCCGCAGGTTCTCTATTTCTCCCAACAACTTGCTATTGAGGAGAGGTATCAGCGGGCGGTGGTCGAGCACTAGATCGAAGTGAAGTCCTTTCAGGTAGGTGCCACATTTCCTGACTGCCCAGACGATTGCAGCCATTTCCAACTCTATTACTGCATAGCGGCTCTCTGTGTCTGTAACAAATCTTGACCCGCATTGCACCATCTTCCACTGGTCACTGTGCTTCTGCAGGAGAACGAATCCAAATCCGTGCATCCTTGAGGCGTCAGTCTGTAGCATCGTTGGTAATGATGGGTCGAAGTATGCCAAGACAGGTGGGCTGACGAGACACTGTTTCACCTTCTCAAACGCCTCTTCATGGTTAGGAGACCAGCACCAACTGTTCTTCGGGCGTAAGAGATCTCTGAGGGGTTGTGCAGCTGCAGCCACAGCAGGAGAAAAGCTTCCAAGCTGGTTTGTAAGACCCATGAATGATCGTAAGTCGGTGATGTGCTGTGGTCGTGGGAAGTCAGAGATTGCCTTAACTTTCTTTGAGTCTGTCGTGTAGCCTTGTCCAGAAACAGAGTAACCACAGTAATCTACCACTCTTTCCGCGAATGTAAACTTCTGTGGGTTGAGAGTGATGCCGTGCTGGTCACACCGCCGCACAATCTGAATGACATGGGCTAAGTGCGCACTGTAGGTGGAGTCATAGGCCAGGATGTCGTCCACGATCTTGATGGTGTTAGGTATGTCGCCGAGAGCTTGGTCTCCTCGACGGTTATACTCGTCTCCAGACGAGACGAGACCCATAACCGCTCGCCGAAACTTGTACCGACCCCAAGGTGTTATGAAGCAGGTTAAATCCTGGTCTTCTTCTCTAATGGGGACTTGAAAATACCCCATCTTGGCATCAAGAGTGGTGAACCAAACTGCTCCGGTCCCGATCGAGGCGATGGCGTCATGAGGTGAGCGCACTGGATACACGGGCCTCTTCACGTAACGGTTGAGTCGTGTCAGGTCAACACACAGCCTTACACCAGATGTCTTTTTTGGGACAGGCACGATGGGGTGGCACCATGCCGTAGGGTAGTCCACACTCTCGATGATTCCCTTGTTAAGCAGCTCTTCCAACTGGCTCTTAATTTCTTCACGCCAATTGTAAGGGATTGTACGAGATGCTGTTACGGCGAAGGGTCGAGCGTCGTCTGTCAACTCGATGGCCATGGATCCACCAGCCATTGCACGTAAACCTTCCTTTGCTTCGAAGACGCTGGGAAAGGCCTTGATCACAGCAGCAGCGTGCCCCGCACGCTGCTGTGGCGTTGGGTCGTAGGAATGAGGCCAGCTGATCACTTCTGTGGGCGTAGATAGAGGTGGCTGCGAGGCGGTCGGGTACTTGATGGAGCTGTTGCCGGTGTGCTGTTCTTCCCTGCGTAGCGGTCGGATTTGAGCCGGAAAATCTTCGGGGAGGATTCCGAGAGCGATGGAATCGTACCAGCTAAGCAGCGCCCCTTCACCTCCTTCACCACGCTCACAACAGTCTCAGCTTCCCTGTCGCCCAGTTGCAAGTGCGACGAGAAAGTTCCTACACAGGTGAGGGTGATTACCGGCAGCATAAAGTCCATCACCATCAGCGGGCGCCAAGCTGGAGGGCGGGATTCCAAGGAGTGTTGCCGTGTCGAGGCCAATAACGGTCGTTTCGGCCCCAGAGTCAGGAGTCCACGTAATCTTGTCTCTTCCAGCGGGATGTGTGGCGGTAATGAGCACCTGGGGCGCAGGTCGTGCCGTCACCGTCTTTGTGTATACGCCTGATAAGAGCTGGTATACACTGGCACTGGCTCCCCGCCTCGGGCCTGCACCGCGATGAGGAGAGACAGTTGAGGAACTCCTCGAAGCTCCTCGTCGTTTCCTCACTGTCTGCTGACATACACTCGCAAAATGCCCTCTTTTCCCGCAGTTACGACACACTTTATCTATTGCCTGGCATCCCCTTTTGTCACTGCGACAATCTTTGCCACAACGATAACAGCCCGTGGGGCTTGAGCCCCCGAAACTGCCCTTCCTGTAGTTCGAGACAGCGTTCACACCATGGCTCGAAGAGTGAGAGCCGCCCCTTAGTACTGCACTACACTGGTTAGCGCTCTCTGATGCTCTGCAAATATCTATGGCGTTTTCAAGGGTGAGTTTCTTGTTTTCCAGCATGCGTTTCAGAGCCACTTCGTCTCGTGTCCCAACGACAATTCTGTCACGCAGCTGATGGTTTATGCACTGGTCGCAAAAGTCACAGAAATTGGCGATTTCCTTTACAGCACATAAAAAGTCGTCAAAACCTTCTTGCGTTTCTTGCACGCGGGAGTAGAAGTCTCTTCTATCCATGATGATGTTGCGCTGGCTTCGCAGGTACTCACACATTGCATCGAGGATGGTTCTTAACTCCGCGTCTCTCGGTAAGCTTATCCCGTAGCGAAGTGTACGGGTCCACTCGTCGTCTAGGACAGCAGCGAGTGCCGCCCTCTGCTCAGCCAGGGAGAGACAGTCTATCCTGGCGAGGGTTACGTATCCTTCAAACTTATGGCGCCACGTGTCGAACTCACGTAAAGATGCTGACGCCGTTAAGTGAGGAATGATGGTGGCGGACGTCGGGAACCTCGCGCCCTGGGTAGACGTGCTGCGGGCTGTGGTTTCGCCTTCATTGCTCGCCGTGGTGCGACTGGGAGCTTGTGTCCCCACTCTCTCCAGCAGCTGGGTTAAACGCTCCTCGCGAGCCTGACTCTGCTCCGACTGTCGCGCTAGCAGGGCAGCCAGCGCCTCCAACTGCTTCTCCATTCTGCGCCGTACCCACTGCAGCCTTGTCCTGATCCTACTCACTGCGCCATGTTCGACTCTTGACCAGCAGGGGCACAGGAAACGCAGGTAACAGTGCAGGTGTTTATTCACAGAAGGTGTGAACAGAAGGCTGGAGGTAGGTGATCTCCCGGCGCCAGGCCGCGCACTTCCACTTAACACTTATGACTGAAGCCTAGCTCGTTCACTCATACACGTATTCATGCCTCACACAAGTCTCGCTCATTCACTCGTTCACACAACTAGCTAACAACCACACAGGGAGGTGGGCAGCGGGTAGTCGTACTGGGGAGGTGGGCAGCGAGTAATCGTACTGGGGAGGTGGGCAGCGGGTAGTCGTACTGGGGAGGTGGGCAGCGGATAGTCGTACTGGAGAGGTGGACAGCGGGTAGTCGTACTAAGGAGGTGGGCAGCGGGTAGTCGCACTGGGGAGGTGGGCAGCGAGTAGTCATACTGGGGAGGTGGGCAGTGGGTAGTCGTACTTAAGAGGCAGAGGGGAGTCATTATAGCAGATCTTGGTGACCGGCAAGCAGGCCGGCGATAGGATAGCAGGAGAAAACCGTCATGTTCTTATTTATATCTGTCCGTTTTGATATTTAAGGAATCTGACGTAGTCTGTTGTTTAACCCACTACTGTTTAACCATTGATTGTATTGTATGTATTATATTATTGTATTATTAGTATTGTAATCTATCTAATCCAATTATGCTTTAGCTGGAAAGAGACTGGTAACTAGCTCGTTTAGATGCGTCACGTACGTGCTGCACTCTGGCGGTGAACAGCAGAAATAGTTCAAAAGGGAATGAGGAACCGGCAGTTGATCCGTGATATAACAACCGTACACTTGTGCCCTTGTGTTACACCTGTGAACACCTTGCCCCTTCACCTTGACATCTCAGAGCGGCACAGACTGGTGAGTGTTGCATAGTGTGCTTGCGCATGTTTGATGGATAGATCAGGGAAGTAGAGTTGCAGTGTGTATGTTTGTTGTTGTTGTCGTCACTGCCTCCACTACTATAAAAGTAGCAACAAACATGGTAACAAAGGCTTAGGCAGGATAGCTTTTTTATACTGTACTGCTGTTTTACTAAATAAGATTACATTTGAATATGTAACAAAATTGAATTAAGAGTAATAACATGTGGCCGTTTAGGTGACAGTGGGGCCGATTTGGCGACAGTGGAGCCATTTTGATCACAAAAGTAGGGCCGTTTTGGTCTTATAGAATGGGGTCATTTTTTGTCATAGTAGGGCCGTTTTTTTCTCAACATGGACTCACCGGACGCAGGAAAGACACTGTGGGAGAGAGAGAGAGAGAGAGAGAGAGAGAGAGAGAGAGAGACATAGCTTACGCGTCATGTCCTGCGGCTGCGTACTGTACGAGTATACATGTCCCAGGAGAGGGAGGGACTGAGCTGAGAACTGTTTAAGGAATGATGGATTGACGGAAGGCTTGGAAGAAGGACATGAGGAAGGAGTTTAGAGTAATAAAAGTGAGGAGACGTAGGGAACGTAGGATAACGAGATATGAGAGAAAGGAAGAGGAGAGAGAGAGAAAGGAAGAGGAGAGAGAGAGAAAGGAGCTGGATTGGGAGAGGAAGACGAGGAGCAAGAAGAGGAGGAGGAGGAAGAGTATGAAAAGGAGATAGGAATGAGACGAAGGGAGACTGAAGCATACGAATGATGAAAGGAGTGAGGAGAACAAGGAAAGGGAAGTGAAAACCAGCAGCAAGATGAGAAGGAAGGAAAAATGGGGAGCAAGTGAGGGGACAAGGACAAGGCAGTGGGGAGACAAGAAAAAAATAGAGGAGGAAGGAGAGAGGAGAGACTGGAAGGGCATGTAAGAAGCTTGAGAGAGGAGAGGGACGAGGCGAGGAGAGACGAGGAGGGGAAGGGAGAAAGACAGGACGGGATGTAATAGATAAATATATATAAGCTTCTATTACTTCTGTGTGGAGATGATCAAAGAAACACGGTGGTAATGCTGTTGCGTTATATTAATAAAATAAACTTTACAAAATAATCATGAAGCTGCCTGGCGCCGCATGTCCGCCACCAAGGCCAGGCGGACACGGGCTCTCATGTCTACCATCGAGGAAAGGCGGACATAGACTGCTCATATCCGCCATCAATGTGGGCGGCGGACGAAGCGTCCCGTCACAGGGAGAAGGGAATCGTGGTGTTCAAGGAGAGACTGTGGGAGGGCTGGGCGAGGCGGGGAGCAGTAGGGAGGGAAGAAGGGGATTCCCGGCCGCTGGAGGTGTCACGGAAACAAAACTTGCGGCTTCCTGTAGGTTTCCAGGCGTGAATATGACGGGAAGGAGAGAGAGAGAGAGAGAGAGAGAGAGAGAGAGAGAGAGAGAGAGAGAGAGAGAGAGAGAGAGAGAGAGATGGGGACAGACAGATGGATAGAAAGAGACGAACACAGAGATAGACATACACAGACAGACAGACAGATAGAAAGAGACGAACACAGAGATAGACATACACAGACAGACAGACAGACTGGTACAGCAAAGAAACAGATAGACAGGTTGACAGAAAGACATATATGTAGACAAAATAGACGGACAGACAGGCAGATACGTAAACTGACAAAAATATAAACAGATAGACACATAAACAGACATAGATAGACAGATTGACAGAAAGACACATAGAAAGACATAAAAGAAACAGACAGACAGACAGAAAGACAGACAGACAGACAGAGAAGGACGTCTAGACAGAGGCAGACACAATGACAGAGGAAAACAAAAAGACAAAGTTGTGATGGGAAATGCACTGAGGAAATAAGCCCTTCTGTTAGTATACGTCAATCATAAATGAGATAAATAATTCTGTACGTTAATGTGTCTTTAAAAATGTATGAGCAGTTCCCTTGGTTGGAGAGAGAGAGAAAGAGTGAGAGAGAGAGAGAGAGAGAGAGAGAGAGAGAGAGAGAGAGAGAGAGAGAGAGAGAGAGAGAGAGAGAGAGAGAGAGAGAGAGAGAGAGAGAGAGAGAGAATTAGCCTCACTACATTCATCACAAGAATTTGTCGCATCTTCATCTTTATATAAATAGGGGAGAAAATGTAATTACATTTATTATTTATACTTTGAAATAGAGACTGGACGAAGACTAAAAAGACAAAAAAATTCTCTCTCTCTCTCTCTCTCTCTCTCTCTCTCTCTCTCTCTCTCTCTCTCTCTCTCTCTCTCTCTCTCTCTCTCTCTCTCTCTCTCTCTCTCTCTCTCTCTCTCTCTCTCTCTCTCTCTCGCAACACTTGTACATTAGCGACTGTTTCCTGCCGCTGCCTTTCGCTCGTCTTTAAAAACACAAGCAGCATCAAATATTCATCGCAACCTTTCAATCTGTAATTTCATGAAGAGACGCGCATTGCCATCAGGTGTCTATTTTCCGTCGATGCACAATAGAGAGAGGAAAATAACTATAACAGTGCAGTGTGAATAAAAGTAAAGTAATTGTCTGTGAGGCATTATCATAATTTTGTGTGTATGAAAGGACAAAAGGGGAGAGAGAGAGAGAGAGAGAGAGAGAGAGAGAGAGAGAGAGAGAGAGAGAGAGAGAGAGAGAGAGAGAGAGAGAGATGAGCACACACACACACACACACACACACACACACACACACACACACACACACACACACACACACACACACACACACACACACACACACACAAACTGACAGACACGTAAACAGATACACCGACATACATACATACAGACAGACATAGACATAGACAGACAGACAGACAGGCAGGCAGAGAGACGGACACACAAACAGGAAGACATATAGACAAACAATGACAGATTACAGAAGGCAATGAAGGCAGACAGAAAATTAAGGTAGAAAAATAAGTTACAGTATATATAAATCCGAAAACCTTCCAAACGTATATATAGTATTTTATCAATCGTTAATTTTCATAGATCAAATGAATAAATCTCCCGTCATCATTGAAAAACATTAAAATACCCTTCCCTTCGTACACATCAATCATTAATGGGATATCTCCTAATGTATTAATGTAACCTTCCTTTTTCTTTCGATATTATCTCCAGCCAGTCGCGACTTACGCCAAGACCAAAGGAAAAAACCTGCAGGATTATCCCAAGCCAATCCGAGCAGTATCCGGAGATTGGGTTAAAATTACTCGGTGGAAGTTCATCGTGCCGATGACTCTCTCTCTCTCTCTCTCTCTCTCTCTCTCTCTCTCTCTCTCTCTCTCTCTCTCTCTCTCTCTCTCTCTCTCTCTCTCTCTCTCTCTCCTTGAATCTAGATGCGGGCGAGGTTTGGCAATACATTTTATTGAGGGCATTGTTATTGATGTTTGGTATGCAGTGTGCAGGTAAGGGAGGTGGTGGTGTGTGTGTGTGTGTGTGTGTGTGTGTGTGTGTGTGTGTGTGTGTGTGTGTGTGTGTGTGTATGTATGTATGTATGTATGTATGTATGTATTTATAACCTGCCTGGATCTAGGAATCTAACGTTCTTCATTAGCGCGTTCATAATGAGAGAGAGAGAGAGAGAGAGAGAGAGAGAGAGAGAGAGAGAGAGAGAGAGAGAGAGAGAGAGAGAGTGTGTGTGTGTGTGTGTGTGCCGGCAAGGAATAGGGAAGGCTTGGAGCGCCGTGTTCACTCCCCTCAGAGCAGTGATCTCCCCTCGGCCTCCTCATAGCACCGCCCGCCCATCCCCTGCCTTCCCACGGGCCCGTCAGTAGCTGCGTGCTCGTCCACCTGTTGCGTCAGGGAGTCACCTGTGGCGCCGCGCCCTCCTATACCGTCAGTCAGGTGGTCGCCCGCGCTCACCCCACATCGCCTGCCGCCTTGCACTCCTGCTCGCTCCCTTCCACTAGTAAGTTACCGGAACCTCGCCGACCCGTCCCGTCCAGCTCCCCTCTTCTTTTGATACCCGTACTTTTGCGACACTGAAATAATCGGGAAATTACACAGCAGATGTTTGAAAGACCAGTTACACGATGTAACTTCATTAGCAATTCCTGCGATTGCTATTACTATTCGAGAGAAAATTACTTGATTTACAGCACCACAATTACAAGGTTATATGGCGCTCACTACGGTTATAAATGAGCGCTATCTCTCCCACTGACACATTACCGTGAGACAAAGATCTAAGTCGCGACGTTTTGAGAGCGTGCCAAGACAAAAACAAAAAGTGTTCTCATTATAGTGACAGGACAAGAAAACTTTGGTCGTTAAGAGTCTATCATGGCAGAGTTGTTAGTGTCTCATGTCGTAGTTCATGTCTTTTCTGTCCTCCCGTCTGCCGCGCCGATGGGTGTACATATCCTCTTGCCGCCCCTGTACCTCCTGCTGGCGCGGGGGGCGGTCTGGGGCGGCTGGTTTGTCTCCCGAGAGTTCAGTATAGATCTCCGCCACCCGCTGTCACCTGCCACTCACAAGAAGCTGCTATTGGAAGTTAGTTATGCTCCATCTGGCTCTGTAACTGCTAAGATAAGATAGTTTATTTGTTACAATGTTATACAGTAATGCATACAAGTGAAAATCTTTATGGCTACCCTTTGTGGTTACTCTTTAACCATGACAACTAGCATCCGTACACTCATGACATGCCTTAGAATCTCAGGTAGGTATATCATGTGTGCATGTATATCTAAGGCTTAAATATACATAAATACATGCACACGCGCACACAGTACTTTACTAAGAAGTCACGAAACATTGCCTGTGATCGTGAATGGTAATGATATTAATGAAAAAGAAGGAACTGCACATGCATCATGTTACCCGGACTCTTGTTTTTCCGTCCCATTTGGAATCTAATATCAATGTCAAACCCGGAAGTCCATCAATACACGCGTCGATGCATATCCGCTGCTCTATATCGGTGAAAACTATTTGGCAACCGTATTTTCAGATGCAGTTACGTTTTGTAGACTTGTAATGCGGGAATGTGGAATTATCATGTTACGCCTTCTCATATCTGTCAAGTTTGTGTATGCGTGTGTGTGTGTGTGTGAAGCGTAGAGCGAGTGGAGGAAGGCAGGCAAAAGTAAAAATAGTGACCAAAGGGGGAAATTAGAGATAGAGAGAGAGATAGCGTGGGTAGATAATTGTGCTAGTGATCATCGTTATCATTACCATCGTTGCCGCCGCCGCTGTCATTAGCATCATTACCATCACTGACGTCACTGCCTTTATCGTTATCTTCATCGTTGGTGCTATCGTTTTTCTTTACTTTGCCTTCGTTCGCTTATCATCATCAGCATCGTCATCGTCACCATACCGTCACCAATATCACCGTCACCATTATTTTTTACGCTGTCATTTTTCATCAGAAGCATTTTCATTGTCATTGTCATCATCATCACCGTCATCATCATCATCATCATCATCATCATCACCGTCGTCATCATCACCACCGTCGTCATCATCACCACCGTCATCATCATCATCATCACCGTCATCGTAAAATAGCGCAGATATAAAAACAAGAGGGACGGACACATACACACACACACACACACACACACACACACACACACACACACACACACACACACACACACACACACACACACACACACATGCGCACGCACATACACACACACATACACACACATGCACACACATACACGCACAAACTTTAATGTTTTTCTTTTTTTTATTTTTACAGTCAGCTTTCAAGGACGAAATAGAGAATAAAAGGAAACCATTGTAATTTCCACGCAAACACATCATGCTTAATTATTTTGTCATATTTGTTTCATTAAGTATTGTTGAAGTAAAGAAAAAAAAAATGTTTCTCCTCCTCCTCCTCCTCCTCCTCCTCCTCCTCATCCTTCTCCTCCTCCTTCTCCTCCTCCTCCTCCTCCTCCTCCTCCAGAAGTAAGGAAATCACCCCGGCAGTTCATATAGTGATGTAAGAGAAAGAGTTGCGATGGAGGAAATTAAAGAAGAGAAAAAGAAAAACAAAGAATGAAACAGGAAAAGGTCGACAGAATAAGAATGTGTAATGGAAACTCTCTCTCTCTCTCTCTCTCTGTCTCTCTCTCTCTCTCTCTCTCTCTCTCTCTCTCTCTCTCTCTCTCTCTCTCTCTCTCTCTCTCTCTCTCTCTCTCTTTGTATGTGTGTGGAAATTTTAATAAACCTTTCTCTTTTTTTATATAAACCAGAAACCGCACACGCACAAAGAAAGAATTAACATGGAAAAGACTGGAGTCGCTATATGGAATTCTTTACCTAAACACTTTCTATTCCATTCAGCAGTTCTCCTGTTAAAAAAAAAAAAAAAAAAGTGGGACAAAAAGAGAAAGGGAGATCACGCATTCTGGGAACACAAATTAATTTACCATTTTATCCAACCACCTCGCTCACCCTCACTCTCCTCGCCGGAAGCTAAGTGAGGAATGAACTATAGGGGTAATAACTAATAGAGTGAGAAATGTAAGGTCGACTATACTGCGGGAAGCGAGGGAAAGGGGAAAGGTCGAGAGGGGAACACTTGTTGATTATACGTAATGGTGGTTGTGGTGATAGTGGCGGTGTGTGGTGGTGGCGGTGGCGATGGCGGTGATTGCTTTTGCTGCATGGGTCCTTGGTGGTGCGGTAATGGTAAAGTTGCAGTGTTGGCAGCAGTGGTGTAGTTGCTGCGGCGTTAGGCACAGTGGTGAGGAGCTGCAATGGAAAGGGATACATGCAGTGGTGGCGAAGAATTTTGGTGAAAACGGAAACGTGAACCGGTTATTGGTGATATGTAGGTGCAGGCGGTTGAGTTGAGGCGGAGAGGGAGGGAGAGAGAGAGAGAGAGAGAGAGAGGAGAGAGAGAGAGAGAGAGAGAGAGAGAGAGAGAGAGAGAGAGAGAGAGAGAGAGAGAGAGAAAGAGAGAGGACTTGAATGTGTAGGCGATATTGGGAGTAGGGGGTGAGGGACGAGTACGAGGGCAAGGAGCAAAGGTGGAGAGAATATGGATGAGGACGTATGGTCGAGGACGTGAAGGAGACCAAAACACGGACCAGAACGAGAATACGGGTCTTACGAGTAGTAACACTGAATGGTGAGAGTAATATTGTAAGGGCCGTGTTGATACCAGAAACACGCAAACGCACATAGTAAGGGGATGTTGTTCTGAACGGGCGGCGTAAGGACAGGATAGCAGTGAAAGGCGTCAAGCGTTTATTTGCAGGCGGAAGCTGTGGTTTTGGGAAGGCCTTCACTGTGTGCTCGTATGCAGGTGCGGAAGGGACAAGAGGCAGGGTTTCCTTGAACAGAAGAATAGGAAACCGGTTCGCTCCTGTAACAATAAGCCTGCACTCAATGCTCAGTGCTTCGGACACTTCATGCTGTTTTGACGCTTTCTATTCAGGGACGTTTAGCTCTACATCTCTATTCCTGCTGTAAAAATAACATTGTGGGCACTTAATTACTTGCAGTGTCAGCTGTGTCCGGGGCCTGTCCCTTCACGAGCGCCAGGGGATTGGAGTGTAATTACGGTGTGGACGTTATCAGGTGCAGTCTAATTTGTTTTTGGTCAACGTCCGTGTATTCCCCGCTTGATGTAGATGGATTATGTGCGACGTGAATATAATTGCTGAAATGGAAAAAAATAATGGTCAGTCTGAATGTAGAATCGATAGGATGTGAGTGAGTGGTGACTGTCTGACTGTCTGAATGTCTGACTATTCTGGCTCCAAGCACCTCGTGAAGGAAGGCATATAACCTGCACACAGCCTCTCGTACTCCCTCCTCCTGCGCTTCCTGCCCTCTTTCCGCTCCTCTTACCGCCCTCTCCCTCTTCCATCTATCCGTCCTCCGCCTCGCCTCGCCTCGCCTCGCCCTCTGCTCTCTCCTCTCCCTCCTGCAACTCTACAATATACTTATTTTACGAGTTCCGTGTTTCTCTCATCTCACTCTTCTCTTTTTGCAGGTCCTGATTTCCTCTTCCTCCCTGACCCTCTGTTTCTCTACCCTCTTGATTTTTTTTTTTTTTTTGTCATGATTTTGTCCTTTCTCTTTTTACGACCCCTGCACCTCTTCCCTTTTCTCTAGGTTTTTCACTCTTTTTCCCTTCATTCTTTTCTTTTCTCCTGTATATCCCTTCTGCTTTTCTCCATCTTACTTTCCTCATCAGTTTGTTCTATCTTCATATTCCCTATTTATTTCTTCCTTCATTTCTTTTCTCCATGTTGTATTTGCATTCATTTCTCTTTAATTCTCTTCCTGTTCCTTCATGTGTTCCTTCTTTTTTTTTTTCTTTTATGTTGCTTTTGTCTTTATTTTCTTATCCAAGTTCTGCTTGTCTCTTCATTCATCCTTTCTCATTCTCCATGTTTTATGTTTTCATTGTCCTCTTCATCCGCAGCCTATTCCTTCATCCATCTCCCTTTTTTCATGCTTTTTTTTTTTCCATCTTCATTTTCTTCACCATCCTCCTCCTGTCCTCCCCTGCCTCAGGTGACGGTCAAACATTCGCCCACTGCCACTCCCTCAATCACCGGAAACCCTGCCCCAATTTCCTTAGTGGCTCTGTGATGGCCACTCCGCCCGACTGTCTCTTCTGTCCTTCATCTTACTCGTTCATTCATTTTCTCGTTGTCGTTTTTTTTTATTCCTGGCTTCTTTCCTTCCCTTCGCCCGTCGCTTTTATTCTTTCCTGCCTTCCTTCTTTCCTTCGTCCGTCGGTTTTATTTCTGTCCTCCTCCTCCTCCTCCTCCTCTTCCCTTCCATTCGCCCCCTCGTTCCAGCAAAATGACTGAAGTTTGCTAAGTTTTCTTGTCTTTTTTTTTTTTTTTTTTTTTTTTTGCTGGGTTTCTGAAGGCTTGGTCTCGTCACCTCAGCGCCGCCAGCCATCATGCACACTATTCGGATTTATTTTATTCATACCTGTCTTTATTCTGTGTATTCAAGGTGTTTTGTTTATTTATTTATTTATTTATTTATTTATTTATTTACTTGTTTATTTACACTACATAGATTTTGGAGTGTTGTGATTTGAGCAGTGATCTCATTGCAGGATAAAAAGATCTGTGACTATGTGGCTTTGTCATTAAGGACCATATTCTGAAACACTTCTGCGCCGCATCCTCACTACATTCAAAACTCTAGTGACACGGGTTTTAAGAGTGTTTTTTATAGTGCTAGTGACAGATTAGCAAAATTTCCACAGCATTAACAGCAGAAACACTAATGAGATGACAGGTAATCATCTCTGTGGCCTTTATAAATAGTCGTGGTGAGAGCAGAGTGGTTCTGAATATAGGCCTAGATGGAGAGAGGAACGGCCTAGGTGGAGAGAGGAGACAGGTTGTGCTGGGAGGGTCCTTAATGGAAGTAGACAGGCAGCTGATAAAGATAAGTGAAGAAGGTTGGGAAAAGATCAATGTTATGTTGTGAAATGGTGGTGTTGTAGCTAAAGGTGGTGGTTATGATGGTGAGGGTGATAATGACGATGGCGTATTGTTATAAACTGTGTCCATCTTTCATGGGCTCCGGATCAAAAGTAACACCACGGATTATCAGTTAGTACCTGTGTTCTTTATATCCCGTCAAAGCAGAGAATGATTTAATATTTGTCACATCGCTCTATTTTTTATCGCGTACTTTCTTGTATACTGCATGTTTTTACTGCCATCGGAGTGTGGTGTGCCAGCTTCCATCAAGACTCTTCAAGTATCTTCAAGACTCTTCAAGTAGCTTTTCGTCTGTTTACTGAAAGAGGCTCCTGCATAAGACTTGCTTCCTCAAACGTTTCGGCGTCTGATTTCGACAAATTTTAACAAGTTTTAGTGCGTTATCACTCATCAAGCGTTGCAATACCTTCTTGCGTGTCCATTGAAAAAACCCGTGGCTCATACATAAGACTTGCTTGCTTAAACGTTTCATTGTCTTTATCTCGACAGGTTTCAACAAGCTTTAGTGCAAGTTACGTTTTGTCATTTAGGAAGTGTTACCCCGAGTGGACGCCCTTCCCACCCTGGCCACGGTCCGAGAGTAGGAAGGACATACACTCAGGGTAACGGTTCACAAGCGCCAAATCCAAAGTCCTTCGTTAGCATGCACCGCCCTTTCCCTGACAGACCAGAAAAACCGGACGGAAAACTGAAACATATCTGTTCTCAAGGACTGTTTTGATAATTCGAATAATAGTTTAAAAAATAAAATAAAATAAAATAAATAAAGCCACACCATTAATGAAAAAATATCGTAAATATCCAATTAATTATTTCCTTGACCTTTTAGTATAGCCCTAATGAGATGGCAAAGCCCATAAAAACAGATGAGCTGAGGGGAGATTTAGGTGAGCACGTGGCAGCAGGAGTGAGTGAAGGGAACGTGTGGGATGCAGATGAGAGATGCCAAAGAACACAAGTAGAATAGCAGGAAGGGAGACGTGTTGGAATATAGAGAGTTATCAGTCAAGCTGGAAGGCAGGACACGGAGACAGGAGAAAAGAGAAAAGGCAATAGTTAAAATATATGACTAGGATACAGTATACATAAGTAGCTTTAGGAGGAGGAGGAGGAGAAGGATGAGGAGATGGTACACGAGGAGGAGGAGGAGGAAGAAGAAGAAGAAGAGGATGATGAGGAACAAGAGGAGGAGGAGGAAGAGAAAAGGAAATAACTAAGAAATGGAATTACAGTGACCAGGCTCGAGCAAGAAGTGACGGGAAATTACCAAGGAATACAGTATGTGATTCTACTCATTTGCGATACTTTCCTGGGATATTTTAAGCTGCGCGTTGCCAGAGGATTACAACAACAGTGTGTGGGAAGAGATTGTTTATGTTATTGCTGTTTGTTGTTGTTGTTGGTGGTGGTGGTGGTGGTGGTGGTGGTCGTGGTGTTGCTGCTGAGGTTTGTTGTTGTTGTTGTTGTTGTTGTTGTTGTTGTTATTGTTGTTCTTCATCTTCTTGTTCTTCTTGTTCTTGTTCTCCTCCTCTCTCCTCCTCCTCCTCCTCCTCCTCCTCATCATCATCATCATCATCCTCCTCATCCTCCTCATCATCATCATCATCACTCATCATCATCATCATCATCAATGTTATCATCATTACACTCGTCTCTCTCTTTTACAGGTGTGAGGAAGAGAAAGAAGGCGAATAAACTCACCGTGGAAGACAGAAAGAGAAAGACACTCGTACGCACACACACAGAAGCCGGACGCTATCCTATCTCAGTCCTATAACCAGCCTGGCGACCTGCCTTCTGCACTAAGGTTAAGAGGAGGACGCCGTGGTGTTCATGTGTCCTTCAGAAGCAGAATATTCCCTTCAACCAAGAAAGAAGAGAGAAATATAGAAGGGCCGTGAATTAAGGCTCTTCCATCAATTTTCCCTTTCCCGCCACTTACAAAAGAGCTGAAAAAATTAGAAGAAAAAACAGGATCGTGAATTTTTTGTTTTTTTTTTTGTTTTGATATTTACACAAAGGGGAAAAAAGGACAGCAAGGTCGACGGTCTGAAATGAATAAGTGACAAGAAATAAAAATATGTGCGTGTGCGTATGTGTGTGTGTTAAATTTAGACGCGTGTAGAATGCAGGGCAGAAATTTCATCAGTACGAGAAAATCATAAAAAAATAAAATAAGAATAAGAATAAGAAAAAATTAGAGAAGAGAAAAAAAAAAGTGCGGCAGGTTAGGCCAGAAAATAAGGAAATAACGAACCACATTCACCGTGATAAAAAACAAACAAAAAAAAAAAAAAAAGGAAAAAGACACTGAGAGAGAAAAAATAAATAAATAAAACAGGAAAAACAACAACAGATAGTGAAACACAACAAATACAGGAACAAATAGTGAAAAAAAAACAAGAAATAGAGGACAAAGAAAACTACGTGGAAGGAACAACAACTCTAAATAAACACACACACACAAACACACACACAAAAACACACAAATACACTCTCCCACTCAAGACCAGGAAGGGAGAGGAGGAGGAAGTCAACACCTGTAATTCCTGCAACACCTGAAGAGAGCGGGAGGGCAAGACACATTCAGACCCCGCCCGAAAAAAAAAAAAACGTACCTAAGACGAGGGGACAGAGGAGGAACCCTCACAGTGCCACGAGACAAAGCGCTCCCTTGCTGCTTCCTTCCCTCCTTGATCAGTTCTCTTGATGGCGAATCAGTGGAGGGGAGACACCTAGAAGTAACCCATAATAGACATTACCTGTGGAAGTGAACGAGAAGGAAAGAGGTGAAGAAAGAAAAGAGAAAATAAAAAAAGACAAATCAGAGGAAGTGAAGGAGAAGGAAAGAGTTAAAAAAAAGAGAAGAGGAAATAAAAAGATAAATCAGAGGAAGTGAAGAAGAAGGAAAGAGGTGAAAGAAGAGAAGAGGAAATAGACAAGAAAAAAGAAATTAAAGAAGAAAAGTGAGGAAATAGCAAACAGGAAAACAGAGGATGTGAAGGAGGGAAAGAAGGAAAAGAGAAGAATAGAAAAGATAGACAAGTTGGAGGAAGGGAAAGAGAAAGAAAGACGAGAAAAAGAAAAAGCAAATATAGACAAATTAGAGGAAATGAAGGAGAAAGGTGAAGAAAAAAGAGAAGAATAGCAAATAGAAAGGTAGGCAAGTTAGAAAGAAGCGAAAAATTGAGTGGTTTCCTGAAGAGCAAATTAAAGACATTGAAGGAGAGAGAGAGAGAGCTTCAGAAGAGAGAGAGAGAGAGAGAGAGAGAAGAGAGAGAGAGAGAGGAGAGAGAGAGAGAGAGAGAGAGAGAGAGAGATTACACTCATAAAAAATCGGACAAAGAGAAAAAAAATTTAACAGTTCCTTTAAGAGTTTTTCAGAGCGCACGGGAGAAAGAGACCGAAACTCATTCATAGACATTGCCTGAAGTAGTGAAAGAGAAGAAAAGAAAAAGTTAAAGAGAACTCGACATTTACCTAAAGAGAAGAGGAAAGAAAGAAAGTGATCAAGAAGAAAATTCCCCTTAGACAAAGAAAGTGAGAGAGAGAGAGAGAGAGAGAGAGAGAGAGAGAGAGAGAGAGAGAGAGAGGAGAGAGAGAGAGAGAGAGAGAGATTTACTTCAAAGACTTAAAATGAAGACGAAAATACCATAAACTGAAAACGAACAACAATTACCGAAAAAAAAAAAAAAGTGAAGAGAAGAAAACAAACCAAAGCAAGTGCAGCGAACTCACACACACACACACACACACACACACACACACACACGGACGGACGGACGGATGGATGAGAGAATGAAGATAATGGTGGTACGGAAGACCCTCGGATAAACGGATAATAAGACTTTTGAGTGGATAGATGATATAAAAAGAAGGAAAGACCATTAAAACAGTGTCAGAGAGAGAGAGAGAGAGAGAGAGAGAGAGAGAGAGAGAGAGAGAGAGAGAGAGAGAGAGAGAGAGAGCAGCAGCAGCCAGCCACCCAGCCACCCGACACGAATCAGGCACCATGTCCAAGGTTCAACGGCAGCTGTCCCCTAATGGCGAACCTTCAGAGGGGTTTTCCAAGACTTTTCAGAACCGCCTTATCCTGCCGCTGGGGTGAGTATCAAGGTCACGAGGCTGGGGAGGCAGGTAAACAGGCGGGAAAAAGGGAAGCAGGAGGAGAGGAGGGAGATAAAGGGATGAGATGCATGCTTCAGGTGTGGTGTGGAATAGGGTGACAACAGACAGGGAGGGTTAGGAAGAGTGACAAGGAAATGAGATGCATGCTTGAGGTGTGGTGTGGATAAGGAGTTGTTGGGTAGAGAGACAGGAGCAGAGAAAGAGGTAGGGATAAAAAAGAGAGAGATAAGGATTGAGGTGTGTTGTGAATTAAGGAACTGAGAGGAGCATTGAAGGGGGCAGGGATTAAAAAGAGAGAGAGAGAGAGAGAGAGAGAGGAGAGAGAGAGAGAGAGAGAGAGAGAGAGTGAGAGAGAGAGAGAGAGAGAGAGAGAGAGAGAGAGAGAGATAAGGGTTGGTGTCTGCCGTGAATTAAGAAACTGCTGGGTAGAGAAGCAGGGAAAGGGAAGGAGTCAGGAATAAGGAGAGATTTAAAGGGAATGAGATGCAGCGTTGAAGTGTGCTATTGATTAAGAAATTGTTGTATAGATGAAAAAAAAAAAAAAAGGAACTAAAATATGAGTTTAATTGGAAGTGATAATAGAAATATGACAATTTATATTTATTCAAGGTAGTAATGAAATAGACGTAAGGGGGAGGTGTGTTATGGATTAATGAGTTCGTAGATGAGTAAAAAAAAAAAAATCTGAGCAACTAAGAAAGGAATATTAGAAAGACAGTGTTACTTACTTCTTATTGCATTATAAAAGGGAGGCACGTGTGAGGCATGTTTAGAGCTGCAGAAGCCTTAAATATGTCTACAAAGGAAAGAATATGGAATTAATGATAAAAGAACTGGGCTTAGAAGTTGTCAGATATATGAAATGATAAAATAATATAGTTAAAAATGGACAAGAGACGGACAAACATTTGTTTTAAACAGTATAAAGAGAAGCATGGTTGAAGAGAGTTACGGATTAAAGAACTCTCAGGCATTGTAAACTAAAAAAAATATGAGCTAGATAAAGACGACGTTTTGATCATTAATTTTTCCGAAACAATATCAACAGGGATTATCCTCTCTCTCTCTCTCTCCTCTCTCTCCTCTCTCTCTCTCTCTCTCCCTCTCTCTCTCTCTCTCTCTCTCTCTCTCTCTCTCTCTCTCTCTCTCTTCTCTCTCTCTCTCTCTCTCTCTCTCTCTCTCTCTCTCATTAGTTCCTCTAGATTGTGGTTTGCCGGGAACAAATCCATCTTCGTCTTATTGAAAAGGTCACTTCTTGTCTCCCTCTCTTTTCTGAGGCCAAGTCAAAGAGAATCATTTATGTGTCATCGAAGTGAGGGATTGTGGCAAGACTTCACTTTTTTATCATGTGCCCTTTTTCTCTTTACTTTGCAGGAGTTACCAAGATAGGCTCGTCCTCCCGCAACGGTGAGTACCCACGAGTTATGTTCTTTTTGTAGCAGTAGTAGTAGTAGTGGTAGTAGTAGTAGTAGTAGTAGTAATAGTAGTAGTAATAGTAGTTTCAGGAAGAGGCAGTAGACACCTGCCGAAAACGATAATTACTCCCAGTGAGGTCTAAAGCACTGTACAAGGGGTGCTGTGAACTTATCATTAAACCCAGCTGTGATCTCACTGAACGTTTCCCTTTTGTGTCTCACAACACAAGGGGGCAGTCACAGCCTGCCCTCTAAAGACAACTCTCTTCCTCCACACAAAACTACAAGCACCTAATAACACACACACCCTTCACTCAAAAATTTTAAAATCATCATGGCGACTCCTACACCAGCCTCGGAGTCCCAATCTAGGAAGGAGACCATAAATGTCCCCAGGTCGGACTGCCTAAGTGTCTTGACACCCCCCTCATCTTTTTCTTCATTAACTTCTGCAACATTCGCGGTCTAAGATCTAATTTTCAATCTGTAGAACACCACCTCTCCTCTTCTAAACCTCATCTTCTTTTCCTTTTCTGTTCCTTCCTACTTTCTCTATCCTCATTTTCGATCCAAAGCTAGATGCTGCATTTATGTGCGCAATAACTTAACCTGCTCTCGTGCCCACGCTCTTGAATCTTCCGAGTTTTCCACCATCTGGCTACGACTACAGAGTCACTCTCAAACTAAATTTATTTGTGTTGTATACCTCTCACCTAACTCCTCTTACTATAAGAAATTCTTTGATTACTTAATTTCCAAAGTGGAGCACATTCTGACTCTCTTCCCTTTTGCAGAGATCTCCATTCTTGGAGACTTCAATGTTCACCACCAGCTTTGGCTTTCCTCTCCCTTCACTGACCATCTTGGTGAACTAGCCTTCATCTTTGCTATCCTCCACGACCTAGAGCGATTGGTGCAACACCCTACTCATATTCCTGACCGTCTTGGAGATACGCCCAACATTCTTGACCTTTTCCTGACCTCTAATCCCTCTGCTTATGCTGTCACCCTTTCTTCTCCATTGGGCTCCTCCAATCACTATCTCATATCTGTATCTTGTCCTATCGCTCCAATCCCTCCTCAGGATCCCCCTAAGCGAAGGTGCCTCTGGCGATTTGCCTCTGCTAGTTGGGGGGACCTAAGGAGGTATTCTGCTGATTTTCCTTGGAATGATCACTGCTTCCGTGTCAGAGACCCGTCTTTGTGTGCTGAGCGCATAACAGAGGTGATAGTGTCTGGCATGAAGGTGTACATTCCTCACTCTTTTTTTCGTCCTAAACCTTCTAAACCTTGGTTTAACACAACTTGTTCTCGTGCTATACATGATAGAGAGGTGGCCCACAAAAGGTACTTAAGCCTTCCATCACCAGAATCTCATGCACTTTATATTTCTGCCCGGAACCATGTTAAGTCTGTTCTCCAACTAGCCAAAAACTAATTCATTAACAGAAAGTGTCAAAACCTTTCAAGATCTAACTCCCCTCGTAACTTCTGGCATCTAGCCAAAAATATCTCCAATAACTTTGCTTCTTCTTTTTTCCCTCCTTTATTTCAACCAGATGGCACCACTGCTATCACATCTATTTCTAAAGCTGAACTCTTCGCTCAAACGTTTGTTAAAAACTCTACCTTGGACGATTCAGGGCTTGTTCCTCCCTCTCCTCCACCCTCTGACTACTTCATGCCACCTATTAAAATTCTTCGCAATGATGTTTTCCATGCCCTTGCTGGTCTAAACCCTCGAAAGGCTTATGGACCTGATGGAGTCCCTCCTATTGTTCTACGAAACTGCGCCTCCGTGCTTGCTACCTTGCCTAGTCAAACTCTTTCAGCTCTGTCTGTCAACATCTACCTTTCCTTCTTGCTGGAAGTTTGCCTACATTCAACCTGTTCCTAAAAAGGGTGACCGTTCTAATCCCTCAAACTAACGTCCTATTGCTTAATTTCCCTGCCTATCTAAAGTTTTTAATCTATCCTTAACAAGAAGATTCTTAAACATTTGTCACTTCACAACCATCTATCTGATCGCCAGTACGGGTTCCGTTAAGGCCGCTCTACTGGTGATCTTCTGGATTTCCTTACTGAGTCTTGGTCCTCTTTTAGAGATTTTGGTGAAACTTTTGCTGTTACCTTGGACATATCAAAAATTTTTGATAGAGTCTGGCACAAAGCTTTGATTTCCAAACTACCCTCCTACGGCTTCTATCCTTCTCTCTGTAACTTCATCTCAAGTTTCCTTTCTGACCGTTCTATTGCTGCCGTGGTAGACGGTCACTGTTCTTCTCCTAAATCTATTAACAGTGATGTTCCTCAGGGTTCTGTTCTGTCACCCACTCTCTTCTTATTATTCATTAATGATCTTCTAAACCAAACTTCTTGTCCTATCCACTCCTACGCTGATGATACCATCCTGCACCTTTCCACATCTTTTCATAGACGTCCAGTCCTTCAGGAAGTAAACATTTCACGCAGGGAAGCCACAGAACGCTAGACTTCTGATCTTTCCAAAATTTCTGGTTGGGGCAGAGCAAACTTGGTTTTGTTCAATGCCTCAAAAATTCCTCCATCTATCAACTCGACACAACCTTCCAGACAACTATCCCCTCTTCTTTAATGACACTCAACTGTCCCCCTCTTCTACACTGAACATCCTCGGTCTGTCCTTTACTTATAATGTGAACTGGAAACTTCACATCTCATCTCTAGCTAAAACAGCTTCTATGAAGTTAGGTGTTCTGAGACGTCTCCGCCAGTTTTTCCACCCCCCCCAGCTGCTAACTCTGTACAAGAGCCTTATCCGTCCATGTATGGAGTATGCTTCACATATCTGGGGGGGTTCCACTCATACTGCTCTTCTAGACAGGGTGGAATCAAAAGTTTTTCGTCTCATCAACTCCTCTCCTGTAACTGGCTGTCTTCAGCTTCTCTTTCACCGCCGCAATGTTGCATCTCTAGCTGTCTTCTACCGCTATTTTCATGCTAACTGCTCTTCTGATCTTGCTAACTGCATGCCTTCCCTCCTCCCGCGGCCTCGCTGCACAAGACTTTCTTCTTTCTCTCACCCCTATTCTGTCCACCTCTCTAACGCAAGAGTTAACCAGTATTCTCAATCATTCATCCCTTTCTCTGGTAAACTCTGGAACTCCCTGCCTGCTTCTGTATTTCCACCTTCCTATGACTTGAATTCCTTCAAGAGGGAGGTTTCAAGACACTTATTCATCAGTTTTTTACTACTGCTTTGACCCTATTATGGGACTGGCATTTCAGTGGGCATTTTTTTATTGGATTTTTGTTGTCCTTGGCCAGTGTCCTTCCTACATAAAAAAAAAAAAAAGTAGTAGTAGTAGTAGTAACAATAACAATTTTTCTTCGAATGTTCAAATCTTTTCAGTCAAACACGATAGCATTTCATTTTTTTTTCCATTTCCTAAGACGAACTTCCGGAAGGGTTATATTGAATTTCTGAAGAAGATTGTTGTTTATAAAAAGCCGGCAGAGAGAGAGAGAGAGAGAGAGAGAGAGAGAGAGAGAGAGAGAGAGAGAGAGAGATTCAACAGTCCATCTTGTCATCAGTCTGGTAATTTAGTTTCTGAAGAGGAAGAGAGGATCGGGCCTAGAGAGAGAGAGAGAGAGAGAGAGAGAGAGAGAGAGAGAGAGAGAGAGAGAGAGAGAGAGAGAGAGAGAGGGGAGGGGGGGAAAGGGGGCAGGGTTGAAGGATTCCTAGTATTGATCGAAGGAGGAGGTCTTGTGTTTACATTATCACGGCGACCTGGAGAAGTGGTCTGAATTTCTCTCTCTCTCTCTCTCTCTCTCTCTCTCTCTCTCTCTCTCTCTCTCTCTCTCTCTCTCTCTCTCTCTCTCTCTCTCTCTCTCTCTCTCTCTCTGGCGGGGTACACGTGAGAGACGAACACAATGGAGGAAGTGAGGCTGTTTTAAAAAGGTAACCGAATACTCAGAAGCGTAAGAGGAACCCATTAAGTGCGGTCATTATTCTGTGTAATTGAAATGCAAGAATTATTAGGTTTTTATGCACGTGTGTATCTCATCATTTTTTTTTTTTTCCTATTATCTTTTTTTTTTTTTACGAGGATTTTCTAAAGTGCAACACGAGGCTCAGAGATTTTAAAAGGAAATGTTCTGGTCGCTCATTTCAAACACAAGGAGAGTTATTAGATTTTATGCACTTGAAGTATTTCGTCTTCTCTCTCCGTCTGTCTGTCTGTTTGTCTGTATGTATGCTGATTTATCTTTCTTTCTATTTGTCTGTCTGTCGGTCTGTCTCTCTGCCTGCATGCTTTCCTGCCTGCCTGCCTGCCTACCTGTCTATCTGTCTATTTATTTGTCTATATTTATCTATCTATATTTATTTACCTATCTATATATCTATCTTTATCTGTTTATCTGTCTTTCTGTGTGTGTCTGTCTCTGTCTCTCTCTCTCTCTCTCTCTCTCTCTCTCTCTCTCTCTCTCTCTCTCTCTCTCTCTCTCTCTCTCTCTCTCTCTCTCTCTCTCTCTCTCTCTCTCTCTCTCTCTCTCTCTCTCTCTCTCTCTCTCTCTCTCTCTCTCTCTCTGGTGTCACGTGATGCCGTGCGTGCCATGCGAGGAGAGTGATTGGTTTCAGCCTCATTATGGAGTATAATTGAAACACAAGAGGACTGATGAGATGAAGGCGCCTCCACGCTTTATCATTGTGTCCTCGCGGTTCATGAAGGCAGACTGTTCTGAGTGTTACACGATAATCTCAATGAAACACAAGAGGAAATCCAATCTCATTACATTCTCCAGTTGAAACACAAGAGGAATCTGTTTCGCTATTCATTATCTTGTTTTCTTTTTTTTATTGGTGTTTTTTTTTTCTTTTTTATTTCGCCTTTTTCTGCATTTTTTTTTCTTTTCATCCTTATTTTATTTTCGTTTTACTCTTTATTTAAACGCAAAACAAACAAAAAAGCATTATCTTCCCCATGTTTTGTTGTTATCTCACGTCGCTCTTCCTTAAACGCTGGCGTCATTGTCTTACCTCTTTACTGTTTCCATTCTTCTTTTTTTTTTTTTTGTTTTATCATTTCCTCTCACTCTTCCTAAAATGCATGAGTAATTATCTTTTTTTTTTTGTGTGTGTGTGTAAGTTATTTCATCTCACTTCCTAAAAACGCAAGAGTCATTATCTTATCTTTTTAGTGCTTTGTTTGTTTGTTTGTTTTTCTTTTTTTTTTTTCCATCTCACTCTTCCTGAAACACCCGAGGAATGGCCCTGCTCTCATTCTAATTGAAACACGAGAGGAATAATTTAGTTCATGGTCCTCATTATTTTGTCCTCAGTGCCGCCTCTTTATCATCATGTCATGTCACTCTTTCTGGAACGCAAGATTAATGATCACATTCACTCTCATTATTTTATCTGACTGGAAAAAAGAGGAAATTATTAAGTTTACCTACTCATTATCTTATCATTATTGCTTCCTTCTGTAAAGCAATGTTGAAATTTCATCCTTCGTTTCCTGTTCCTTTCGTCTGTCTGAATCACTTGGTGACTCCGTACACCTCTTCTTCGTCTAAGTTCAAGAGGAAGTTTAAATATGAAAAGTCTACTGCCATTTAACTTTCTTTTTTCTGTCTACGTCCTTCACTCCAACATGTCTTCCTACTACTTTTTAACTCCCCTTTTCATACCTACGCCCTTCTTCCTTCAATGTAAACCTTCCTACTCTTTTTAACTTCATTTTTTTATATAATAATATGTTCTACTCTTCAGTATAAAATTTCCTACTTCTTTTCAAGTCCTCTTTTTTTATACCTACATGCTCTCTCTCTCTCTCTCTCTCTCTCTCTCTCTCTCTCTCTCTCTCTCTCTCTCTCTCTCTCTCTCTCTCTCTCTCTCTCTCTCTCTCTCTCTCTCTCTCTCTCTCTCTCTCTCTCTCTCTCTCTCTCTCTCTCTCTCTCTCTCTCTCTCTCATTAGTTCCTCTAGACTGTGGTTAGCAGAGAACAGATTCACCTTTTTTTTTCATCTCAGTAAAAGATTACTTCAATATAAACCTTGCAACTATAACTTAACTTCTTTTTTTATATCTACGTGCTTTACTCTTCATTATAGACCTTTCCACAATCTCTACCTTATCTCCTGCTGTCATCCACCAGAGCATCATATCCGTCTATATTTATTCCCCTACTCGAGCTCGCTTCACTTTATTCTCCCCTGATAACCGCCCCCTGATAATGTCCTTTCAAGCTGCCTCTATGCCCGATTTTGCCTCAGCGCAGCGCCCGTCACCTGCCTTCAATTACTTTTCTTCCCTCCGTCAATAGCATCCCCTCCTGAGCTCTCTATGCCCCAAGTAGGAATTGAAGAAGCCCTGAGATGGCGGTCTGGCCTCAGAACTGATCCCTACCTCCTCCCCCTCTTTCTCTTCCTTCTCTTCACAGCGAACTTCTCCTCCACGTTTTTTTCTTCATAGTAGTAGTAGTAGTAGTAGTAGTAGTAGTAGTAATATTGTTGTTATTAGTATTGTTGTTATTGTCGCTGCTGCTGTTGTTATTGTTATTATTGTTGTTCTCCTCTTCCTCCTCTTCGTCCTCCTCCTCCTCCTTCTCCTCCTCCTCCTCCAGATTGTCGTTGCCGTCGCTTTGATCCTTACCGTCCCTCTCGATCTTGTTACCCTCTCCTCACCCACACAAGTGTCCTCGTCGTCTTCGTCCTCGTCACTCAATCTCCGCTTTATATTCCTGCCTGCAACCAGATGGAAATGACAAGCAGGACCTGTACCCTGAAAAGACCTGCATTGTAATAAATTCCACTCTGCTATAACCCAAAAAAAAAGAAAAGAAAAAAGGTTTCCTAGAGTGAATTTTACCGGCGCGTTTCCTCCATTGTCTTAAGGAACCAGTATTCAATTAAATATCAGGGAATATTGAAACCCCAGAAATTTTAAGTGAGTAGTAAAGGAAGTAACACTCACCCTTTCTCACTGTACGTTGCCAGGGAATATCGCACAGAAATAGGCACTGAATAATAGGTGTGATTCTTAGCAGTAATAGGGAACTGAGAAATGGAAAGGGAGAAAGGGGAAAGGAAGGCAAGGGAGGGACACGACCTTCCAGCGAATGGTGTTGTTAATCATCGAATGTTATTGTCGCACATTCGTCTGGAGAAGCCCCTCGTCTGGACACGGGCGGTGGACAACAGGTGTGGGCAGGTGTTGATTGCGAGGCGAGGCGCGTGACGGAGAAAGGAAAGGTGTTTGGTGCAGCGCGTGACGGAGAAAGGAAAGATGTTTGGTGCAGAAGGGGAGGCCATAGCAGAGAGTGAGTGAATGTCTGTGTGTGTGTGTGTGTGTGTGTGTGTGTGTGTGTGTGTGTGTGTGTGTGTGTGTGTGTGTGTGTGTAAGGTCGCAGCATTAGCCTAGCTGGGACTAATGAGTACCTGAACACAGCTGACAGGCCGCAGGTGAGCCCCGAAAGCGCCTCGTCCCCGCGTGGCCACATCACCTTTACTGGCCTCACCCCTACCACAAGCCAGCCAGCACTCTGTATCCAGGCCGCAACTGTGCCACCTTGCCTCCTCCCGCCCCCCCTCCCCGTGACCCTGCCAGCTTTGAAAGGTTACGTTAGGTGAGATGAATCGCCTTATTTTTTGACGGAAGCCTCAAAACGTAGCCTTCTACCCTGAATGTCGCTCCATTATGTCACAGCGCCCCGATTGCCTTTATGGTCGGGATGTGTGTGAGCTGTGTTCCAGGGCACAGTGATCCACTGTCTTTCAGCACCGCAGCCAAAGAGTGTCGCCGCCAATGTTCAAGTCTGGAGGAAGATGAATTTGCGTGTCACAACTGTAAGACCAGACTAATTTGGCGGCTAAGATGGGGTCAGGGTGTGAGTATAACGCTGCTACTTTTCCTTAAACTTGCGTCACTCACTAGAGCTGAAGAGGGATTTTTCGTTTTCTATTCCTTTTTTTTCTGTCTCTCTCTCTCACTTTCTCTCCCTCAGTATGGTTTTCCCTCGTGCACCAGTCCCCGTCTGTCACGTTTCCAGTAAGCAGTTTGCTGCAGATATCTCCGCGCATTTCTATACGTACACTCATCACTTATTTCACTCCATTTCACCCTGCACACCTCGCTCTAATACCACGAGCTCGCCCAGCGCCTTGACCTTTATCCTCCATCCTTCATCTCGTCGCCACACGAACCTTCTGCTCCTTTCTCTGTCCATGAAATTGAGATCCGCTCCAGTAGATATATTTTTTTCCGTCAGACACAATACGAAGTCTGCTCGTCAAAAGAAGGTGAGGGATCGAACATCCGTAGCCAGACACCTTTGTAAGCCTGAAATGATGAAGGAAAGGGCGAGGGGAACAGGACAACGACCAGGGGGAAAGCAGCTAGAAAGAAGAAAAAACATGTAATAGGTGCTTTAAGCTGCGGAGCAACTTAAAGGACCTTCCCCCAGCGACTGGGGGGGGTTTTAATTTTTAGATGTGTCGCAGACTTGGTCATACGAAGTCCGCTTGCACACGCCACGCCAAGTGGCGCGCCGCCGCGATGGTTGTGGTGAGTGACATGTTGATATAAATGACTCAGTGTTTTTCAATATGTGGAGATTTATAAGCATTCTGATCACACTAACGTGTACAAGAGAGTTTTTCCTACTTAATGTAATAGTATATTTTCAACATTCAGTGATTAACTGTTGAAAATAGCGAGCACAAGTAAAACATGATATATATATATATATATATATATATATATATATATATATATATATATATATATATATATATATATATATATATATATATATATATATATATATATATATATATATATATATATATATATATATATATATATATATATATATTTTTTTTTTTTTTTTTTTTTTTTTTACATTACAGACAGTTTAACTCGTCGTAATACCATTTTATTTTTTGGTTTGTCAAGTTTTTACAATAAATCTTAATTCTACAGTCACTGCTGAGTCTGTTGGTGTCAACAAAAACTGGCTATTCCGTATATGAAGTGAGTTATGGCTAACAATTCGCCATTTTTGCGCGCTCGAGTTCGATATGTAGTGATGCAATAGTTGCGCGAGTTACGAGGCAGAAACCTTCGCTCACATGCCGATAAATCGAAATATGCAAAATACGGCAAAACGGTGAGTCTGACGAAGAAATGTCTTAAAATAAGAAAGATGCGCCGTCCAAAAATCACCACCAAGGTGTTTCCGAGACTGAAATCGCAGTTTTTTTATATGCTATGGACCCCAAAAGGTGGTCCTGGCCAAAATCATCGTTGTACACTCCAGGGGCCAGGCGGAGCGGTGGGTTGTAGAGATGTGCGGTAACAAAATTAGAATCCCCTCGCTCCGCTCGGGGAATAACCAAAAGACTGTCGCAAAAGGTCATGTTGTTGTCTCGTAAGGGATTCGGCGACGGGTATTGGGGAACGCGTAGCTGCTTATAAGGAAACGTAATAGTATTTGAAGGAAGGAGTAGAAGCTATTTTAAAGAGGCAAGTTTAGTTTTAACCTGAAGGTGACGAGAGAGAGGGAGAGGAGGGGGATAGGGTGTCTTCAGGTGAGCTGTGGTGGAAGGAGAGAGCGAGTGATGATGGAGGTGGTGATGAAATTAGCAACTGGAGTTTAAGCCTCGGTGGATCTTACGTGTGGCTTGATGTGAAGTGAGGCGCGGCGGTGGTGGTGGTGGTGGTGGCGGCGGCGGCGGCGGCGGTGGCGTGTGTTAGGTTAGGTTTGGGTATGGCAGTGTGATAGAGTGGCATGACGTATAAAGGTTTAGTGGTGTGTGATAAGTGGCGGGTGCTTTGTGGTGTGGTGTGGTGTGGTGGTGCCGTGGAGTGGAGTGTGGTAGTACAGATAGGTTAGGTATGGTGGTAGGGTGGGGAGGTGTAGCGTGAGGCAGCGTGGTGATGGTGTGCGGTTTTGTGGTGTGTGGTGTATTTTATTGTTGACATTTCATAGTTTGTCCATTTTACATATCATATATCTATTCATTCTATTTATTTATTTATTTATTAATTCATTCATCCATTCCTATATTTTCTTATTCGTTATACTTGCTAGTGTATTTATTTATTGATCTATTTTATTTCAGTCTTCCTCCGTACATATCGGGCCGCTGCTAAAAAATGAAATACTAGGAATAAAACAAACTTCCCGTCTGTTTCGCGAAAATAAAAGGTATGCATGTAGTGAACATTCCAAAGGCAGTGAACATACCAAAAGGGAAAGTCTAAAATTGGAAGTGTCATGATACTCGTCCCTTGAAGTATAAAAAAAAAAAAAAAACAGGAAAAAGTCACACAGCTACGGAGTTTACCCGTGAAAAGGGATGAAAGAGCAGAGTGGCGTGGCGGCTGTGGCGTGATGGTGTGGCAGGTTGACGCTTGTGTGAGTAACGAGGACCCGCATTGTTGTTTGATTAAATGTAACGAAGTGCTGCGTGGGGTCACTGAGTGGTGTGTGACGCGGAAGTGATGATATTAGCGAAGATGAGAGGCTGAGTGACGGGACGTGTTGAAGGCAAAAATTACGAAGTGTGGTGTGACGTGGAGTGACGGGATTAGAGAAGGTGAGATGTGGAGTGACGGGAACTGGTGTAGAAGCAAACATTTTTGTACAGTCTTACTCAGAAACAGAAATTGAATAGCACAACTGATCTCACCACTTATATAAACAAACTTCTTTTACCACCACAAGGCCCTTTCTCTGTTATGTGTTTTCCTCCAATCTAAAGTCCTTTGACCTGGCGAGAATCTATCATTATCAGCTTGTTAGTCAATCAGTCGATCAGAGGACATACGACGGAGGGAGAGAGCGAGAGACAATGGAAATAAGTGTTTGTACGTTACACGACATCTGACACCGACTATAAGTGGAAGAGAGCAGGCAGCAGTGGATGGGAAGTATTGTACAGGTAATAGTGAGGCTTAGTGAGGTTTAGTCTGAATTGCGGGTAACTGGAAGGAGGAAGAAGTGGTGTGTGGGTAGCGATGTTAGATATTTTTCTCCGTTTGTGTTATACTACTTTCTACACACACACACACACACACACACACACACACACACACACACACACACACACAAAAGAACCCGGTTTTTTAAATTTTTGATATTGTCTTTTTCTGCGCCGTTTTTTTTTTCTTTTTTTTGTCTTACTCACCCAAGGCTTTTTTGTCTTTTTTGTCTTACTCACTTTTTTTTTGTCTTACTTTTTTTTTGTCTTACTCACTTTTTTGTCTTACTCACTTTTCTGTCTTTTTTTGTCTTACTCACTCAAGGCTTTTTTTCGTCTTACTCACTCAAGGCTAAAAAAATAAATCCTGTGTTGTGTAAGTGTCGAGATGGTGTAATATTTCCTCTCTCTCTCTCTCTCTCTCTCTCTCTCTCTCTCTCTCTCTCTCTCTCTCTCTCTCTCTCTCTCCTCTCTCCTCTCTCTCTCTCTCTCTCTCTCCAATAAAGAGAAGATAAGGAAAAGAAATATATTTAGAGCACGAACAGCAACAGCAACAACAACAACAACAACAAACAATAATAACAACCACCACCACCACCACCACCACCACGACCCCCCAATTCGCACTAATCACAATGTCGTCAACAAGTCCAATATTGAGCGCGCTGAATCGAAATTAGAAGCCCAAATTAGCCTGTTGTGTGTTTTGGTGGCTCCCGTATCACCTTCCGCGTATGGTGGAAAGGAGCAAGAGGAGGAAGAGGAGGAGGAGGAGGAGGAGGATGTGATGAGCACTAAGTGAAAGCCATGATTAGAAGCTGATTTACGGAAGATGGAAAAGGAGATAAGTGGAGGAGGAGGAGGAAGGTGAGGAGGAGGAGAACGGCGAGGAGGAGGATGAGGAGGGGGGAGGAGGTAAAAGGAGAAAAAAGAGGAGGCGAATAAGGAAGGAAAAGGATGAAGAGGGAGGGGAAGGAGGACTGATTGATTGATTGATTACTTTTAGACACCACAACAAATGAGGAGAAGGAGGGAGAGGAAAAAGAGGAAGAGGAGAGGGGGTTAGGAGGAACAAGAGGGGAGAGGAGGAGGAGAAAGATTGATTGACTGATTGACTGATTACTTTTAAGAGTTGCAACAGAGGAGGCAAGGGAGGAGGAAGAGGAGGAGGATGAATCATACATAAAAAAAAAAGGAGGAACATAAAAAAAAAAAAAGGAGTGATGTAAGGCACTCCTATGTTTCGGTTCTATAATCAATGGTCCGAGGAAGATGAGAGCGGAGGCGTAGCATTAGGGATCACGCATAGGTGGGAGCACTTTGAGTTTACATAATGGAAATGTCAGCCAAAACACAGGATATCTGGATTTCTTAAAAGATCAAACATACTCGTAGCGTCAGTAGAGCCTGAAGGGTTGGCCAAACACCCAGGTAATTGGTTCCCTTAGATTGTAACGCCCCTTCCACACTAGTCCACATGCCAGTTACCGGATTCACGGGTGTGGCTGTAAAATAACGACACGCACTGGGAAGAGTCAGATTGTATTCCACAAAAAAAAACAGGTCGGAGGTGAAGAGACCAGCTTCACCTCACACCCAGCGTCGCGAGCTTCCCTTAGTCTGTTTACATATCTCCGTAAATTTCGTACTCTTTGTATACACTGCAAACAGGGACTGCCACGTGTGAAGGAACTGCTACGTGTAAATGAGGGACTTCCACGTGTATGCCTGATGCCTTCTTGCAGCTTCGTTTATTTAGTTCTTATATGAAAGAGACCTGAAAAAGTGTTACATAAGAACATAAGAACATAAGAAATAAGGGAAGCTGCAAGAAGCGACCAGGCTTACACGTGGCAGTCCCTGTATGAAACACACCTACCTATTTCCATCTGCTATCCCCATCCATAAACTTGTCTAATCTTCTCTTAAAGCTCTCTAGTGTCCTAGCACTAACTACATGATTACTGAGTCCGTTCCACTCATCTACCACTCTATTTGAGAACCAATTTTTTCCTATCTCCTTCCTAAACCTAAATTTTTCAAGCTTGAACCCGTTATTTCTTGTTCTACCCTGGTTGCTGATCTTAAGAATTTTGCTTACATCTCCCTTGTTATAACCCTTATACCACTTAAAGACTTCTATCAGGTCCCCTCTTAACCTACGTCTCTCTAAAGAATGTAAATTTA
>NC_087156.1:26571996-26576996 GCF_035594125.1 Scylla paramamosain | reverse complement strand
CCTGCTGGCCCATTCTAAATATTTTTGATGTTTTCGAGAATCTCCCAAACATCTCAGTCCGGGAAATTAATTTTACTCCTAGATACCTCGAGTGGAAGGCACGTGGTGGAGACTTTTAATCTTTTATGCTTTGTACTTGTTTTCATATACGAAGGAAAAGGTAATGTCTCTATAGGGAACGCACACAGTGTTTTTAAAAGAAATGTGTTTGTAAAATTGGTGTGTCATATTTTAATATCACGAATACAGAGGAAAAAAGGAGGAATAGGTGGGGATTTATTTTACAGGAAACGCTCTCTCTCTCTCTCTCTCTCTCACTCTCTCCTCTCTCTCTCTCTCTCTCTCTCTCTCTCTCTCTCTCTCTCTCTCTCTCTCTCTCTCTCCTCAAGAAATATGGTAAAAAAACGTATACACGTGTTTTTTTTTTTTTCTTTATATGCGGAGTACAATGGAAAACATGGAGGCGTGGTTTACAGGGAATGCTATCTTTTTATTTAAGGAATACGATTGTAAATAGATGATATCATAGCCGTGTGGCATTAAATTACAGTACATAACAGGGGCAAATAGGGTATTAGGATTAATTTTTAGGAGTGTTAAAAAGTAGAAGGTCCGAAGTAATATTGAAGTTGTATTTGGCGCTGGTCTGACCTCATCTAGATTACAATGTGCGGTTCTGGTTCCCACATTACAGGAAAGATATAGGTCTATTAGAATCAGTACAAAAGAAAATGACTAAAAGGATACAGAGGATGAGGAGTATTCCTTACGAGGCGAGATTGAAGCTGTTAAATTTACGTAGGTTAAGAGGGGACCTGATAAAACTCTCTAAGTGGTATAAGGGTTATAACAAGGGGGATGTAAGCAAAATTCTTAGGATCAGCAACCAGGATAAAACAAGAAATAACGGGTTCAAGCTTGAAAAATTTAAGTTTAAGAAAGATATAGGAAGAAATTGGTTCTCAAATAGAGTGGTAGATGAGTGGAACGGACTCAGTAATCATGTTGTTAGTGCTAAGACATTAGGGAGCTTTAAGAGAAGATTAGATGGGTTTATGGATGGGGATGATAGGTGAAAATAGGTAGGTATATTTCATACAGGGACTGCCACGTGTAAGCCTGGTCGCTTCTTGCAGCTTCCCTTATTTCTTATGTTCTTATGTTCGTGGTCATTTCTTACTTTTTTTTTTTTATTAGTATACGAGTACATTTATTATGGTGTTTTTTTTTTTTTTTTTAAGTACACGTTTCCACTATCTTTTCTCACTGGACCATACTCTGAAACATACCTTCACATCTTTCCCTACACTCAAGAGACTCTAGTTGGTTACACGAACTGCAAAGAGTATTCTTAAATTTCTAGCATTAGATTAACACGACTTCTAGATTATTTACAGGAGAAACACTCTTGAGAACCGACTAATTATCTGTGTTGCCTTTGAAAACAGTCGTGGTGAGAAAGCAAAGCGTCTCAGACATGTGCCATTAACTCACATATACGCGACGCTGCGAGGTGAGCTGGGTGTGAGTGTTATTTTACCTGCAAGTTGATCAGTAACTTCATTATTTCCTATTTATTCATGTTTGCAGTTGGGTGTAGTTTAAACCAATGAATATAAAGTTTGTTTATTATGTTTTCCACGCAGATATTCACGCGTGACTTACCAGGTGGGGTGAATGTGACGGTTATTCATATTACCTTGAAATGAACTAGTGATTTTATATTTTCCTCTTTTTATTATGCAATTATTTTGTTGTTTTAATATCTATAAGCATATAGTTGTAAGAAACAGCACTCATTACATCTCTTATGCAGGTAATATATCTGAGTTACTTGGTGATTAGTTTGCGAGAATTACATACCTAACTTCTGAATTTAACCTTTTCAATGCGATACGAAACAATGAACAGCACTAGAAGTAATGCGTAAAATCTTTTATATAAACATCTACAAGAAAAAGGGGGGTTAAAAAGAATAGATTTTGCAATTTGTACCAAGTTTAAGATTGGAATTGGCTGCAGAACAAGTCAAGAAATCTTAAGAGTGAAAAGTAATTAAGGAAAGATGACGGCAGTCAAATAGATAACATTTATTTGATTTTTTAACTCTTTTACTGCGATATGGAACTATTCACATCAATAAAGGCAATGTATAAAATCTTGTAGAGCATCAACAAGGAAGAAAAGGGAATTGAAAAGAGTAGATTATCCAGTGTCTGTGGCCAATATGACGCTCAGTTGTGGCTGTAGAACAATAAGCAATGACTCAGAGTGGTTTGTGATTAACCCTTTGAGTACCACGACATTAGCTCACTTTCACATTTGATACCATTACAAAACTGTATTGACTTCAAAATTATTTTTGTTGTAATGAAGGCGTTAAAAATGTTCTGTAGCTACTTATCAACTAGTATTATACCTCCGTTTACTCCGTTTACGTGATATTACGAAGCTTCGAAAGTGTATCTGGTGCTGAACGGGTTAAGGAAACACGCCAAATAGCACTGAAAGGGTTAATAGGTGCATGAGTCATGATTGTGGTGTCGCGCCATTCCCGTGCCGCTCGTCAAAATATTGCCTTGGTCCCCGCGTTGCCTCCCTTCCGTCAGGTGGCATTGACAGGAGGTTATTGGACACAGTCGACACACGGCATAGCACGTATCACTGACTCTATTAACACGCTAATCACCTGCATAATCACGGGTATATATATCGTGTTTTCTGCCCGTGCATTCTTTTATATTCAAACCGATAAGAGTGTGTGTGTGTGTATATATATATATATATATATATATATATATATATATATATATATATATATAATTATATATATATATATATATATATATATATATATATATATATATATATATATATATATATTTATATATATATGCTCTCTCTCTCTCCTCTCTCTCTCCTCTCTCTCTCTCTCTCTCTCTCTCTCTCTCTCTCTCTCTCTCTCTCTCTCTCTCTCTCTCTCTCTCTCTCTCTCTCTCTCTCTATGTGCTGGCGATGATAGGCTTCCCTCGCATTCGGTTATTAAATTATGAAAAAGTGTGAGTTTGACGAACAGTTTTTGCAAAGGAGAGTTAATTTACAGCCATAATTAATTTTTTGGGGGCTGCCGTGATATTTTACAAGCGGGACAGGGGAGGAGTAGGGGACACGAAGGGAGAATGATGGGATGGGATGGGACGGGACGGGACGGAGGAGGGTGAGAGAGAGAGAGAGAGAGAGAGAGAGAGAGAGAGAGAGAGAGAGAGAGAGAGAGAGAGAGAGAGAGAGAGAGAGAGTGTACCGACTAGTTAATTATACCAAGGTCAGATGTAATGAAGTGGATCGTGATTGGCTGAACATCTCCTCTTCCTCCTCCTCCTCCTCCTCCTCCTCCTCATCTACTTTCATCTCCTTCCTCTTGTTCGTCTTTTCCTTCGCCTCCCCTTTATTGTCTCATGCTGATGCTTTTTCTTACATTTTTTACTCATCCTTCTCTTCGTTCACTATTTCAGATCTATCTCCTCCTCCTCCTCCTCCTCCTCCTCCTCCTTCTCCTCCTTACTTACTAGACTTCTTTTATGAAGTATTTAACTCGTATGACGAGACAAAAGCTGTTGATATTATCTACCTTGATTTCCAGAAAGCTTTCGACACTGTTCCCCATAAGAGACTCATCAGTAAAGTAAAAGCTCACGGCATTGCCGGAAACACCCTGAAATGGCTGAGAGACTGGCTCTGTGACAGAAAACAGCGTGTTGTGATAAATGGAGAAGAGTCAGAGTGGCATAAGGTAAATAGCGGCGTTCCTCAAGGCTCTGTATTAGGACCAGTACTCTTCATAATGTACATAAATGATATTGATGAAGGGATAAACTGCAAAATAAGTAAATTTTCAGACGACACCAAAATAACAAGTAGAGTAACGTCCGTGTCACAATGGCAGGAACTGCAGTGTGACCTCAATAAACTAACAAGCTGGGCAGAAAAATGGCAGATGAGATTCAATATAGAAAAGTGCAAAATTTTACATATCGGAAGCAACAATGTTCAGGCGAGATATGTAATGAATAACATGCCACTGTCAAGTGGCTGTCTGTCCTTTACTTATAATATGAACTGGAAACTTCACATCTCATCTCTAGCTAAAACAGCTTCTATGAAGTTAGGTGTTCTGAGACGTCTCCGCCAGTTTTTCTCACCCCCCCAGCTGCTAACTCTGTACAAGGGCCTTATCCGTCCATGTATGGAGTATGCTTCACATGTCTGGGGGGTTCCACTCATACTGCTCTTCTAGACAGGGTGGAATCAAAAGCTTTTCGTCTCATCAACTCCTCTCCTCTAACTGACTGTCTTCAGCCTCTCTCTCACCGCCGCAATGTTGCATATCTAGCTGTCTTCTACCGCTATTTTCATGCTAACTGCTCTTCTGATCTTGCTAACTGCATGCCTCCCCTCCTCCCGCGGCCTCGCTGCACAAGACTTTCTTCTTTCTCTCACCCCTATTCTGTCCACCTCTCTAACGCAAGAGTTAACCAGTATTCTCAATCATTCATCCCTTTCTCTGGTAAACTCTGGAACTCCCTGCCTGCTTCTGTATTTTCACCTTCCTATGACTTGAATTCCTTCAAGAGGGAGGTTTCAAGACACTTATTCATCAATTTTTGACCACTGCTTTGACCCTTTTATGGGACTGGCATTTCAGTGGGCATTTTTTTTATTAGATTTTCGTTGCCCTTGGCCAGTGTCCTTCCTACATAAAAAAAAAAAAAGTGCTGATAAAGAAAAAGATCTTGGTGTCGTTGTGTCAAACGACCTAAAGCCGAGTCAACACTGCACAGAAACAGTACAGACAGCAAATAAATTAGTAGGGTTCATTGGAAGAACCTTTGAATTTAAATCAGAAAAGATTATACTTGCCTTATATAACTCACTGGTGCGCCCTAATCTAGAATACTGTGTACAGTTCTGGTCACCATACTACAAAAAAGACATTGAAAAAC
>NC_087156.1:26531996-26566996 GCF_035594125.1 Scylla paramamosain | reverse complement strand
CACGGTGTTTTCTGTTCATACCTACTTCATTTCTTTTAACTGCAGTCGAGTGTCTTCAACTTTGATTTCTTTCCCTACAAAATATCAATAAACTTTCGCAAGTCTTTTCATGCATGTCTCCCCTCCCCCTTCCTCTTCCACTCATTTGTACTGATTTTCCACCTATTTGTTGCGTGCATGCGTCACTCTGTCACTCATCCCTCCATCTCCCGAAACATGAAGCACTTTATATAAGTTCGTGTAACCTTGCCTACCGAAGTCATATAATACTACGCTGAATATTTTTACCTGCAGCTTGAATTTCGTGGTATTTATGGATTTTATATGGTGTCGTAACATGGTGATGTTACTCTGGGAGGAAAAAAAAAGACAAAGAATTAATCTACTTTTTTCTTCCCGAGCAGCAACACTCAGCTCATCATGTGATATAGAACATGTAACTTTTTTTTTATGCCCCCTTAAAGCCATGATGGTGACCGACGTGTGGAGGACTGACGGGGAGTTAGGCGTCATTTAAGTAGCTCTCTTTGGTTTGGTAATACATAACTGTCACCATGTCTGTCAGTCATCCCCTTCTCATGTGATAATGCATCTCTCTCTCTCTCTCTCTCTCTCTCTCTCTCTCTCTCTCTCTCTCTCTCTCTCTCTCTCTCTCTCTCTCTCTCTCTCTCTCTCTCTCTCTCTCTCTCTCTCTCGGCAATATGTAATTACCTCACAAGTGCTTCAGTAATGAATATATGAGTACAACATATTTATTTATTATTACAGATGATGAAAGCGTTGTGGTAATTATGGCAGGAATATGATGTGTGCCGAGGAGTATTTCGGGGATAAAAGAGGCGCGCTGAGTGCTACAAATCACATGTTGAAGGGAAACTGTTCTCTAGATAACGTTCGTACAAAAAGAAAAAAAAACATACATAAATATATATAAATTCATTAAAGGCGGAAAACAGACCAAAACATGCGCACAAAAGCAAAGAACATAAGACTATAAGAACATAAGAAATAAGAGAAGCTGCAAGAAGCGACCAGGCTTATATGTGGCAGTCCCTGTATGAAATATACCTACCTATTTCCATCTATCATCCCCATCCATAAATCCGTCTAATCTTCTCTTAAAGTTCCCTAATGTCTTGGCACCAACAACTTAATTACTGAGTCCGTTTCATTCATCTACCACTCTATTTGAGTACCAATTTCTTCCTGTCTCTTTCTTAAACCTAAATTTTTCAAGCTTGAACCCGTTATTTCTTGTTCTATCCTGGTTGCTGATCCTAAGAATTTTGCTTACGTCCCCCTTGTTATAAATCTTATACAACTTACAGACTTCTATCAGGTCTCTCCAAAGAATGTAAATTTAACAGCTTCAGTCTCGCCTCTTAAGGAATACTCCTCATCCCCTGTATCCTTTTAGTCATTCTCCTTTGTACTAATTGTAATAGACCTATATCCTTCCTGTAATGTGGGGACCAGAACTGCACAGTGTAGTCTAGATGAGGTGTGACCAGCGCCAAATATAACTTTAATATTACTTCGGGCCTTCTACATTTAACACTTCTGAAAATTAATCTGAATACCCTATTTGCCCTGTTTCTGGCCTCTGTGCATTATTTTCCTAGACGGAGTTCAGAGCTAACTATAACTACTATTTTTTTTTTTTTTTTCGTACCGGTACCCCGAACCTACCAGAGTTACGTTGTTTAATGTGTACCTACTGTGTCGGTTTCCTCTACCTACGCTAAGTACTTTGCATTTGTAGATATTAAACTGCATTTGCCATCTATCCATTCATTCGCTCATCCTATCTAAATCTTCCTGCAAGGCGATGGCATCCGGTTCTTACCAAATTTATCTATCTTTGTGTCATCCGCAAATTTACTAACGTCACTACTAATTCCACTATCCAAATCACTGATATATATTAAAAACAACAATGGCCCTAATACTGATCCCTGTGGCACCCAACTAATTACATAACCCCACTCGGATTTAGAACCGTTTATTACAACTCTCTGTCGCCTGTCGCTTAGCCATGACCTTATCCAGCCTAACACCTTCTCTACCCGTGTGCCCAGGAGCCTCTGATGGGGTACCTTGTCAAATGCTTTAGTAAAGCCCAGATATAAGATATCATAACTATCACCATTATCTGCTGCCTCGTACACTTTATTGTAAAAACTTTTTTTTTTTTTTTTTTTTTTTTTTTTTATGTAGGAAGGATACTGGCCAAGGGCAACAAAAAATCTAATAAAAAAAATGCCCACTGAAATGCCAGTCCCTAAAAGGGTCAAAGCAGTGGTCAAAAATTGGTGGATAAGTGTCTTGAAACCTCCCTCTTGAAGGAATTCAAGTCATAGGAAGGGTGGAAATACAGAAGCAGGCAAGGAGTTCCAGAGTTTACCAGAGAAAGGGATGAATGATTGAGAATACTGGTTAACTCTTGCGTTAGAGAGGTGGACAGAATAGGAGTGAGAGAAAGAAGAAAGTCTTGTGCAGCGAGGGCCGCGGGAAGGAGGGGAGGCATGCAGTTAGCAAGATCAGAAGAGCAGTTAGCATGAAAATAGCGGTAGAAGGACAGCTAGAGATGCAACATTGCGGCGGTGAGAGAGAGGCTGAAGACAGTCAGTTAGAGGAGAGGAGTTGATGAGACGAAAAGCTTTTGATTCCACCCTGTCTAGAACAGCAGTATGAGTGGAACCCCCCCAGACATGTGAAGCATACTCCATACATGGACGGATAAGGCCCTTGTACAGAGTTAGCAGCTGCGGGGGTGAGAAAAACTGGCGGAGACGTCTCAGAACACCTAACTTCATGGAAGCTGTTTTAGCTAGAGATGAGATGTGAAGTTTCCAGTTCAGATTATAAGTAAAGGACAGACCGAGGATGTTCAGTGTAGAAGAGGGGGATAGTTGAGTGTCATTGAAGAAGAGGGGATAGTTGTCTGGAAGATTGTGTCGAGTTGATAGATGGAGGAATTGAGTTTTTGAGGCATTGAACAATACCAAGTTTGCTCTGCCCCAATCAGAAATTTTAGAAAGATCAGAAGTCAGGCGTTCTGTGGCTTCCCTGCGTGATATGTTTACCTCCTGAAGGGTTGGACGTCTATGAAAAGACGTGGAAAAGTGCAGGGTGGTATCATCAGCATAGGAGTGGATAGGACAAGAAGTTTGTTTTAGAAGATCATTAATGAATAATAAGAAGAGAGTGGGTGACAGGACAGAACCCTGAGGAACACCACTGTTAATAGATTTAGGAGAAGAACAGTGACCGTCTACCACAGCAGCAATAGAACGGTCAGAAAGGAAACTTGAGATGAAGTTACAGAGAGAAGGATAGAAACCGTAGGAGGGTAGTTTGGAAATCAAAGCTTTGTGCCAGACTCTATCAAAGGCTTTTGATATGTCCAAGGCAACAGCAAAAGTTTCACCAAAGTCTCTAAAAGAGGATGACCAAGACTCAGTAAGGAAAGCCAGAAGATCACCAGTCGAGCGGCCTTGACGGAACCCATACTGGCGATCAGATAGAAGGTTGTGAAGTGATAGATGTTTAAGAATCTTCCTGTTGAGGATAGATTCAAAAACTTTAGATAAGCAGGAAATTAAAGCAATAGGACGGTAGTTTGAGGGATTAGAGCGGTCACCCTTTTTAGGAACAGGTTGAATGTAGGCAAACTTCCAGCAAGAAGGAAAGGTAGATGTTGACAGACAGAGCTGAAAGAGTTTGACTAGGCAAGGTGCAAGCACGGAGGCACAGTTTCGGAGAACAATAGGAGGGACCCCATCAGGTCCATAAGCCTTCTGAGGGTTTAGGCCAGCGAGGGCATGGAAAACATCATTACGAAGAATTTTAATACGAGGCATGAAGTAGTCAGAGGGTGGAGGAGAGGGAGGAACAAGCCCAGAATCGTCCAAGGTAGAGTTTTTAGCAAAGGTTTGAGCAAAGAGTTCAGCTTTAGAAATAGATGTGATAGCAGTGGTGCCATCTGGTTGAAGTAGAGGAGGGAAAGAAGAAGAAGCAAAGTTATTGGAGATATTTTTGGCTAGATGCCAGAAATCACGAGGGGAGTTCGTCAGGCAAGACTTGCCCTTCGTGAAGCCATGCTGTGACTGATTTATCAAGTTGTTTGTCTAAATGCTTCCTAGTGTTCTTCGCTATTACTGACTCCATTATTTTACCTACAACAGAAGTTAAGCTGACAGGTCTATAATTAGACGCTAAATTTTATCTCCTTTCTTAAAGATGGGTACTACATTAGCCTGCCTCCGCATTACTGGTACCTCACCTGATTCAAGTGGTTTCCTAAAGACAGATACCAACGGCTCACTAGTGAATAACCTCTTTGCATTCCTTAAGTACTCTGGGATATATTTCATCTGGTCCTGGTGTCTTGAACTTTTTAGCCTATCTATCTCCTGTTTCACTGTCTCCTTAGTTATGGTAATATCTGTCAGCCTCTCATTCTCATCTGCTCTAAACATCTGTTCACTATTCGGTATATCCTGCATAGTTTCCTGGGTGAAGACAGCTAAAAAATACTCATTCAGAATTTTACTAGTCTCCTCCCCAGAACTAACCAGCTCCCCATCTGCTGCTTTTTAATGGACCTATAGCTTTCTTATTCTTCGTCCTATATACCTGATAACATCCCTTGAGGTCCATCTTCGCCTGGCTGGCTACCTTTAATACATAATTGCTTTTAGCTTTCCTCGTTAACCTCCTGACTGATCTAACTAATTCATTATATTGTGGCCTTGAAAGCTCTTCCCCTGCTTTTAATCTCTTATATATACTTTTCTTCCGCCTTATATAGTGTTTTAACCTAACAGTCATCCATTTAGGGTTATTTTTCTGTGATCTTATTGCTCTATACGGGATGTTTGCTAACTGTCCTGTATGCAATTTATCTTTGAAAGATTTATACAACTCATCTACATTTACTTCACCTGATCCTCTCATCTCGGCCCCTTCCATCACCTCTACTCCCCTCATCTGCTCCCCTCGACCTCACCATCTCAGCATGACCTGACCCTCCAACATATTCACACGTAACTCCCCCTCTCTCCCTCTTCCGACCCTTCATGACACTTCTTCCGTCCTCTTGCCCTACACCCTCACAACTCATCTCACCTCTCTCATCCTGCCTTATCTCTCAACTCCGTCCCGAACCTGACCTCCCCCTGAGTTCGTTGCCAGTCAATTCCTTGGAGGTACCTTTTTAATCCCCCAAAATCTGCTCTTATAAAGTCAGGTATTTTATTAGTGTTTTTGCTTCTAAAAGTTTCCTCCCATTTTAATTTGTACCTTATTTCCCAGTGGTCACTGTTACCTAGTTGTCTCCAACCTCTACCTGCGTGACTGCTTCTTCCCTGTTAGTTAGAATTAAATCTAGAATATTGTTCTCCTTTGCTGGTTCAGCGATTACCTGTTTTAGAAAATTATCCTGAAATACCTTAAGAAATTCCTCTGCTTCCCTGTTATCCACCATCAGGCTCCAGTCGATATTCTTAAAAATTAAAATCTCCTACCACGCATACCTGACTGTACCTGCCTGCTCTATTTATTTCCTGCTATAGTGAGGTTAATTTCCTTTGTACTGTTCGGTGGCCTGTACACTATCCCCAGTACTACTGATTGATCCTTCCTTAATATCTACCCATATCGACTCTGTTTTGCTATCTTTTAATTTCACTGTTAATACAACGCTGTAATGTGTCCCTAACGTATAACGCGACGCCTCCTCCTCTCCTGTTTTCCCTGTCTTTATCAGTGTATTATTGTTCGAGGTGAGTTGATGTTCGCCCCATGAAAAAGACCTAAGTCGTAGGAGGATCAAACAAGACTGAAACATGACAGACTGGTTTGTTCCACACCGTGTTTTTGAGAGGAATGAAAAAGTGAAGATACTGTTTTGGGGGAAAAAATAAGTTTTGGTCTCGTTGATAAAACTGTGGAATCAAATACTTAAGGTAAAAAGATATGTTTGGTAGGAGAAACAGTATTTCAGATCAACATCCCTTAGTAGTTTTGGCATCGGGGAGGAGGAGGAGGAGGAGGAGGAGGAGGAGGAGGTGATGATGGTGGTTTTCTATTTCTGCCATTTCTCTTTACCACGACTGAAGCACAGTGAGAGGGGTGGTGTAAGAAGAAAAAAAAAACTCTTTTCACCTTTTTCCTTCAAATATTCCTTGGAGAACAACATTTTTTTTTTCCAATTTAAGAATGAAATTAGCTGCATATGTAAGATGTTCTAATCATATGTTATCTTTGTTACAGGTAAGTGTTAAGCACAGTTCCTGGTTTTCTTCACCTCGGTGACTTGTGAGTAAAAGTGTGTGTGTGTGTGTGTGTGTGTGTGTGTGTGTGTGTGTGTGAATAGACACTATCTAATTTTCACACACTAAATTCATACTTGCTGTTTACATTTTCGTGTTGATATTTTCTTCGTTGTTGTTGTGGTGTTGTTGTTTTCTTAGTGTGTAGAATAAGAAGGGCGTTCCGTACAGCCTGCAGCGAAGAACAGACAATGGATGACGTCAGTAGGAGCGGATCCTTGGGTTTCAGTAGCAAAGGAGAGAACGGAAGGGAGGCCAGATCACCCCTTCCAGTAGCACCTGCATGTGACACTCTCCGCCGCACGCCCCCAAAACAAAGGTTAGGGTATTGGCTATTTATAGTGACCCGCCACGCTTTTAATTTCGAGGCAGGATGTCATGGGCAGGCGGCGGGCGGCACCCTGAAGCCCACAAACGATTAGTTTTTTCCACCACACGGGGAGATGAAAGGTGGAAGTGAAGCAGAACATTACACACACAGCCCTTGTTTGATTGGATCCCGTGGCTTTATATTCTGGCGGCGCAGTCCACACTTACCTCACCTACACCGCTCCCGCCAAACACATTAATGCCGGCGGAGGTCGTATGTCTTCGTTCCTAACGCCGCGTGGTTGTCAGAATTCATAATCTACCAACCGTGCCGCATACAAATTCTTCTCTCGCAGAGGCGAGTCGGAAGTCGTCTGGTCACGAGCCGACATTGTCGAGGGGGAAAATACGAATACTAGAACAGCGGGAATGTGTTAAAGAGGTTGGGAGGATGGATAAGAAGAGGAGGAGGATAAGTGAGATGAAGCAAGAGTGTTTGTTTTGCGGCTGCTAAAAGAATCCGTGGATAAAAGTTTGGCATCATGGGATCCCTTTTTCTCTTTGCCTCGTGTCTCGCTTTTATCTTCTTTGAATTTTCTCCGTGTCTCCTTCACCCACTAAAGGAGACGAGGCAAGGAGTTACCCAAGCGCTCACCACCTCGATATGACCTAAACACGTACCTATGTTATCGCCGCGCCACAAACGCCATGCAGACATGCTGTTAGTGTTGCACATCTGCTCTTTACCGTGGTTTTGGGTGTCGTTGTTGTTGTTGTTGTTGTTGTTGTTGTTGTTGTTTTTAAGTAGCCTTTGTGTACTAACGTTGACATTTATGTATTAATTAAAAGTGTGTGTGTGTGTGTGTGTGTGTGTGTGTGTGTGTGTGTGTGTGTGTGTTCTTTCCGGTATCGTTACCACCACAAATGCTGTTTTCCCTCTTACTTTAGAATATAAAAAGTCTGAAAGATTCAGTATTAAAGGGGAAAGCTTCGGAGGACGTTACTCCTTGGCTTCCTCCATTTTCCCCATTGCTTCTTTTTTCCTCACTCTCTTGGCCTTAGAGAGAGAGAGAGAGAGAGAGAGAGAGAGAGAGAGAGAGAGAAAGAGAATATGAAGTTACCAGCGATACTTTTCTCACATTCCCCTTTGTATAATTTCCCTTCCTCTTCCTCCTCCTCCTCCTCCTCCTCCTCCTCCTCCTCCTCCTCCTTCTTCTTCTCCTCCTCCTCTTCCTCCAGCCTGCCCTCGTTTTCTCATTACATTAAACACTCGCACCTTTCTCATTAGAGGCACTCACCTGCCCGTCTAAATTTGGCGTCTGGCACGTTACCATCAATTACAGCAGATCGTCTCAGTTTGACAAGCAACGTCGTAATCATGATCATCATCATCATCATCATCATCATCATCATTTTTTTTTTCTGGTAGCATCATTATCATCAGTATAATTCCGTTTGTGTTCCCAGTTTCGTTGCTTTCACCACTATTAGCATCATCATTCACTGGTTAGGGCAGTATTGTCATTGTTATCGTTCTTGTGAGTAAAATCATTAATATAGCAAGTACTATCACCACCACCACCACCACCACCACCACCACCACCATGTCGACCTCTGTAACCCTCCGCCAAACTTCCTACTAACTAACCCACAAAGGAGAGAGAGAGAAAAAAAAAAAAGAGGAAATAGACTAAAGTTTACCTGGATTTTGTAGAAAGTAAAACGGCATATCCCGAAACTTGCCAGCCAGCTCTTCGCATCTTCCCCGCCCTCCCCACCCACACCCACCTTGCAAAAAAAAAAAGAAGAATGTAGGCGAATAAGGACGTAATAAGAAGTGCATCTGAATTATCAACAGAATCCTTGAGTCGACAAAGATCAAGAGTAAATTATGTCACGTACTTAACAAAACAAACGTAAATATGAGGAATGATTCACGTGCATTCGTAACTCCAACCAGGGACACCGCTAACTTCTGTAATGTCATTAAGTTACAAGTTACAAGTTACAAGTTATCTCCGACATTCACTTTGGAGAGTCAGGGAAGCTGCTCCGGGCGAGACTAAGGCCAGGGTTTGTATGCAAGATCTCAGCGAGTTCACTTCTACAAATGGATCCATCAACGTTGTAGCTGACGGATGACCTTTGGTGCTCCTGATCCTTTCCTTCAGAAATTTCTCATCATTACATCGTGTATTACTTGATATTATCTAATTTACGTGTTTCATAACGTTGGCTTGGAAAACTCATTAAACTTTATAGAAACTTAACATCATCTAAAGTTAATTTTTCTCTCATCCACTCGAAATTGTTTTGCTCAGTATGACTATTTTACTATAATCAAGCTACAGTAACCTGGGCCCATCACTATTATAGAATCTAACCCTAGACGAGCCATCCAGAATTTAGGTCTTACTGTTCTTGACATTCCTTACAGCTGAAAAACAAGAGACGAAGCTGCAAGAAGACTGTATTTAACACTTTAGCGTCTCGTCTCGATTAACATTTAGTAGAATCTGAAGAAAGATCTTTGGCCTTTCAATTCAGTGGTGTTTTCGTGAATCCGCTGATAGTGTGAGAAGGAGTCCGTATCATCAATAAAAAAAAAAAAAACATCCGACTAATTATCTTTGTGGAGAATGAAAACAATTCGTATGAGAGAAGAAAATGTTTAAAAATACAGACCCAGACATTTCCAGAAAGCCTCATTTGTGGTGAAGATGAAACCAGGACGACGCTAATACCATCTTTACACACACACACACACACACACACACACACACACACATACGATGATTCTCTTGATGTCTCTTTTGGGACTGGCACCTAAGTGGGATTTTTTTTTTTTTTCGGTTTTGTTTCCCTTGGCCAGTGACCCTCTTATGTAAAACACACACACACACACACACGGGGTGGGGGGGAAGGAGAGGAAAGCTTACTACAAGGAGCTGAAAGAAAGAAGAGAGCAAGAAGAACCATGTCTCAGTACTTTGTCTCGTTAGCTTGTATGTGGAAAAAGAAAAAAAAAAATGCAGATCGATAAAAGGTGAGTGTCCAGTCTGTATCGTGTGTCCCTGTGAGTTTCCGCTTGTTAGAAAGGAAAGTCTGAAGAGATTATAAAAGTTGCATGTTTTTTTTTTCGGCTTTATAATAGAGAGGGGAAAAATAATGGAAGGGATAACGACGCTAAAAACAGTTGAATTGTAACCCAGTATTCTCTCTCTCTCTCTCTCTCTCTCTCTCTCTCTCTCTCTCTCTCTCTCTCTCTCTCTCTCTCTCTCTCTCTCTCTCTCTCGGTCTTGGAAGTTTTAAAGTCGTAGGGAAGAGGAAGACACTACTTTATTCTATTCTATTTTTTATTCTCCTTCTCCTCCTCCTCCTCCTCATCCTCCTCCTCCAACAGCAGCAGCAGCAGCAACAACCAGCTACATATTACCACCATCACCACCATTACTTCATCTCTCAACACACACTATTTCACCTCGCCACGCACACAAATCCACACAAACCGTGAATCTAAAGAAAGTCAGAGAGTCCGAGTGGCGGCGCATCGGAGCTTCGTACCCCAGAGGCTAAGCAACCCACTGAGTGCCCTCAAACTGGGTTACTGGCGATGAGTCTCCCCTTGTTAGCTTGACGCGTGAGTCCGGGAGCGCTGGTGGGGGTGAGTGCGGACAAAAGGAGGGGGAAGAAGGCCAGCTGGGGTGGGGTGGTCGGGTTAAGGCCTGGTAGGAAGGGGGATAGGTGTAGAGGGAGACAGGGGAAGGATGGGCGGGGGTGTTGGATGGGGCAAGGAGCGAAAGAGGACTTGGGAAACTGTGATGGACTTTTCATCTGCGTAACAGCTCGCCGAAGACGGAACGTGGTGGAAGTTTTTTTCTTCTCTTTCGCTCTCTTTCTCGCTCTTTCCCTTCGGCGAGACTGACAGTGAGTGAAGTGACAGTGATTCCCTCCACCTACTCGTGCTGAGAGAGAGAGAGAGAGAGAGAGAGAGAGAGAGAGAGAGAGAGAGAGAGAGAGAGAGAGGCAGTTAGTCAAGAATGGTAAAGACAAGAAGTGAGGGAAAACAAGAGAGAAAGAGGGGAAGTGGACGTGAGCGAGCTGGAAGTGCAAGGAAAGAATAAGAGGAAAAGAGGAAGCAGGGAGAAGAGGAAATGGAAAGAAAGAAAGGTGCAGGTGCGAGGGAGGACAAGAGTGGTCTAAGAAAATTGCATCAAATAAGAGGAAAGTGTTTGTGGGCGGTGAAATTGCTACGTTTTTGTCCTCCATCATCCTGTCCATCACCCGCTGCCACTCACCCAGACCTCCTCCTCCTCCTCCTCTCCTTGGGAAATGAAAAGTAACATCAGTAGCAGAAAAGTTAAGTGTCTTCCATCATTATCAATACCAGAGAAAAAATAAGGTGAAAAAAAAGCATCATCAGAATCTTAGCACGTGTACTAAATGTGGGGCGACTCCAACACAAATAAGGAAAATGTTTAATAATTTATTTCTTTTTTTCATAAAGTACATATTTTACTCCCTACATGGCTGGTGAAATGAGCGAGTGTCGGGGTGAGAGTCGAGAAATCTTCACACTGAACCCCTGTGAAAGTAAGTATGTTCATCAGTGACTAGGTTTGGGATCCATTAATTTATGTAATATGTATTAATGACGTTGGCAAACGCATCACAGACTCTTGTGAGTTTTACAAATATAATAAATTGCTCCAGAAACTTAATGGTAGCTTGTATTAACTTACTCAAATACTTCACTGAACACTGAACCGCTTTGAAAATGGTAAGCGTCACGTGTTACTCGCACGTGTTGGAAATAATCCACGAGGTGAAATACGTGCTGGATAATGTTCAACTTCCTAATGCGAAAGGAAAAAAAATTGACTAGTAAATTTAACACCCAGCAGCAGCAGAGCGAGGTGATATAATGGGCAGAGAAAATTATCGGTTTTAGCGGAAGAAATATCTCTTTGTAACGTGAAAAAAGGGAAAGTACGTATTCTTTATAAATCATTTGTGCCCACCAAAGGTTAATAAATGTCGTATTCCTGTGGTCGTCCTGCCACAAAAGGACACAAAGTTAGATAACATACTTAACCCAACTATAACAACATGACTGCGTAACAATCCTCATGAAGAACGCCTCAGAAAACACACCTGACATGACGGAGCGCTGATTTAATGTGATCACAATACTTAATGGCCACATCACAGTCAAGCGTTGAAGCATCAGAGGACAAAATACGTTGACAATAATTAGTAAACGCTTTGAAAGAAATGAGGTTGAACACTTAATTTGATCGAGTCATTGACGTGTGGAATGAATTGCTTTACAACGCTTTCAGTTCAAATAAGGCTGAAACTGAAAGATTCTTTCGACAAATCAGGGCCTACGCCTGCCAATATTAGTTTCAGAATAATCAGTATTTTTTTTTTCTTAAGGAACACAATGTTATTTTTGCCAACTCGTCACTATAATATTTGATTGCGATATATCTATGCTTTCATTTCATTGGTTGATTTGTCTCGTAAAATCAGTTTCACGCATACTTCCCCTCAACACACACACACACACACAGAGCCCGTGGTGTAGTGGTTAGCACGCTCAGCTCACAACCAAGAAGGCCCGGGTGCGGCGAGGCAAATGGGCGAGCCTTTTAATCTGTAGCCCCTGTTCACCTAGCAGCAAGTAGATACGGGATGTGACCCGAGGGGTTATGACCTCGCTGTCCTGGTGTGTGGTGTGTAAGTGGTCTCAGTCCTACCCCAAGATCGGTTATAGCAATACTGAAGGAGGCATGACAGTGGACTGTGGGCAGTACAGAGCACTCAGTTTGATAAGCCACATCACGAAGATAATCCTAAAAGTGATACTTGCAATAATCAAACTCAGCCTTGAGAGAGATATGTATTTCAAGAACAATATGGATTTATGAAAGATAGTCACTACAAATACAATATATATATATATATATATATATATATATATATATATATATATATATATATATATATATATATATATATATATATATATATATATATATATATCTTTCAAGACGGATGTTTCAAGCAGGCAGTGTGTTCCAGAATTTACAGGAAAGGGATGAATGATTAAGAATCTGGTTAACTCTTGCATTAGAGTGGTGGACAGAATAGTGGTGAGTGAAAGTAGAAAGTCTTGTGCAGCGAGGCCGCGGGATGAGGAGAGGTATACAGTTAACAAGATCAGAAGAGCAGTTAGCGTGAAAATAGCTGTAAAAGATAGCAAGAGATGCAACACTGCGGCGATGAGAGAGAGAGACTGAAGACAGTCTAGTCAGTCAGAGGAGAGGAGTTGATATGACGAAATGCTCTTGATTCCACCCTGTCTAGAAGAGCAGTGTGAATGGAACCCCCACACATGTGAGGCATAGTCCACACTTTAATTTTCTGCCTCTTCAGAGTTTTTTTTTTTTTTTTTTTTTTTTATCTATCGTCAACAGGAAAATTCTTAAACATTTCTCACTTTACAGTCTTATAGCTTTAATTTCCAAACTAATCTCTTACTGCTTCTATCCTTCTCTCTGTAACTTCATTTCGTTTCCTTTCTGGCCGTTCTATTGTTGCTCTAGTAAACGGTCACTGTTTTTCTAAGTCTATTAAACGGTGTTCCTCAGGGTTCTGCCCTGTCACCCACACTCTTCCTATTATCATCAATTCTCTTCAGAGCCAAACTTCTTGTCCTATACACTTCTTCGCTGATGACACCTATCTGTACTTTTCCAGGTCTTTTCATAGACATCCAACCTTTCAGAAATTAAGCTAATCATGCAACCGAGAAGAACAATGCCTCAAAAACTCAATTCCTTCACCTATCAACTCCACACAACCTTCAAGATAACTGTCCACTCTTCTTCAGTGACACTCAACTGTCACCCTCTTCTACAATGAACATCCTTAGTCTGTCCTTTATCAATAACTAAACTGGAAACTTCATATTTCATCTCTAGCTAAAGCAGTTTTTATGAACTTAGGCGTTCTGAGTCACCTCCGCCAGTTTTTTTCTTACGCCCCCAGCTTCTGTATGGAATACGTTGTAACATGTGTGGAGGGGTTCCGCTCATACCGCTCTTCTAGATAGGATGCAATCAAAAGCATTTCGTCTTAACTCCTCTCCTCGAACCGACTGACTTCAGCTTCTCTCATTGCAGCAGTGTTGCATATCTTCTACCGCTATTTTCACCATAACTTCCTTTCTGATCTTGCTAACTTCATGTCTCCCTCCTCGCGCTGCCTCGTTGCACAGACTTTCTAGTTTCTCTTGCCCCTATTCTGTCCACCTTTCTAATGGAAGCATTAACCAGTATTCTCAATCATTTTTCTGATAAACTCTGGAACTCCCTGAATGCTTCTGCATTTCCTCCTTCCTAAGACATTGAACTCTTTCAAGAAAAAGGTTTCAAGATACTTCTCCAATTCTGGATGATCCTTTTCTACTTTCTTTTCGGACTGGCGCTCTCAGTGGGCCTTTCTTTTTCGCTCTTTTGTTACCGTTGGCCTTGCCCCTCTTAGGTTAAAAAGGACTTGAAGCTTTTCAAATGTCGACAATATGGAGACTCAAAATTCCCTGTACAACAAAGTAAACAAACCAGCAAGTATTGCAGCAAGCAAACACAAGTAAAGAAAAGGCAATTAAAATTTATGGGAGACACCGCTAGAAAGCACAAAGTCGAGTACCACAGGAAGAAGGGAGGGAAGAGAGGGGGAGGAAAACAGACACAAGTTAATAGACATGATCATGGAAAGCAACAGCCTGGCATCCACATGACTTAAAATCGAAGAAGGTGAAAGGACATGATTGCCCAAGTCACGCGGCACGGCACTTGGTAAGAGGTGTCTCGGGAAGTGAATGCTCAACTCCGCCGCGGTAACAAAACAGCCACGCCTCTCGTGCCGGGAAGCTACCGTGACTGCCACGTATTAACAAAGACACCGTCACCTCACTGTTCCCGGGGAGACAGCTGTTTCTGAATTAATTACGTAATATTCCCATGTAGTAATCTACAGACTTTATTGTTATTCACTTTACCTCTTAATTAAGACACTTCTGTTATCATTTCAATGACACAATCACAGTATTATCTTAAAGGTTGTACTTTTGCACGAAACAATACAAGAACCACAACAAACATTGTTTCATTCCCGTTACTGAGTGCAATACCTCTCCTCACAACGCCTGCAATTCTCTCTCTCTCTCTCTCTCTCTCTCTCTCTCTCTCTCTCTCTCTCTCTCTCTCTCTCTCTCTCTCTCTCTCTCTCTCTCTCTCTCTCTCTCTCTCTTAAATGAAAATAAGGATTAATTAGAGACTGAATTGGTGCAGTAAAGAGAGCGTGGCCTTGATCCTCCGTCCTTGACAAAGCTGGATCCCTCATCGTGTCCTGCGTTGTTTCTGAGTTTTTATCTCTAACTTGCTTCATTTATTCATTTATGATTCTAATATATGTATGTGTAGGATATTCAGACTGCAATTTAGCTCCAACTCTTTACACAACAGTCTGGTGAAGGGATAAGATAATATAACAAAACGCTTCCTCCCCCCTCCCCACCCGCCGCTTACTTACATTCAAGTTGGCGTGGAGAGTACGAGTATAGGCGAGTATCATTCAGTGTGGAATCGAAACTTCTGCTTAAACACACACACACACACACACACACACACACACACACACACACACACACACACACACACACACACACAAAGACTAACCCTGCGTAAGTCCACAACAACAACAACCTAAACGATTAAAATATTTGAGACTGTAAACAAACTACAGAATTAAAGAAAAATAAATGAATAAATAAAATATACCATATACGAAAAAAAAAAGGACGGAAGAAATAAACGAACAGAAGAAGAAAAAAGAAAAAAAAAGTAGCTGCTTAGAATGTCCCTACACACACACACACACACACACACACATACACACACAGAAGGACTTGACTCACTCTCCAGCACACGCCCGGCTTCCAGACATTCAGGATTTGTGACTTATATGTACTAAATGTTTGAGGAATTCCTTGGAAGCACTTACCTTTGCTCCCATGCTTAAAGGAAAATCGACGTGGCCTCTTGTGTTTCCTCCTCCTCCTCCTCCTCCTCCTCCTCCTTTTACTCCTTTGAAGAGAGAGAGAGAGAGAGAGAGAGAGGAGAGAGAGAGAGAGAGAGAGAGAGAGAGAGAGAGAGAGAGAGAGAGAGAGAGAGAGAGAGAGGTGGGGGGGGGCGACGTGGCGACATAGAGTAGCTCTTTGCTAGGGAATGAAAGGAGGAGGAGGAGGAGGAGGAGGAGGAGGAGGAAGAGGGGATATTAAGACGGATGAGGTGACTGTAAGAGCATGAAAACTAATTAGAATATGCTCATCTGAGTTGGGAAAGGTGTGAGACGTGGGGAGGATCTAGGTACTACCGGGAGGAGAGAGGGAGGGAAGGAGGGAGGGAGCGAGCGAGAGAGGAAAGGATAGATGGAGAAGGGAGGAATGGTACAGGGAGGGATCAGCTCTTTGGCCTCTATCAGAATATGTGACTGACTCCAATTTTAGCTTCACTGATTGGGAAAGAGTTGCCATACATCCTCATCACGTGAACTCAAAACATTCCCGCGACCTGATTAATGAAAGGGCGGAATGGTGAGGTGCACATGGAAATAGATGAGAGTAGGAGGGATTGAGATAGGAATCGGAGGGGAGAGAGAGAGAGAGAGAGAGAGGAGAGAGAGAGAGAGAGAGAGAGAGAGAGAGAGAGAGAGAGAGAGAGAGAGAGGGAGGGACTTGCATGCATTCATAAGGACATAGACAGATAGAATATACATGCATATATACATTGGTGGATAGATAGGCACAGAGAGGCAGACATATAAATAGACAGAAATACTCACACACACACACACACACACACACACACACACACACACACACACACACACACCACACACACACACACACACACACACACACACATACACACTAACTGATTGACTGACTGATAGTTAAAACACAGACACACATACACAAAGACAAACAGCGAGATAGACAGGAACAAAAAACAAACAAACAGGAGAAAAGAATATGAAACACATAACCAGAAAAAAAAAAAGAAGGAAAAAATGGAAAACAGATAGACGGAAAACAAAGATGAGATACTATTCAGTTTGTTGACACGACAATTCCCAGACAGTTTTCTTTTTTTTTTTTTTTTTCACCTCCCTTCGCCTCCTCACAATACAAGCGATCACTGTGCCGCACTTCAGCCTGTCACTTTGTCATCAAGAGGCACAGAGAATGCGCAGGTCTATGGCAGCCACGCTTGTCACTCACAGATGGTAAAAGGAAGCCAAGAGGGGAAAAGAATGCAGAGTGAAGGAAATTAGAGATACCGATACGAGGATGCAAGACGAAGAGAACGAGGGCGATGAAGTGGTGGTGGTGGTGGTAGTGGTGGTGATGGTGGTGGTGGTAGCAGTAGTGATGGTGTTATTGTAAAAAGATGGAAGGAAAGGAAAGGTATGAGAATGAGAAGCTGGAAGGAAAGAAGAAGAACGAGGAGATGGAGGAGGGAGAGGATAAAGGAAAGGTGGTGGGAGAAAGAGGAAGAGAAGAAGCAAGATAACAAGAGCAAAAACAACAAAAGAAGAAGAAGAAAGAGAAGAAAAGGGGGAAGAAGAAAAAAGAAAAAAAGAGAAGAAGAAAAAGAAGAAAAAGGGGAAGAAGAAGAAGAAGGAGGAGGAGGAGGATAAAAGGAGGAGAAGGGGGGTAGGAATAGGAGCAGAAGGAGGAGGAGGAAGATAACAAGAGCAGTTCTTCTTCTATAACAACAGCAGCAGCAGCAGCAGCACCTTAGACGCAGAAGACAAAAGTCATTACAGACTGGATTACAAGAAACAAGGGTAACATGATGCTAGTTGGACTTACATAAGATCATCATCATTACAGCTACGTGATACACTTGGCTACACTGCTGGAAAGAAATGGAGCAGATCAAAAGTGAGATTTTTCCACGCTCCCTCTACTCCTTTCCGTATTCCTCTCGCTGAGAAGAATGAAATGAAAATATGGCCTACCAGAAGAACAAACGTGTATATTTCAGTAGGTAAAGGTGTGTTGTTACAGCTGTCGTGTGCCAGTAGGAGGAAGTAATCTGACGGTGAAGAATTAATATTGTGTAGTGTGACAGATATCTACGAGTATGTACACTTTATAACGATGCTCGAGCCTGTGCTGCGGCTTGAAACATCAGTGGTCAGTGTCTTGCAGCTTGTCACCACAGGTCTGCCCTACACACACACATTTAGCCATCGGTCCTCAGGTATAACTCTTTTACTGAGCCATGCGTCTTTTATTTTATCAGTCATCGTGTGAGTGCAGCTGTATGGAAGGCTTTTCAAAGTCATGTTACATCTGACTTCAAATATATTTGTACGTATATAGATAGATATATAATTGTAGAGATTACGTATGCTCATTATTCCAGGATTATTATTATTATTATTATTATTATTATTATCATTATTATTATTATTATTATTATTATTATTATTATTATTATTCTAGGATCCGGAATGGAAAATATATATATAATTTTTTTTTAAATACAAAATCTATTTTTTCTAGAGTATTTATATTTGATTAAAATAGAAGTTGTATTGATTGGACAGTTATTTTTTGTGTGACTTTTATCATTAATCCTCCAAATATTCTTCGGCTTTTGTTCTATAAAAAAAAAACATGATTTTTTTTTTTTTTTTTGTAAGTAGAAGCTTCAGATAACATTCGCGTGGCAACCTGGGAGAAAACTGCGGCAACTTTGTTTTTAGTGGACTTAGTTTTTGTGTTTTATGTTTAGTCTTCTTAATATCATGAATCACTGTTATGCTATTGTGCTCTAAAAATAAGCTCCAAGAATACGTTGATTAATTCGCCTCCTTGTGAACACACTATTAAAGAACACGTTCAGATTGTATACCTTATGTTTATTAGCGTTCCATACTTCCTTTGACGAAACTTGTATATTTTTCTTCAGTTTTACATAATTGGAAAATTGTTCGTAACTGTTTTTTTTTTTTTTTTTGCCTAGTTAGTATAGCACTGATTACCTAGCTAGTTTTATTCGTACACTTATTTGTCCTAGATAAACTTCACGTTTTCGTTTTATAATAAAAAAAAAAACGTCGAAAATTGCCATTTGTTTTGAAGCACTCCATTGATTGACTGACTTACCAGTTACTTGACTGACTGACTGACTCTGTGGAAGAAATGACAAAACGAAACCTATCTCTTACAGCTAACGTTTTAATTGAATCTTTTAATTTTCATCTCCTTACATCAGGAAAATGCAGAGTACAAGGAGGAGGAGGAGGAGGAGGAGAAAGCCTGTCAACTATGGGAAACAAAACAAAAAAGAAAGAAAAATAAAGGAATACCAGAAGAAATAGGTGTTGCTTCGGACTGTCATTATCACACACACACACACACACACACACACACACACACACACACACACACACACACACACACACACACACACACACACACACACACACACACAGAAGGACGCTTGTTTTTCGTATTAGTGAATGTGGAAGAGGATTTGGAAGGGAAGAAAAAGAAAGGCAACAGACTCAGTGATTGATGAACTGTGAAAAGTAACGAGTGAATTGCGACAAATTATCTGTGTGTGTGTGTGTGTGTGTGTGTGTGTGTGTGTGTGTGTGTGTGTGTGTGTGTGTGTGTGTGTGTGTGTGTGTGTGTGTGTGTGTGTGGTGTTTCTAGCCAAGTTTACTTTTAGATCAATTTGAATTTCATATTTTCTTGCACTAAATTTTCCTGCTCATTAATCAAAGGGTATCTGTTGCACCCACGCGTATCCTGCCCCTCCCTCCTCTCCCTCTCTCTCTCTCTCTCTCTCTCTCTCTCTCTCTCTCTCTCTCTCTCTCTCTCCTCTCTCTCTCTCTCTCTCTCTCTCTCTCTCTCTCTCTCTCTCTCTCTCTCTCTCTCTCGCTTCAATTTCTTTCACCTTCCTCAATTCACTCTCGTCTCTCCGCCGGCATTTCATTCCATTTTTTTTCAGCCTCACTGCTCCACTCTCCTTGCGTTCTCGTTTTCCATACACTTACTTGCAAACAGACATTACCATACGCATCTCTCTTGTCTTCCTAATGCAAAGCTAAACAGAGGTCTTGTTTCCTTCATCTCTTGTAATCGAATAAAAGATGAAAAGAGATGTATACATTCAATATTCTCGTGTTCTTGTTGGTTCATGTTTGATTCGTGCATTCGTGTTTGTTTTGACGGAAAAGTTTGCTCTTGTATCGCCAGTCATTCATCCACAAGCTCTGATGGAAAATAAACAACATTCCTGTTTTTCCCTCTCTCTCCTTCCTACCAACACTTCCAAAAGGGAACACTACGTACATCCATCTGCACTCTCTCAGGTTTTGATCCGTGCACTTCTTATTAATAATTTTCTTGGTCTCGAACCTTTACACACTCCTCTGTTCTTGTTTCATCTTAGTTGTTTCAAGACTATTTCCAAATCTCATTGATCTTCCTCTTGGTGATACAGGGGACAATTCCTCCTTGCCTAGGCCTTTGTTACGTCAGCCTCTAATTGCTTCATCTAGCATAACACAGTCTCTCTTGGAACTCCTTCACAGCCTCAATCTTCATCTCATTATTCTCTTTACTCAGTCCCAGCAGCAGCATCCATTTCCCTCTTGTTATCTCCACTGTCATTCCTATTATATCCTAATTTAGAATCACTTGCATCTCTCTCTCTCTCTCTCTCTCTCTCTCTCTCTCTCTCTCTCTCTCTCTCTCTCCTCTCTCTCTCTCTCTCTCTCTCTCTCTCTCTCTCTCTCTCTCTCTCTCTCTCTCTCTCTCTCTCTCTCTCTCTCTCTCTCTCTCTCTCTCTCTCTCTCTCTCTCTCTCTCTCTCTCTCTCTCTCATGATCCAGTGACTCATCCTTTCCCGTCTCACACATCTGGCATACTTTACCGCTGGACCTGACCCATCTGTAACAAGGGAGATGGGCCCTTGTTACTAGTTCATTTATGAAGAGAACGTAAGGACATACCAATATAAGGAAATAAGGAAACTGCAAGAAATCAGTCTCTGTAATAAACATGACTTCCTTAACCCGCTCATCGCAACAACAGCAGTTCAATTGTATTTTGGCTACCAGTGGAGCCTGGAGGATTTCATTATTATCATTATGTTATATTATATTTATTTATTTATTTATTTATTTATTTTGGAGGGTAATCATGGAGTTAGTTGTTCATCCGCTTCATTATTATTATTATTTTTTTTTTTTAATCTTTATTGACTCTATTCCGACGAACACAAGTGATCTCGTAAAGTTTTGGAATTTATCTTTTATAATGAATGGGATTAATGTTCAAATAAGTACCGTAAAGCACCATTTGTCTCTGATGGCCCCGCTCGTCCCTGTCGCAGCGCACCTCACGCACAGGACCCACCGCGCCACGTCTCGTCTCGCTGCAGGTACGGAAAAAAGAGTAATAATGTATTGATCAGTGTTGAGACAGGAAGGCCCAGAGACAAAATTTAGAAGTTCGTTTTTTTTTTTTTTTTTTTTTTTTTCTGAACGAAGGGTGAGCGTTAGGTACCATGTAGGGCTCGTCTGCCTCTCTGCTCCCAAGACCGCGCCGCCCGTCCCTCTAGCCTCCCAATTTATCATCTCAGTGGCTCCCCTAACGATCTGAGGAGGTGCAGCCCATCCATAAAAACGTTAGATTCGGTTTTGTCTTGTTCCTTCCACCACCAGCTACCTTAACACTTGATTTCCGTTGAGAACAAATACGTTTAAGGTTCCGATAAATATTTGTTCATGTTTTTGGTCTCGGAAAATTGGACACTCGTATATACATCAATTTATTTTAACGTAGTGAATAATATTTACACTATTAGTCCATTTATAATTGACTATGTGATTTGTTTTCAACTCCGAGCTTGTTTGTTTGAACTTACCTGTTTAAAAGTAACAAAGGAACAGAAAGGAAGAACAAACACCACCAAACGTGTTAGACATTGCGGGGTTGTTTGCGATAAGTTACACTATCTTATTTCGTATTCATTAGCGTTTCTGCTTCTTTCCTCAGCTGTTTTCAGCAGACTTTACTGGAAGACACTTGCGGTTTTAAGGTTCCATTCAGGATTCTGCTTGATGTCTCTCTGTAGAACTGTGCATAATTAATAGGAAAAAAATCCATGACAACCCGACTGATCATACCCGTGATCTTTAAAAATAGTCCTTATCAATGAACAAAACGTTTAAGAATACTAGCCTTGATTACAAGTAAGCGGTGGAGAATAGCAGGGAAGAAGACATCTCCCCACCCAAACCATTATACCTGTGGGTATACAGTCTGGTGCTTGTATAAATAAAAAACAACTTGCACCATGCATTTTAACCTCCTCTCTTTAACCCGGCATGTCACCCTCCCAGCACGACACGGCGCGAACAAGGCACGAAATCCGGCGATACGCTTGACCTGTGGTGGGAAGGGTAGGTAAAGACAGCACTGCCAGGTTAGGACACCCGCCCCCTCTATACAGTATGCATAGGAACAGACACTGATACAGGAAGGTGATAGTGAAAGTGGTGGCGGTGGTGAAGTGGTAGAGAGAAGTGCTGGCAGGGTGCATGGCTATTGTAAGAGGGTGAGACAGCGAGTAGAAGAAATGTACGAGAATGTGGTAGTGGTGTTGTAGAAGGGGGAGATGCTGACAGGGAAGAGAAGGGGAAAGGTAGTGCATGATGGTGGTAATGGTGACAATGTAATCATGTTGTTAGTGTTGAATCATTAGGGAGCTTTAAAAGATCTGATAAATTTATGGACGGGGATGATGGGTGAAAATAGATAGCCATGTTTCATGCTGCTGCTTCCACTTGTAGGCTTGATGGTATCCTGCAGCTTCCCTTATTTTATTATGTTCTTATGCTCTTTATGTGGCAGGGAAGGTAGTGATAGGGTACAGGAGGAGCAGGACAGGAGAGCCGTGGTGGTTAGTAGGTGAGGAATCTCCTGCATTCACTCCCTCTGTGTCCACCATTTATCCTCAGTGCTCAGTCCTCTGCTGACAGTCTCTACAAAACCTACAAAACTCTACAAAACTGATTCCTACCACATTAGAGGACTAAGGCTGATAGAGACGCTAAACACAATGAGAGTGTGATACGTTACTTTGCTTCTGACCGGGACTGTGCTAAGAGGGAGCAAGATGGGAAAGGTATGGCAGGAGCATTGCAAGCTGTGTAGAAGGAGGAAGGATAGAACGAGGCTGAGAGCACAGTAGTATTGTTAGCTTGCCTGCAGGAACTGGGAGGAGCAGGATGAAGCAATGTCTTGTGAAATATTGAGGCGCTGGAGGGAGAAGAGGCACGGCAGGTCAGAGTCAAAACGTAAAAGGTCACCAGGTCATGTGTGTTGATGGCATAATTGAATACAGTACATTTATTGTTATAATTCTTGCAATTGTTTGTCAAAGTAAGATCTATGACAAAAATACTGCTATTACCTTTTCTAGTAGTCAACACATAAAGGTCGTGCATGTTGATTGAAAAACAGCATATGTACATTTATTGTTTTGATTGTTGTAATTCTTTATTTCGGGGTAAAATAAAATACTGACGTTCCTATTCTTTTTGTATTTACTTTTTTCTTCTTTTTAGCTCAACGTTTTAATCAAGTCCCCGATAATTATAACCCATGCTGGTGATTGAATTTCATGGCGTACTGCGAGATTTGCTGCGTTTTGACAAAGGCTCTTTTCATATCAGTCACTGTTACTCAAAAAAAGAACAAACACTCATGCACACACAGTCTTTGTAATAACAGTTCAAATGTTTCCTCTTTATTTTGTTCCCCGATGCCATTCACAGCCTCACCCTCATCCACTCTTGTTCCCAATCTGTGTGTGTGTGTGTTTTCAATTCCCCTAAGTTAACATGTCATCTCTTCCTCAAACTCTCTCTCTCTCTCTCTCTCTCTCTCTCTCTCTCTCTCTCTCTCTCTCTCTCTCTCTCTCTCTCTCTCTCTCTCTCTCTCTCTCTCTCTCTCTCTGTCGGCCAGCACTTCATATTTCCTCACCCCGGCAAGCTTTCCCTCCCCTCCCTTCATAATGCATTCATTTTCATTCACTCATTCCTCTTTTTCCTTTCATTCCTAGCCCACTCTTTGATTCCCCCTTTATTTTCTTGCATGCCTGCCTCCCTCCCTCCTCCTCTTCCTTTTAGAGAGAGAGAGAGAGAGAGAGAGAGAAGGGGAGTTTGGCAGTGTTTATGGAGATGAATGAGTGGTATGATGAGAGGAAAGGTAAAAACTTAAATAAAATAAAGGAAGATGTATAAACGAACAATTGAATTAATTACTCAGTGAATAAATGAATGGATAGCTAAATTAATAAATAAACGAATCAATAAAAAAAAAATACTAAGAGGAAGAGACAAAGGATTTAGGCTAAACTTTGTCCATCCAATGAAGATAAAAGTATGAGAGAAAAACATCACTCGATTTAGGAAAGGAATAAGAATAAAAGAAGAGAGAGAGAGAGAAAGGAAGAAAGGGAAGAGAGAGAGAGAGAGAGAGAGAGAGAGAGAGAGAGAGAGAGAGAGAGAGAGAGAGAGAGAGAGAGAGAGAGAGAACAAGAATTCGTCCCTTGAATAAAACAAAAAGAAACACATTGATATTTCAGCGTTTAAAACCGAAGGGGAAAGATATGTGTGGCGCAACAAAAAAGGAGGAAGTGGAGGAGAAGAAGGAAAGGAGAAGAGTGAGCGGGAAACTGGGAAAGAGAAAAAGGGAATATAATTAAGGGAGCGAAAGTTTACGGAAAGGGGGAAGGAGGGAACGAAGAGAAGGGGCAAAGAAACACGGGGAAGATTCCAAAGGGTGGAGAAGAAGAAATAGGTGAAAGAAGGGTAAAGATTGGGAAGAAGAAAAAGGTGAGGATGTAGGCAGGGAAAAGTGAAAGGAAGAGGAGGTAGAGCAGCAGCAGCAGGAGGAGGAGGAGGAGGAGGAGGAGGAGCAGCAACGGAAGGCTTTTCAAAAACTTTTCTACCTCATTTTTCTTTGCAGTTTTACTTACGCTTTTTATATATAAATTTTCATTGACGTAAGAAGCTTAGAATTGGGTAGAGTTACGTATATATTAGTATTCTCACGGGAGCAAAGAGGAAGAGGAAGAGAAATGGGGAAGGAAAGAGCGATACGATGTATGTGACATATTTTCAGACTCAGAAGAACATACCAGACGGAGTGGAAAAATCTTCCATGCGTGTATACCACTTTCGTAGTCATTACTGTGAGTTGGCTTGAAAGTTCGTCACCTCTGAGTGCGTGCAGATCTGGCAGGATTTGTGGTGGAAGTCAAAGAGGGGAGGGCGGAAGGGAGGCGGGGAGGATGGGCATGGCGGCGCGGCATGAGTGGTGCTACAAGAAGGCGTGTAAGGATAGAGCAGTGCTTCTCGAACCTGACGACCATTTTCGTATAATAGATCCTTATCTCCCTCCCTCCCTCGCGTACCATTTTATTGTGCTCACATTGAATGATATATTTCAGCAACTTACGCGTTTCGAAAAATAAAGACCGTTGCTTGGATTAAAACCATAATATTGGCAAGACACTGATAAAATTAATATTCGCTGCAAAGTGCGAAAGCAAACTGAGAAATTATCAGAATGGTCTTCCACAGTTCCAAATACTGAATGAAGAATTTTAGAGCATGGCATATACTGCGTGGAAATACTCCTAACACTGAAATTTACAAAAAAAAAAAAATTTTGTAAACCACTGACTTTTTTTTTTTTTTGATAAGCACAGTTTCACAAACTAAATCTAAAATCAAATAATAAATGAAGGCATGGCATGTACATAATATTTCGAATTTTCAAAATGTTGATATGGAAAAATTGTTGCATGAGTTACATGGTTTCAATAGCTTGCTCCTGCTTCAGTGAGATGGAAGCATTATTGTGAAAATATTTTTTTCCTCACCCTTCCTAGAGGGGAGAGCGCGCGTTCCGGTTTGGAAACCATTGGGATTGATGATCTGTTGCCTCTTAACATGCGCGTGTATATCGTTTCGTCAAACATCCCACCACTAAAACCATTAAGAATTATAAAAGAAAATGCATGTCGAAATTATGGAAAAAATTGAATATGCATGTGTCGCTCCGGGAACACCATGGCGTCGTGAGGGGAGCCATGACAGTTAGGCGTCACGCAGGGAAGTGACCATAGCACTGTTGGTTACAAATCAACGATGTCTTATTTATAGCTAAATTTCCTCTTGATTTACATTCATGGACCATCATGAACTAGAAAAAGCCTTATTGGTAAAGTGAACGGCGTCTTGAAAAACTTGTTGTATAGCTTAAATATTCCCGCACTACCCCTTCCCTCTCTCCCTCGCAGCCCTCGTCCCTCCCATCTTCGCCACTTTCAATACCTGCCTTCCTATTTCATCCTTTCCTTTTTACTGTCTTATTTTTCATTGCATGTTTACAGGAGAGTGTCTACGCCTGATGCATGTGGTACAACTCACACACCATATACTCCCCACCCACCCACAAACACACACACACACACACACACACACACACATGTATATTAGTATTCATTTTACACCCGTTGCAATCTGCTTAACGTTTTTTACCTTTTAGTATGATCTATGAAAGTCAGTTTGCCATTCAAATTCGTGGGACATTGATTTTTTTTCATACTCATTCGCCACGCTTTCAGTTTTCGCATATATTTCCACACACACACACACACACACACACACACACACACACACACACACACACACACACACACACACACACGTACATTTTCCGAGTACAAATATAAAACACACACTTTTCCTTGCACCGTCTTTTTGAAGAGTATACATGGCAACACTTTTACCTGATATTTATTTGGTGTATATGAAATGGCTCAGAATTCTTCCAGCCTTTGGGGAGTAGAGTTTTATAATGCCTTCCCACCAACAGCTTTTAGAAGTGCTGCACAGGTTGCGGGGAGAAGACGCGGACGTAAGAGTAATGCAGGACAGAGAGAGAGAGAGAGAGAGAGAGAGAGAGAGAGAGAGAGAGAGAGAGAGAGAGAAACGTACCTCCCCCCCCCCCTCTCTCTCTCTCTCTCTCTCTCTCTCTCTCTCTCTCTCTCTCTCTCTCTCTCTCTCTCTCTTTTTGTCCCCACCCCCTCCCAGTACATATTTCTGTCCCAGTTCTTACTGCTATCCTTGGCCACGTTCTCCTTTACCAGCCATACACCAGCTCAGTCTGGAAGCGAGGGTATCAGTATTGATTGGCCGGGCTGTGAATCCTGGGAGCCTTGCAATACAGGTGAAGGTGAAAGACGAGGCTTTTATCCGAATAGTGGCCAGGTGTGGGTAGTGTAAATGGGGTAGATGGTCTCGTGTCTTCTCGCAGATGACTACTTTACTGAAGCTTCGTGCTCGTGTTTAGCAGGGAAGGGAAGGGAAGGGAAAGGAAGGGGTAGAGAGAGGTGATCGTTAGTGTAATGGATCTCAGCCACTGCCGGTGAGTTTTGGAAGGAAGGTCTTTATGATTTGAAGGGGCCTGTTTGTGTCTCGGGTATCGCCATTTTGACGTGTATTCATTGGGTTTGGTATTCAGGCTGCAAGGGTGTGTGTGTGTGTATGAATTGGTCCTATATATAATCAAGTGTTACCAGTCTGAGGTGTAGTTTTGTTCAGAAATCGATCAACATTTAGCTCTTTCTTCCACTGTGTTTTCAGTTTTCCAATCATTCTTAAGTCCTCTCACAGCTGACGTGTTTCCATCACATCAGAGGACTTGAGATGGAGATGGAAGTAATTTAGCAAGGACTTTCGACTATTGACCATAATTATAGCTAAGCATTATCATATGAAACCTGTGAGGCATTTTGTTACTTCCACCATCATTATTACAATCAAGATAATCCCACTGACGAGCAAAGACATTTCCTCATCCTTCTCCATTCGTTACTGAATTCCTCCAAGCTCTAAGAAGCTTTGCTAGGGAAATTTCTTAAGTATTCCCTCATTGTCTTTCGTCTCCTCCCAGCTGCATGTGTCATCCTTTTTGGGGTATAGTCAGTTCGCCAACTAGTTTCTCAGTTTAATATATGTTCCAGCCACGTGTTCTGTTCCCGGTCCCATTTTCTTTTCGTGAAGTGGTTCCGTCTCTAATGTCTGGTGTGGTTTTTAGTGCCTGTGTAATCTTCTTAGCACTTGTTATACCTTTGCAGCCTCATGTCTTTATGGTTTGGTTTCACGCCTGTAGTGACTCAGCCTCTCTGCATCAGTCTCTCCGGTCTATTTTTGTCGAAATATGGTCCTCTGAAAGTAATACGATTCGGCAGTAGGATTGACACACACACATACACATACACACACACTATAACACGTGATTGACTAAAAAAAAGTAACGAGTGAAGAACAAGGAAAATTTTCTCCTACACAACCCTGGAAGCTCTCTAGACTTCACTCCATCGTCATCCCTAACGTCACCTTAACGTCGCCTCCAACGTTGTTCTATTATGTCCTATAACGTAACCCTAACCTGCTGCCGCGCCGCCATTCATCCCGCCACGACCAGGGAGGGGAGAAGAGAAAGGCAGAGAGGGATATTAATAAAGAGGAACACCTGCCTCTTGTTATCTTCCTTGGCAAGTAAACACACACACACACACACACACTTTCATTACGTTCCTCAAAGCAGTAAGGAAATTTGAAAATGGGAAGAGGGAAGACCCTTTGCTTTCGTTCTCCTTTTCTTCTACCTCTTTGGTTTATTTTTAAGTACTTTTTATCTCTTCCTTCTACTCTTACATCTCCCCTTCATCTTTTCTTCCGTATTTAACTTTAATCTTTCTTTCGTTTTCTTTCTTTCCTCAACCTTTCTCCTTATTTATTTGCATCCTATCATCCTCTCATCGTCACCTTTTTTTTTAATCTCAATTTTCCTTCCCTTTTCTTCTTCAGCCCTTGCATCATCATCTGTATTTTCACCGATGTCATCCCTTCTTTCGCTTTTCCTTCCCTTCCCTTCCCTTCCCTTTTCGTCTCTCACCTTTTGTTCCCTTCCCATTTCCCCCTCCCTGCCTCTTCCCTTCCCTTCCCTTCCATTTTCCCTCCTCCCCTTCCTCTCCCATCCTTCCCTTATCTTGCCATCTTATCCTTTCTTTCACATTTCCTTCCCGTCCTTTCCCACACCTTACCTTCAGTTTCATTCCGTTCCCTTCCCATCTCTTTTTTCCCCATCCCATCCCTTCCATTCCCTTCCCTCCACATCCCCTCCCATCCTCCATTCCCAGCGTCAGTGGAGCCTAATTATTCTGGCGAAGTAGGCATAGTGTCGTGTGTCAGGGGCGCAGGGTTCTCTGACGGGAGTGTGACGTCAGGCAGTGTTTGTTACATCATCAAAGACGCAGCCACGAATCTGCACCAATTTACTTCATGTGGTTTTGGTGGTGGTGGTGGTAGCTTTGTTCGTGGTGTTGTACTTTAGTTCTTGTTATGCTTCATTCACGGTAGTATTGGTGGTGGTTGTAGCAGTAGTAGCAGCAGTAGTAGTAGTAGTAGTAGTAGTAGTAGTAGTAGTAGTAGTAGTGGTAGCATTTGTTGTTGTTGTTGTTGTTGTTGTTGTTGTTGTCATAGTTGTTGTTGATAAAAGCAGCAGCAGCAACAACAACAACAACAACAACAACAACAACAACAACAACAACAACAGAACAAAATACAAAATACAAAATACAAAAAAAAAGATATTTCCTTACTTCAAAACATTAACAAAAATAATAATAATAATAATAATAATAATAATAATAATAATAATAATAATAATAATAATAATACCAATAGTTATTTACTGCAGACTTTTACATCCAAAACACTATTACGTTGATAACTGTGTGTGTGTGTGTGTGTGTGTGTGTGTGTGTGTGTGTGTGTGTGTGTGTTGCGTAACTGTGTAGGTAAAAGAATAGTAGCAGTTAAATTATGCTTTGATCGTAGGTTTCTGCATAACCGTGTAATCTGACCCACGCCGCCCTCCAGACAATGAGGGGGTGGGGGAGGAGGCGAAGGTTTTTCCCTCATTTCCGAGATAAGATGGAGAAAACAGGAAACAATAGCGAGAGAGAGAGAGAGAGAGAGAGAGAGAGAGAGAGAGAGAGAGAGAGAGAGAGAAAGAGAGAGAGAGCAAAACGTGAAGGAGGAATGGAGGGAAGGTATAAGGACATGATGTACGCCTTGTCTCAGGGGGGAAAGTTTTGGGGAAGGTCCTGGATTATGATGAAATATACCTTGAGCAGGAGGAGGGAGGGAGAAGAAAGTATCGGAACTAATGGATTTACCGCACAAGGGGAGAGATAATATACGATGAAATAAAAAGAGAGGGAGAGAGAAAAACTTTTAAAAATACTCGTCATTTCTTAATTAGTCCAGAAAATATATAACGTCATTTGTACAAGTATTCTTCCTTCATTCAATTTACATGAGAATGAATAAGTTAGCATTCTGGAACACCATAACATCAGATGACATGTGGAAGGCGTGTGGTACAAAATGTAAGCTGCAGCAAGCCACCAGTCCTACTATTACCTGCACCCATCTGTTATTCCCGTTCATAGACACATCTGATTTTCCTTTTAAAATTTCCTATTGACTCGCCACTAACAACGCAATCACTGAATCTGCTCCATTCATTCATCATTCTGTTTGTGACCCAATTCCTTCCAATATCTTTTTAAGTCTATTTTTATGGTGTGTAGAGTTTAATGGAGGTATACGTATGGGCGATGTGAAAATGTACAATGAAATACATATTCTCTCCTAAATACCTGATTGTGTGTATAGTGATGCTTTATCTCGTCTCATCTCTCACGCATTCGTAACCCTTTCACTATTACCCTTACCCTTTGTTAGCATCGAGGGCACTAAGAAATATTTGCATACTCGCCCTGAGAAACAATAAAGTGGATACGTTTGTGTTTTCTAGACTACAAGATAAATTAAGAAATTGCATTGAAAAAAAAAAAAACCGTCTCTTGAAAGATGTAGATGGATGAAGGAAAATTTTGTATTGCAGTGAAAGTTAACGATTCCGCTGATACACAATTTTTTTTGCATCATTATTTAACCCTTTGATTTAATTGATGCATCTTCTCTTAATTATTAATCACTCTTAGATATCTTCACTTGTTCTACAGCCACCTCCAATCTTTAAACTGGTAGAAATTGCAAAGTCTGTCTTTTTAATCCCCTTCTCTCCTGTAGATGCTTACAAACAATTCGTGCATTACCTCTGGTGGCGTTCAATGTTCTGTATCGCAGTGAAATTAAGGCTTTTAAACTCATAATTTTTCGCACTACGATCACCTAATGGCCTCTCTCTCTCTCTCTCTCTCTCTCTCTCTCTCTCTCTCTCTCTCTCTCTCTCTCTCTCTCTCTCTCTCTCTCTCTCTCTCCTCGGCTCGTTTTACAGTGTTCCAGAATAATAGAAGGCTTGAATCTGTAATGCAAATAACTCGTAAAGGCGCTTAGGCTTACTGTGGTATCATTTTAGTTATAACAGTCGTAGTAGTAGTAGTAGTAGTAGTAGTAGTAGTAGTAGTAGTAGTTTTCCTTTTCCTTCAAGTAAGTTCGTGTGCAGAGATAAAATACAATAACAGCTGTCAATCAAATACCCCCACCAAAAAAAAACTAAAAGATAGATAGATAGAGACATACTCGTATAGAGATAGGTAGATAGATGGACAGATATAGAGATAGGTAGATAAATATATAGACATATAGAAAGACAAATATAAAGATAAATAAATAAATCGATAGATAGGTAGATAAACTGATAGATAAGCTGATAGATGAATAGATAGATAGATATGTCGTAAATAAAAGTCGCGTCATAGAACAAAACGTAATGAAACAATGCAATTCCACATGACCAGCACAACAAAGTGAACTAACGAATTCAAGACCAATATAACCCGATCATTCACTTGTTTCACATTTTTCACGGAGCGTACAAAAAGATTCCCTGCGCTTTGGTTCAGCCACTTCTCATTCCCCTTGCCTCTGAGGACACGCCGCAGAAGGGGAGACCAGCGTTATCATTCCCCAAGTGTCCCTGCAGTAATGTTTTTTATTCGCAAGACATAATGGGACGAAAAATATACATGCATAAAGTCAGAACTGTGTATGGATTTATAGAGTCTCTTTATTTGGCAGTATTTCACTATTAGTAGTTAATAATACACAGTTTCTTAATACATCCTCTAATGTGATAAATATGTCACATCCTCATTTCCATCTACATTTTACTAATCTCTGTTATTTCGACTGTATGTTATGTATTATGTTGCGTTTCTTTGCGATCCCAGTCTGTTTTCCTAAAGGGGTTCTGTCTTTAATGGCTGGCGTGTTTTCTTATTTCCTATGTAATCTTCTTAGTGTCTCTTAAACCTTTGAAGCTTCTTCATATGTATCCAATATTCAGAGTGGTTGCCGTATATTGCTGTAACGAAAATGCTTCCTTTTTCTTACAACAGTATTTCTAGTCTATGTTTAATATATCTGCGTTCCCGTCAAAATTTTGAGTGTTTGCGTATAACGTCATACCATCAGTGTTTCCTTTTTCTTACAGCAGTTTTCTGCACTATTTTTGGTACCTTCGCGTTCCCATCCAATATTCTGAGTGTTTGTCGTATAATGTCATACCGGCGATGCTTCTGCTTCTTACAACAGTATTGCTAGACTCTAATAAACCTCTCCCTTTCCCTTGTGTTTACAGCCTCTCCCCTGTCTCGTTTCTCCTCATAACAGGAATCCTTAAATCTAATAAACCTCTCCCTTTTTCATCAGCTTTCCCTCCAGTTTCGCCTGACCTCTCCTTTCTTTCCGGACAGTGTCGTATGACTCATGTAGTCTGGCACTTGCTTGTATGTATGCGTCACGGCATGGCATTTCAGTCAATCAGTCCAACAGTGAACCCGAATTCATGAGGGCTTCTATCTCTTCTCAGTACAGCTCACCACCTCCTCTTCACCTCATTCATGCTGTCACCACCTCATATATGCTGCCATCACACACTTTGCGGAAACTTATGACTCGGTATTGAGAAGAAAATTAGAGCTAGATGTTAATGAAAGGAATTAGTCATGACCTTCATCAACCCGCGTATCGCTCAGTATATCATAATTTTTTTTCGTCCTTTTTACCGCACCGCCACCCACAGAAGGAGTTATTAACGATCCATTTGAAGAGACTCCATTAACGAAATGAGCGTGTCAAATTGCGTTCTCGATCCTGGTAAAGGTAAGTCATATCACCTGGCTTTGCTTTACACTTTTACGTATTTTTGTATCACTGTGCAATAGTCAATATTGAAAACATTACCGTGCACCATGAATTTAAACATGTCACGTAAATATGAAAGTGCACCATAAACATTACAAGTCACCATCATAAAGAGTACCGTGCACCATCATTAACCTAACCGTACACCATAAACGTTACCGTGCACCATGAACATTGCCGTCCACCAAACCTAAAGAGAAGAGTATGATAGTGTTCCTCCACGTGGCCATTACACCCTCTCTTGGAACACCACTCGTTGCAGTAGTAATAGTAGTAGTAGTAGTAGTAGTAGTAGTAGTAGTAGTAGTAATGGTGGCTGTATGAGCAGTATTAGTAATAGTTGTTGTTGTTGTTGTTGTTGCAGTAGTATAGTAATGGTCTTAGTAGTAATAGTATAGTAGTTATAGTAGCAGTAGTTGTTTGTGTAGCTGTAGCAGTAGTAGTTGAAGTTAATAGTGAGAATAACAACAAAAATAGAAATAACAGTAATATCAAATGTTTCTTTAAAAAAAAAAGTAATTTGTCATATTAAATCAGAATTAAAAAAAAAAGTGGAAAAGAAAAATTGTAGCAACATATAGAGGGGGCAGGAGATCAAGGAAGAGGAGGAGGAGGAGGAGGAGGAGGGGGAGGAGGAGGGGGGCAGGAGATCAAGGAAGAGGAGGAGGAGGAGGAGGAAGAGGAGGACCAGATCAGGCGGTTCAATGGTCCAGCCCACCAATCACACACGCCCTTCACGTCTGGCCAGCGTAACCCCATTGGTCGAGGCAGATACGCGTGCTGACTGGGGGCAAAAAATACAAAAAATATTCCAAGCCCAAATATTCCATGCGAGTAAAGGGGAAAGTAAAAAAATAAATAAATAAAATAAATAAATAAATAGAAAAAAAAGGAAAATAAAAAAGTGCAAGGTTATAGAGTATTGAGAGGAAATGTGAAAATGTTTAGATGTTATTTGTGTTCATGGTTGAGTTAATTAAGAGTGTGTTAATACTGCACTATTTGTTAATAAAGATGTGTGTGTGTGTGTGTGTGTGTGTGTGTGTGTGTGTGTGTGTGTGTGTGTGTGTGTGTGTTGGATAAGTCCCTGATCACTGGCAGTCTCTCTCTCTCTCTCTCTCTCTCTCTCTCTCTCTCTCTCTCCTCTCTCTCTCTCCTCTCTCTCTCTCTCTCTCTCTCTCTCTCTCTTTCTCTCTCTCTGATAACTATTTTACATTAAAACGACACGTAACTCATTTTACCAACATTCTTTATCTGAACGTCTACACAGCACAAATGTGTCACGGCAAGGATAACACATTCGCAATATGGAAAGATAATTAAGGTAAATTCCTGACATCATTTAGTTCTGGCAATAATATAAAGCTGCTTCAGTCGTTGGAAAGAAAAAAAAAAAAAAGGAAACGTGAATCTCTCTCTCTCTCCCCTCCCTGTGTGTGTGTGTGTGTGTGTGTGTGTGTGTGTGTGTGTAGCTCGCTCCACCCAAACACTTCAGGAGCCACTGCCGCCAAGAAAAGAAGGCAGAAAGCAAATGTTTTTTTGTCTTCTTATTTTTGTTGTTTGGAAAGTTTAGTTAGACAAAGGGCTGAGAGAGGAGAGAGAGAGAGAGAGAGAGAGAGGAGAGAGAGAGAGAGAGAGAGAGAGAGAGAGAGAGAGAGAGAGAGAGTTTCATTCACTCCTTGATTAACTGCTTCACTGACTTGCTGATTGATAGATTGATTGACTAATTGACTAATTGATTTGGAAAGGCAACAATAAGTTCAAATAGCGCTAGAGAGAGAGAGAGAGAGAGAGAGAGAGAGAGAGAGAGAGAGAGAGAGAGAGAGAGAGAGAGAGAGAGAGAGAGAGAGAGAGAGAGAGAGAGAGATAAAAAACACTTAAGCGAGATTTTCAAAGTTTAGAGCACCTGTCATCTTCTGCAGAGTGAAAAGAG
>NC_087156.1:26519496-26526996 GCF_035594125.1 Scylla paramamosain | reverse complement strand
ACTCAATTCTTGAACACATTAATTTCACAATGGTCATAGGAGGAAATAAGTTCAAAATATTCGTTCATGAAATCTTTAAATATACTTGAGTATGTTGTATAATTCTGGTCACTTTACCGTAAAGATGTTAATAACATAGAATGCAATATAGACTAAACAAAATTATCCCAAACCACGGAAAATTCAGATTATTCTCTCTCATTAATTGTACACTAAAAGGTGACCTGTATAATAACACTTAAGATTTTAAGCATTCACAAATATGAATGACAATAACTTCCCAATAGCTGATCTGTCATACTTTACCAGAAATAATAGCTTGAAAACAGTAGCTAAGGAATTTTAAAACAAATGAAACCAAACACATTTTCTTCATTTACGTCATAAATATATGGAACGATCTGCAATCAGGTGTTAGTAATTCAGGTATTATTAAGACTCAGAATTCTCGTTCACAAACATCTTGAATCTAATCCCTAGTTGTCAATGCTCATCTCCGAAACGTCCTGTTGTTCTCCTTTATATTCCTCCTCCTCCTTCTCCTCCTCCTCCTCCTCCTCCTCCTCCTCCTCCTCCTCCTCCTCCTCCACAGACAGCCTCGTTAGGCCCAGTAGGGCTGTTGCTGTCTGTTCTTTCCTTTGTATTCTTCCTCCTCCTCCTCCTCCTCGTCCAGGTCGGTTTCAGTGTTTCTGGCAAGTAGAGAACTAAACTCACCTGGGCTTAGCGAGTTACGAATATTGATTTACTAGTGGTTTCCTCCTCCTCTTCCTCCTCCTCCTCCTCCTCCTCCTCCTCCTCCTCCTCCTCCTCCTCCTCCTCCTCCTCCTCCTCCTCCTCCTCCTTTTTCCTTCGCCTACTCACTTCTTTTCCTCTCGTGTGTGTGACTTTCTGTTTTCCTCCTATACTCTCTCTCTCTCTCTCTCTCTCTCTCTCTCTCTCTCTCTCTCTCTCTCTCTCTCTCTCTCTCTCTCTCTCTCTCTCTCTCTCTCTCTCTCTCTCTCTCTCTCTCTCTCTCTCTCTCTCTCTCTCTCTCTCTCTCTCTCTCTCTCTCTCTCTCTATATATATATATATATATATATATATATATATATATATATATATATATATATATATATATATATGTATATATATATTTCCATTGTTTATGCTTCGGTGCCGCGTCTTTCTTTGTTTCTGTCACCTCTTTCGCTACTTTTCCCTTTGTTTCTTTCGTTTTCCTTGGATTTCATCTGGTTTTGTTCTCTTCTCCTCCCCCTCCCACTTCTCTTCCTCCTCCTCCTCCTCCTCCTCCTCCTCCTACAGAAGTTTCCAGTGTTCGTTTGTATGCAGGAGGCAAGTTTGTTGTGGGTGAATGCGAGACTTTTGGATCAGCAATTTACTCGCCCCTTGCTGTGTGTGGCATTTGAGAGAGAGAGAGAGAGAGAGAGAGAGAGAGAGAGAGAGAGAGAGAGAGAGAGAGAGAGAGAGAGAGAGAGAGAGAGAGAGAGAGAGAGAGAGAGAGAGAGAGAGAGAGAGAGAGAGCCTGGCGTGCTCTTAAGAGACACCCCACTGCCAGGAACAGGTTAAGGCACCGAGAGGCAACAATACACATGAATACCACGCAAACATGGGCAGTGGAGCAGTGGAAAGCTAACCTCAAAGAGTAAGCTAAGAGGAGGCCAGGTTGGTTGTAAACAGTGGTGGAGCCTTGTCAAGGACCAGCAGGGTGAGTCATGAGGCACTTCCATCCCTGCACTCCACCGGGCAGACGGCAGCATTGCCCACACTGCTCGTGACAAAGCGGACCTCCTGGCCAAGCACTTCGCCGAAAAAATGTGCATCCCCGACCCTGAAAGACCATCTCCGCTACTCCCTCAAATCGTGAAAGAAACACCAGAGACAGTGAACACAAATGAAGAGGAAGTGAAAGTGATACTCGCAAACTTGGACGAGAAAAAAGCGGTGGCGCCACAGGACATTAGTCCCCGCGTACTCCGACAGTGTGCTGCGGAGCTGGCGCGCCCACTCGCTTCACTCTTTAACCACTGCCTCAGCAACGCCACATGGCCTGAAATGTGGAAGGGGAGTAGTGTGGTGCCTCTGCACAAAAAAAATGCAAAGACAGAGGCAAAAAACTACAGACCCGTGTCCCTGCTGCCTGTGCTGAGCAAAGTGCTGGAAACTGTTGTGGCCTCGAGAGTCACGCGGCACCTCGAGAGGCACCACCTGCTGAGCAACAGACAGTTTGGGTTCAGGCAGGGGAGGTCGGCGGCAGACCTGCACCTGCTCCTCTCGACGGAGTGGAGTGGGGCCTTGGACCAAGGGAAGACCACAGCTGTCGTGGCTCTTGACATCGAGGGGGGCGTTCGACAAAGTGTGGCACGCAGCCCTCACCACAAAGCTCCGTGCTATAGGCGTGGACGGGGCTCTCCTCCAGCTCTTTGAGAATTACTTGAGAGACAGACATCTCAAAGTAATCATCAATGGGCAGGAATCAAATCCACAGCCCATAAGGGCAGGTGTTCCTCAAGGGAGCTGCCTCGGCCCTTTGCTGTGGAATGTGTATGTCAATGATCTGATGCACCTCGTTCCTACCGCGAAGGCGTTTGCAGATGACATAACACTATCCCACAGCTACGGACTGGAGGAGGAAGCTGCAGCCAACCACGATATCAACGCCACCCTGAGCCGTGTTGCAGCCTGGGGAAGGAAGTGGCAAAAAGTTGCCGCTCACAAAACCCAGCAGCTCACTATCAACAGGACAAGTAGAGCCCCGCGCCTCACCTTCAACGGGGAGACACTGACGCCGCGGGATGAGGTGGAGGTGCTGGGGGTCACTTACGACCGTAAGTTGACCTTCAGAACCCACGTGGAGCGACTCGCCAGAGAGGCCTCAGGGAAGCTGGCATCCCTGAGGAGAATCTCCTACCTCCTTGACGCCAAGGGACTGGAGTTACTCTACAAGGCGCAGGTCCGCTCCTCCTTGGAGTACGCGTGCCTGGCCTGGGGCGGCGCGGCAAACAAGCACCTAGCTCTCCTGGACAAGGTGCAGGACCGAGCGGCGAGACTCATCAGGAACAGTGAGCTCGGCCTTCAGCCTGCACTGCACACACCCTCCAGCACCGACGAGACGTGGCGGGCCTCACCGTCATGTTCAAGGTGCAACAGCAACAGGTGCCACACCTACAGGCTCTCCGGCAGCCTGCCCGACATGCCGAAGTCACCACCAGAGCTGTCACACGTGCCCCTGGGGAGCTGCACCAGCCCAGGTGCCAGAACGTGGCACCATCAAAGACAGTTTCTGAACACATACATTGGCTGGTGGAACGAATTTGTTACAGTGCAGCCAAGTGTTGAGGGCTGGACCAGGCAGCAGTTCAAGACTGCAGTGAATGTGTGGTTGCAACAGACAAACAGAGAGAGGCTTTCAGATAGAAGGCATTAACAGTGACTTCTTTAGCCTAAATTGTTGTATGAAATATGTAAAGTATATGTACTACAACTCTGTAAACACATATCATGTAGATTTGTATAAATAAAAAAAAAAAAAAAAAAAAAAAAAAAAGAGAGAGAGAGAGAGAGAGAGAGAGAGAGAGAGAGAGAGAGAGAGAGAGAGAGAGAGAGAGAGAGAGAGAGAGAGAGATTTTTGCTCTCACTTTTCTTTTCTCTTTTTTTATTGGATTGTTATGAAGTTCGATTTCCTGAAGGCTCATATTTGTAATTTAATATTCCCTGCATTTTTTTATTATTTCCTGACTTTCTTGTATTTCAGTTTGATATTAGTTTTTCTTCTTCTTCTTCTTCTTTTGTCTTTTTCCTAGCCTCGATTTGTTTGTCTTTTCCTTTTTTTATTTTCTAATCATTAGCTTTTCATTTCCTAACTTACTTGTATATCATTTTCATATTACTTTTCCTTTTATCTATTTCTCCTGTCCTTGGCCTATTCTCTCTCTCTCTCTCTCTCTCTCTCTCTCTCTCTCTCTCTCTCTCTCTCTCTCTCTCTCTCTCTCTCTCTCTCTCTCTCTCTCTCTCTCTCTCTCTCTCTCTCCTTTTCCCATACGTTCTCTTATTACGATCACTTTAAATTTCCCGTCAGGAGTGAAAGAAGACTGGAATTTTTTCTTTATTGTTAATCCTTATCTGTTATGTTTACGAGTAAGTCTGTATTTCTTCTTCCCTTTGATTTATTTTTATACCTCTCCTGCACCATTTCCCTCCTCGTATTGAAGAAAAGTAAAAAAAAAAATTTATTTTTTATTCCTGTCCCCCTTTCTCGGATAATGTTCTTCATTGTATTGCAAGAAGGATGAAAGCTTTTCTTTATTCCTTATCTACTTATCTTGCACTTTATTTCACATCTTTTCTCCTTTCCTGTTTGAATCTAGACAGTAATCATCCTTCCCTTTTTATCAAGTTTACCGATCTCTTCCTAACGTTTCTAAAAGATGGATAGCATTTTTTCCCTTATACATCTTCTTTACCAGTATATATATATATATATATATATATATATATATATATATATGAGAGAGAGAGCAACTGCCCTTTATTATAATTAATTCCCTTTTTTCAATCATGTCCTTTTCTTTTACATTTGCATTCTCTTTCTTTCCTTCCTTTCTTGCTTTGCATCATTTTCACTTGCTGTTCTGCTTTGGTGAGCAAATATTATTCGCCTCTTTCTCAATTTTGTTATTAGATTTGCAGCGCCGACCTCTTTGAATTCAAGGGAGGTGGGAAGCAAGGGTTTCATCCAAATTTCCTCACTTCTTATTACACACACGCACATAAACACACGCACACACACACACACACACACACACACACACACACACACACACACACACACACACACACACACACACACTCTCTCTCTCTCTCTCTCTCTCTCTCTCTCTCTCTCTCTCTCTCTCTCTCTCTCTCTCTCTCTCTATATATATATATATATATATATATATATATATATATATATATATATATATATATATATATATATATATATATATATATATATATATATATATATATATATATATATATATATATATATATATATATATATATATATATATTACATTTCCTTCCATAACTTCTTCCCAGGACGTGGTAATGCGTCGTCCTCTGCACCTCTTCAAAAGGTTTTACGAAAGTCTCTTGAGATGTGGAAGTTTCGTAGTATTTCGTAGCATGTGAAGCCAGGTGATGTTTCCAGGGTCTTTAAAAAGAGATGAAAAATAATGAGGGTGTAACAATTTTTTTTCACGAGGGCTTTCGAAGTGTTTTTATTTTCTACTCTCTTTTTCATTTATAGTCCTTACGTATAAGATCATAGAGTTTAGAAGAGAGGTCAGAAATAGTAAGAAAGCGAGAGAAAGATTGGAGAAATGAGGGGAAGGAAAGAATATATGAGAAAAGAGAAGAAGGAAAGAACATATGAGAAAAGAGAGGACACAAAGAAGAAAAAGAAAGACAGAAAGACAAGAAATACAAGTAGGATAGGAAGAAACTCAAAGAAAAGGGGAGAGAAGAGGGGAAGGAGAAAGGAGATTAGCAAAGCAAGAGAGAAATGAGCGAAGATTCTCTCTCTCTCTCTCTCTCTCTCTCTCTCTCTCTCTCTCTCTCTCTCTCTCTCTCTCTCTCTCTCTCTCTCTCTCTCTCTCTCTCTCTCTCTCTCTCTCTCTCTCAGGCCAGCGAAAAATCCGAATCCTTGGGGAACAAAGGATGTCATTGAAGGAACAACTAACTATCGTCAAGAAAATTTTCGAGTAAGTTGTAAAAGAAGAGTGAAGTGAAAATGAAAATGGAAGCAGGAAGACAGCAAACTGAACAGCAGTTTTCGCAAGATAATCAAGATGCGCAGGACGAGCTGAATGTATACAGAAACAAAGTTCATGAAGCGCTTCTTTCCATGAGCGTTAAAAATAAGGAAATGGTGAATAAAGAAAAATATCCGACTCATTGAGGAAGAAGAGTTTTCTAGGAAGGAGCATCTGAATATTGCGAAGAAAAACAATCAACACTTTATAAAAGAAAAGAATGGAATCCGAGATTATTACGGAGCTGCCGCGTACCTGATGACACCAACTCTCGACAGAAATCAATAAAGAAATTAAGGAACAGTGCGTCAGGCATCCCGCAAATGTGGTTCATGATGAAAGAACTGAGGAACCGTGACATGAAAAGTGGTGCGGGATCTGTAAGATGGCAACTTTGGCACGCGTAAGAAAATGGTGAAGGTAAACAATGAAAAAAGGTACAATCATTTGCAGGACCAGGAAAATGGCTCACTCCAGTCTGAGAAAGCGAGGCACGCAAGCGATAAATGTTTACCAAAAAGCTTACAACATGTAGGAAAGAATTTCATGGAAAATTTGTAACACAGCCATTCATGACGTCGAAAAGCTATAGACAAGAGTTAAAAAGTTGATCATCGAAAAGCAGACATAGAAAATATAGACAAATACGAGGAACACTCCGTCAGGAGGGACAGGTTACGCAAGGAACATAATCACAAGATAAAAGGAGTAGAAAGTGAGCATCGAAATCTAATAACAGACCATCACTTCCATTCCCCCTCTTTGCTCTGTATTCCCGCGTTACTCTTGCCGCCGCCCACAGCAATCAGCCGCCGGCCAGTCGCCAGACTGCAATCACCGCCCGTCCCTACATCTTTCATATTGCGTCTTTGCATATTGACTGATTCAGTGTTACTGACCCCCATTACAACAAATCATACTGAAATTACTGCAGTTATTACAACTACTGCTGCTACTGCTACTACTACTACTACTACTACTACTACTACTACTACTACTACTACTACTACTACTACTACTTCTACTACTACTAATACTACTACTATTACTACTATTTTCTCTTCTTTTACTACTATTACTACTACTACTACTTTCTCTTCTTTTACTATTACTATTACTACTACTACTACTACTACTACTACTAATAATAATAATAATAATAATAATAATAATAATAATAATAATAATAATACTATTACTACTATTTTCTCTTCTTTTACTACTACTACTACTACTACTACTACTACTTTCTCTTCTTCTTTTACTATTACTACTACTACTACTACTACTACTACTACTATTACCACTGCTACTACTACTACTACTACTACTACTACTACTACTACTACTACAACTACTACTGCTTTTCTTCTTATACTACTACTATTTTTTACTACTACTACTACTACTACTACTACTACACTAGCCTCGGAGTCCCCATCTGGGGAGGTGACCACAAATGTCCCCAGGTCGGACTGCCCTTCTGATGACGACCCTAAGTGTCTTGACACCCCCATTCAACTTTTTCTTCATTAACTTCTGCAACATTCGTGGTCTAAGATCTAATTTTCAATCTGTAGAACACCACCTCTCCTCTTCTAAACCTCATCTTCCTTTCCTCACTGAAACTAAAGTGTCTGAGGCAAGTAGTCCCTTTTCTGTTCCCTCCTACTTTCTCTATCCTCATTTTCAATCCAAAGCTGG
>NC_087156.1:26506996-26511996 GCF_035594125.1 Scylla paramamosain | reverse complement strand
AAAAAAAAAAAAAACTCATAATGCTTGCGTCATGTAAAAAGACTACATAAATTCTTCCTTTGAAATGAAAGTTATAAATTCGTTAGTTCTTGGTCCTAATGAAACAAATAGTTATTTTTGCTATAACCTCAACTATCGCTATAAAGAGAGTATATTGACATTCAGTTATTAGTAGAAGATACAGAAGAATCCCGGTCCAGTATGAAATAAATATAGAAACAAGGTCATGGGATAATAAAAAAAAATGTAAGCAAGCAAATAAATCAATCCATACTTCCACTACATAATTACATTTCGTTCTGCTGTGTCCTTTTCAATCAAGTCTCGAACCTGTTTCCTCAACGTTGTTTTTTCTTCTTCTATGCGTACTATCTACCTGCCACCTCACTCGTACCTCTAATCTTCATCTTATCTCCGATCTCCTTTCTGCCACCTGCTTTCTTATCTCTAATCTTCCTCAATACTGATCTGCTTCCTCTTATCTCTAATTTCCTTTCTCTTCCTTCCTAACCACAACCTCTTTTCAAACCAATCTCCTTTTCCACCCATACCTCTCAGCCTACCTGCCAACACCTGCATCTCTTCTCTTCATTTCTTCCTCCTCACTCTTGCCACTGGGGGTCAGAATTCCGATATTTTAGCTAATAGATACACCAATAACCAATGAAGCCAGCAGTATTCCCAAGCCTTTAATTACGTTAAAAACCTTCGAGAAACAAAGCTGTCTGGCAACAATAAGATTCACACAAAAGAACCAACTTAATTATGATTTTTGTGAGTGTAATTAATTAGTGTTATTCTCTAAGCCTTCACGAGGATGCTTGCTTGTCGACTGACCTTTCAAACTCTATTGTCCCCGCTACTGGTTCCAGGATTAACTTTTGTTGTGTAACCTTTTCAAATATTTGCTAGATATGTTTGTACTGTGTTACGTTCTTCCATTATTGTAATTTGTAGTAGTGGTAGTAGTCGTAATAATAGTAGTGGTAGTAATAATAGCAGTGGTAGTAGTAGTAGTAGTGGTAGTAGTAGAGTAGTAGTTGTTGTTGTTGTTGTTGTTGTTGTTGTTGTCCTCCTCCTCCTCCTCCTCCTCCTATTTTTATTCATCTTTACTTAATTACTTTTATGTATTTGTTTTTATATATTTTTTTTTATATATTCATTTATTTGTTTATTTTATTTAGCTATTTATTTTCGTATTTCTTATCTTTATTTATTTATCTTTTTTACATCATATAGCAGAGCACTTTTTTTTTCATATGCATAGACAGACTGGATGGCACGCGATAACTGTAACACTCTTAACAATTTCCTGGTGCTTTTACTCTCCATGTACGCTTCTTCTTTCTAATAATCCATCACTGTACGGGGCTCTCTTCATCTGCAGGACTTACATTTTACGACACGAGCTAAGTAATATTTTTATACACCCAAGCATCTCTCTCTCTCTCTCTCTCTCTCTCTCTCTCTCTCTCTCTCTCTCTCTCTCTCTCTCTCTCTCTCTCTCTCTCTCTCTGAAGTTAATGCGCGGCAAACATCAGAAATACCAGGAAAGGGACAGAGAGGGAAATAAAAGTTGCACCATAACTTCTCTACGTCGGTAATTCTGAGTTTGCTGAAGGCCGGACAGAACTTGGATTACGTGTATCTCATTTGGACGGCCCTTTGTTCCCTTGCTGTCAATGCCGTCCCGCTGAATGTTTTTTTAGGAGTCTGCCCCGAGCCTGTAAGATTTGCGTGCAATGTGATAGTTCCACAGAAAACGAGCACCTGCCTCGAGCTCGACGTATTGTGGCGGTAACTTGAGTAAAACTGATGCGGAGTTTAAAGGTCCGGTGAATTTTCTCAGCCTCATAAATGTGTCAGGATCATGCTGAGGGTGTCATGTTTTCTTCTCTGGAATGCTTCATGCAGGGTGACTTGTACTGCGTGTCACCTGTCAAGTTTGTAACAAGTTTAGTGTGTTAACCATCACTACCGCTACTACTCCTACTACCACTACTACTACTACTACTACTACTACTACTAATAATAATAATAATAATAATAATAATAATAATAATAATAATAATAATAATAATAATAATAATAATAATAATAATAATACATGTGTATATTATTAATACTATTTCTTGTTTCCATCATCATATCATTATCTTCGCATAAGTTGTAGCGATGGTATGGATGGAAGATAAGTTAATAATGATAGTGCTGGCTTTTTATCACTTTTACTCTATTTACTATCTCAGAAATGCAACACACATACAAAAAAAAAATCCTTAGTTATTTACATTTCAGGCTATACGCTGTTTCTGGAAGGGTAGCGAGATGAAAACACTTCCTTAAAATACTGCCAGTTATGTTGAGATTGTGTTTCAAAGTAAGCCTCTTTCAGAATACGTTTCCATATGGCTGGGGTTATTGCTTCAGAAAATGACGCAGCAGGAGGGATTGCGTCTGATGCTACGAATGTGGCGCTGTACGTATTCTTGTATACTTGCTTGTCTTCGTCTGTCGCTGGAGTTAACTGAAGGGAATGGGAAGGCATGTGACTGACGCCTTTCTCCTTTTTCTTTCTTCTTTTTTTTTCTTCTTTTCCCATTTCTTCGTCTTTTTCTTTGTTCCTTTTCCTATTTTTCGTCTTTTTTTCTACTTTTCCTTTCTCCTTTTTTTTCTTTTCTTCCTCGACAAACTTTTATAATCTGTGAAAAGTCTACTGATTTCTACATGTTTAATTCAGTCACGGTATACCTCACGTACTGGGAACTGCAGTGTCTTCCCCGCATGCTTACAGTACTGTGACAAACTACGTGTAGCAGGACGCAAGAAGTCGAACGAACCATACCTAGAAATATGTGTTTCTTGATTTATTGGAGATTTTAAGCGTCCGTATCACCAGAAGATAAGTATTTCAACTATATTCAAACAACTAAACTAAAGAATTGACTGAACAGAACACCTGAGGGAAAAGTAAAGTGCTTTCTTTCGTCCCCTAGTGTTAAGTCCCGGCCAGAAATAAAGCAGCTTGCCGCTCTCTTCCACTGTTTTTAGCGTCTTCCTTCAGTCTTACGTCCTCTGATCTCCTTGGAACTCTTCACTTCTCGGGTTTTGTAAGGTGACAGGCAGCACATCGGAGGACTTACGGTTGAGACGAAACGGTTTAAACTAGTGGAAAAAAAAATACGGCGCTTGAACAAAATTTTTAGTCGTGGCTGTACACTTTGGGTTTGGTTCACGCCACAAGACCACTCCTTGTCGCTTGCCTTGAGGAGATGCAGGGTGTCAAGAGCGTTGATGGCAGCCGTAGCAACACAGCCCGCCTGACACCTGCTCTTTGGAATGTGATGGTGAGATTTTTTTCAGCATATTTCTGGTATTTTGTTTAAGTTTTTTTTTTTTTTCTTTCTCACCTGTGCGTTCTGTGAATCTCGTTGGAGTGTTCCATTCAAGTAACCTTTTCCTTCTTCATCTTAAGGCAATATTAGAAATTTCTCTTAATTCTTCTTTGTACAGAGATATTTTGCCGTGCTTTCGATGTTGATTATTTCTCTCAGTAAAAATCGAGATTACACAATATTATTATTATTCTCACCTCGAAGACTAACAAACACGAACAGCATTTTTTACTAAGGCGCTCCATGGGCTTCATAATGAGGCTCACGGGGCGCCAGGGTAATGCAGACTACAGGGAGAGAGACAGAAGAGGGGCGGGATGGGATGTTGAATTCTATAATGGTGCAAGAAGGTGTGAAGTGCTGGAAGAGAAATGAATGTAGTCAGTCCAGGGTAGGTACTGAATATTACGAAGGAATCTGAGGTGTGGAAAACAACAGGCTTTGATGGAGTTGCTTGATAAATTTTAAGGTAGCTAATGTAGAAAACACGTGGTGGTCCTGACGTGTGGTGATATGATGCATGTGATGTATTATGACAAAGATAACGAAGAAATTCAGGAAAATTGCTGGGCATCAAAAAGTAATAAATACGAATGAGTGAGAGTTGATGACCCACGCGTGCTGGTGTGTCACTGGCGAACAGACACACCGTCGCCTCGCCGCCCTGCCTGCCGTCACCGGGTTGCAGGCTAATATCACCAGCTGGAATTTGTAACTCTTTCCATTTTATTAATGCTGGAGGCGGTGAAACATGAAAGTGAAGCTGTGTGTGTGTGTGTGTGTGTGTGTGTGTGTGTGTGTGTGTGTGTGTGTGTGTGTGTGTGTGTGTGTGTGTGTGTGTGTGTGTGTGTTGGAGAGCCGTTGCAAAGGCTAATCCCACGATCTTTACTGGACTGAACTGCTGCAGGAGATCAGAGATGGCCAGCACCGCACCACGAGAGTTGGTAAACAAGCCACGAGTCGCTATAAGAAAAATAAAATTATGTTAATCCGTTATACAAACATCCGTGTTGTCTCTCTGGCTGTCTGTCGGGATGGTTGGCTGGATGACTGGTTGGTTGGCTGGCATGCTGTTTCATTAGCTGGCTGACTAATGGCTGACTAGTTAGCTGACTTAATGGCTGTCTGGTAGTGTTTGCTGGCTGTTTGGCAGTGTGGCTGTATGGACATCTGACTAACTGACCGGCTGGCTGGCTGGCTAACCCATTGGCTGGCTGACTGGCTTTCTGGTGGCTTACTAACTAGTTGGTTGACTGGCTGTCTGAGTGGCTGTCTGTCTATCTGTCTGTCTGTCTGGTTGGCTGGCTGGCTGGTTGGCAGGCAGGCTGGCTGGCTGACAGACTCACTAACTGACAGTCCGACTGGCTGGCTGTTTGGCTGACTGACTGTGTGTGGCTGTCAGTACCGCTGGCCGCATCCATCTTACCATCCTGGTTAAGGGCAACTTACCGTTGCTTCAGAAAGATTGGTGGCGCTGCGCACTGCCCGCGTCGACGAATGTTTTTTTTTTTTTTTTTTTTGCCAGGAAAATATTTATTACCGCAGATATTGCGTGCTGTATAGTATATATAGCGTAACACATTCTGTATTACCCCAGGCCTGATA
>NC_087156.1:26481996-26496996 GCF_035594125.1 Scylla paramamosain | reverse complement strand
ATCTCATCACGTCGCCTTGGATACCATGTGATTTTAGTTTAATCAGTATACGTTTGTGGAGGACTTTGCCGAAGAGAGAGAGAGAGAGAGAGAGAGAGAGAGAGAGAGAGAGAGAGAGAGAGAGAGAGAGAGAGAGAGAGAGAGTAAAATAAAAGCACAAAGAAAAAGAAAACTGAAATGAGGTTACACGAAAGAGAGAGAAGGGAAAAAATAAAGGAAAACTTATAGATGAGCGAATATGACTAGGAAAAAAAAACATGAAAGAGAAATGACTGCAAAAAAAGAAAAAAAAAGAAAAAAAAGAAAACTGAAATTCACGTAGGTTTAAAAGGACAGAGAGAGAGAGAGAGAGAGAGAGAGAGAGAGAGAGAGAGAGAGAGAGAGAGAGAGAGAGAGAGAGAGAGGTGGAGGGGGGAAGAAAGAGAGTGGCGAGCGAGCAGCCTTTGTCAATCTTTAATTTCCTTAGATAAACGATGTATTTCTGCGGCGCAATCAGACCGAGAGATAAGACTACTTCATTAAAAGATAGCAAAGGTCCTTCACGCATCTCTCTCTCTCTCTCTCTCTCTCTCTCTCTCTCTCTCTCTCTCTCTCTCTCTCTCTCTCTCTCTCTCTCTCTCTCTCTCTCTCTCTCTCTCACCCCCTATATGACGCATCCTTACTCTGAAATACACATGACAATCAACATCCACCTTTTCCTCCTCCTGTAGCCCCCTATCCCTTACCACCTTCACCCAACAGAAAACGGGCACCCAGGCATCAGTGCGGCGGGCGATGACAGATGCATGCATAATAGATTTCGTCCCAATCAGATTATTGACCGATAGTGGCCGGGAACTTCACCTACACCGTATTAAGCGCAGCCAGTGAGGAGAGAAAGGTTTAACTAATGCACTGGATGTCTCTCTCTCTCTCTCTCTCTCTCTCTCTCTCTCTCTCTCTCTCTCTCTCTCTCTCTCTCTCTCTCTCTCTCTCTCTCTCTCTCTCTCTCTAACGCTTCAGACTCCAACTGTGGCGTGTCAGCAGTTAAATTCAACCCTCCTCCTCCTCCTCCTCCTCCTCCTCCTCCTCCTCCTCCTCCTCCTCCTCCTCCTGTTGTTCTCTTCTGTAGCCTTTCATCTCCTTCTGTTCGCCTTTGTTCCCCTGCATCATGTTATTGTCTCACTTTGTGCTTCCTCCTCTTCCTCCTCTTCGTTCGTCCTTGTCCTCGTTCTCCTGGTCTTATTCCTCTTTCTTCTCTTCTTCCTCTTCCTCTTTCTTCTGCTTCTCTTCTTCCGTTTCTTCCTTCTCTTCCTTCCGCCATCCTCCTTGCATATTTCCAGTTTCTTATTTCCTTCCTTCTTTCCATCTTCCAAATCTTCTTCCTCCTCCTCGTGTGTTTTCCATCTTCTTTACTTTTGTTTTGTCATACCTCACTCCGTTTCCTTGTTTTTCCTTCCCTTCCTCCTTGTTCTTCTCCTTCTGCTCCTCCTCATCCTCCTCCTCTTTCTCCTTGTCCTCCTTCCCTCCTTCCTTCCTCTCTTCCTTCCTTCCCGTTCCCTCTTGCCTATCCTTTGTCTCACTCCTTCCTTCTCTTATTCATTCGCATCCTCTTACTTCGTTTCCTTATGTTCCCTCATCACCGGGGCTTACAAGGGACGGAAGCCCCACTGACTTGCTAACTACAGGTAAATGGTTCCCGGCGGGGCGCGATTTTTCATCTATCTTTCATCCACCCATCCAGAGAGAGAGAGAGAGAGAGAGAGAGAGAGAGAGAGAGAGAGAGAGAGAGAGAGAGAGAGAGAGAAACTAATTCCCTACCTGTCCTGTCATCCCTTAGACTAAGCTGCTCCGCGTGTCAGCAGGACGAGTTTCTATTACGTAGTGAAAAAGTGGAACCCCAGAAAGAGAGAGAGAGAGAGAGAGAGAGAGAGAGAGAGAGAGAGAGAGAGAGAGAGAGAGAGAGAGAGCAGATGGAGATGTCTTTGTCGATTGCACATTACCTATGTAGGTTTTCAGTTCGTTAGTTGCAGCTTCAGTGTTGTGTGTGTGTTTGGTTATCACTTACTTTCCCAGAGAGAGAGAGAGAGAGAGAGAGAGAGAGAGAGAGAGAGAGAGAGAGAGGACGAAATGACGAGAAGAGGAATTCCCTGGTTAAAAAAATAGGAACGAGGTAAAATCCAAAATGAGATTACAACGAAAGGGAGACGAAGAGAATATAAAAAATATGGAGAAGACGGACAGACAGAGAGAGAGAGAGAGAGAGAGAGAGAGAGAGAGAGAGAGAGAGAGAGAGAGAGAGAGAGAGAGAGAGAGAGAGAGAGAGAGGAGGGTGAGTAGAGAAATACACGCAAGAACGAACCAGAACAAAAAACAGGAGAAAAGAAGGGGGAGACGTGAGAAAACATGATAAAAGTAAAAGCAGAAGTGTTCCAGAAACTCAACGCAAGAAAAGGGAAGGAAAGGAGATAAATCGGAATGGAAAAACATGAATATAAAAGGATAATCCGGGAAAGCACTGGAAAGGAGGACATGAAAGGAGGTTAAGAGAGAGAGAGAGAGAGAGAGAGAGAGAGAGAGAGAGAGAGAGAGAGAGAGAGGGATGTGGTAGTGAGGTTCGGTAATTTTGCTGCAAATCCTCTTAAGCGAAAAAAAAAATGATGATCTTAATATTTGTGCTTCCAGTAGGGCCTTGTCACACCCTCACCCCCGCCATCACACACGCCCTGCCACCACACCCGAGCCACACCCTCTGCTCACCCTCATTATAAGCCACACCTCCTAACAAATTTTCTCATCAGCAGTCCAAGATACACTACATGACACGCTTCTTTATAGCCACTTCAGCCACATCGCGACTACTTCCCCAGGCTGACTCTAATCATATCTCCTAGCTTACACCCTCTTCATTAACCCTTTCACTGCGATACGGAACAATGAACAGCACCAGAAGTAATGCGTGAAATTTTTATAGGCATCTACAAGAAGGCAGGGCATGAAAAAAGAATAGATTTTGCAATTGCTATCCGGTTCAAAGATTGAAGGTCGCTATAGATTAAGTAAAGATGTCTCCGAGTGATTACCAATTAAGAAAAAGGAATGTACCAAATAGTAGTGAAAGGGTTAACCACATCGCAAGCCTCACCTCAGCCATGTTCACTATATCACCACATTCCCAGCCACACCTAAAGCTTCGCCCACACTACACCCGGACCCACACCTTAGCCAGCCACATTTCTATATCAACCACAACTGCAATTTAACCACATTCCTTAGTTTAGCCACGTTTCCTGTCACATTCTGCACCACGCCGCTCTCACTCAGCTGCTCACCTCGCTGCCTTTTCAGTATCAAGGTGAGGTATAATTAGGTGCTCTCAAAGAAGGTTCAACAGGTGAGAGAGAGAGAGAGAGAGAGAGAGAGAGAGAGAGAGAGAGAGAGAGAGAGAGAGAGAGAGAGAGAGAGAGAGACTAATGTATCATCCAAGCAATGTAATGGAAATGATGACTGCCAAGATGGTATTTGTATATAGAAATAGAGGTGACGTGGTGATGTAGTACGTAGTGGTGATGGAATAGTCACGGTTACGGTGGACTGAGGGTTGCATCATAGTAGTAGTAGTAGTAGTATTAGTAGTAGTAGTAGTTGTTGTTGTTGTTGTTGTAGTAGTAGTAATTGTTGTTGTATGCAAGAGTAGTATGGTGGGTGGTGGTGGTGATGGTGGTGGTGGTGGCGGCGGCGGCGATAGTGGGAGTTAACGAGGGAAAGAATGTGACAGACGAGGAACGAGAATACTGACCCCGGTACTTAAGACCATAAGGGTGGCCATGATGCCGGGGCTATCGAGGTTGCGAGCGGGAAGCGGGAGGCGGGTGAGAGAGAGAGAGAGAGAACGAGGAGGGGAGGAAGGAAGGAAGGTCGTGGAAGATTATTAGAAATACGCCAATGGAAGAAAAAGTACGAGTAGATATTGACATGAATAGAATTTTTCCTTCTTTTTTTATATCCTCTTTATGATATTATGAAATGTTTTTGATACTCGTTTAGATAAAGATTAATAGTATGATATATTATAGAGAGACAGGAAAGGTAGAAAAGGCTGAAAGATATGTCACACAAAGAGAGAGAGAGAGAGAGAGAGAGAGAGAGAGAGAGAGAGAGAGAGAGAGAGAGAGAGAGAGAGAGAGAGAGAGAGAGAGAGAGAGAGACATGACGATACACAAAGACAAAACAGAAAGGACGATAGACACACACACACACACAGACAGACATTCAGACAGACGGAGGGACAGATACAAACAGTAAACAACCAGATGGAGACAGAAACGGAACTCAGAACGAGACAATGCAAGAAAAGAGGCTTTATGAGGATAAAGTATAAGAAAGAGAAGGAGAAGGACGAGGAGAAGGATTGCAGAGTGTGGAGGAGAGAAGTGGAGGACGCGAGCCAGCCATCAAAGCATCTCCCACAGATCTGAGAGTCCAAAAGGGAAAATTCCGGCGTCATTTCCCCCCGGACGTCCCCGACAGCTTAGGGGAGGAAGAGGGGAGGTGGTGCGTGCGTGGCTTGTGCGTGAAGAAGGGGGAACTGAGGCTCTGAGGTACCGACCGTCTGCCTGTCTGTCCCTCGCGTCCCTTATTCCGTGAAGTGTCGGTTGGACAGGTTGTGCGGGGCGTCTTGGCGCGTCTATTTGCCTGGCTGGCTGGCTGACTGGCTGGCTGTCTGGCTGGCTGGTTAGTTTAGCCGACATACTAACTTGGTGATGTCTCCTTAGTTGTGAACTGACTCAGTGGTTGACCGACTAAAAGGTTAAATAGAGCTGGATGGTTGGATGACTGACTTAATAAATAAATAAGTAAATGAATGTATATATATATATATATATATATATATATATATATATATATATATATATATATATATATATATATATATATATGTATATATATATGTATATATATATATATGTATATATATATATATATATATATATATATATATATATATATATATATATATATATATATATATATATATATATATATATATATATATATATATATATATATATATATATATATATATATATATATATATATATATATATATATATATATATATAAAGTAAGATAAGAAGATACTGAGGCGAGGGGATTCATCTTCAATACTATCTGATGACCCATCATTCTCAGTTTTGTCTTGTTCCATGTGCATAATTCTGGATCTCTCCTTATATGCACTGCAGCTGATAGCTTTTACATAAACCTGAAAAGCATTATGATATAGAAAATAATAGTAATAATAATTGCTATGATGATTATGCATTAGAAATAATAATAATTATAGTCATAATAATTACAATTAAAATAATAATAGTAATAATAAAACTATACTACTACTACTACTACTACTACTACTACGACTACTATTTGTAGTACTACCACTACTACTAGTAGTACTACTACTACTACCACCACCACTACTACTACTACTGCTGCTGCTGCTGCTGCTGCTGCTGCTACTACTACTACTACTACTACTACTACTACTACTACTACTACTACTACTACTACTACCACTCCTACCACTACTGCTACTACTACCACTAATAATAATAATAATAATAATAATAATAATAATAATAATAATAATAATAATAATAATAATAATAATAATGAAAATAATAACACTAATAATAGTAATAATGTACACTATTGATATTATTATTGTTGTTGTTGTTGTTGTTGTTATTGTTGTTGTTGTTGTTGTTTTTGTTTTATTGTTGTTGTTGTTGTTGTTGTTGCTGTTATTACCATAATTTTATTATTATTATTATTTCATTATTATTATATTTATTATTATTATTATTATTATTATTATTATCATTATTATTATCATTATCATTATTATTATTATTATTATTATTATTATTATATATTATTTCTACTATTACGTCACTATATAGATAGAAGCCAAGGCTAGGCTGTATTCTAAAGAACATAAGTAATACACACCCTAGGTTATATTATGAACTATCCTTGCAATATATGGATTATCTTAAGATATTTAAGTCTCTTATTTGCAGGTTATGTCGAAAAAAAAGGACAATACACCCAAATTATAAATCCACAGAAAAATTTTGCCTAATAACACGAATTTGTATCTGTAATAACTGCAGGATTGAGACGTAGTAAGAGATGGACTCCAGGGGTAACAATGTATTAAGGAGCGGCTACCCGCTTGCCGGCTGGAGCTGAACTGGCTCCATACAGAGAGAAGCTTCCGAAATCAACTAGTATGAACTAATACATAAACCAATACATGAAGCAGTGAATGACAAGTAGTACTTTGGTAGTAACAATTATAACACTCCTCCCTTTTTTTAAAAAAAAAAAACTCAGGTTAGAAACCATAAAATCAAGTTTACAACCAAAATGTTAAAAAAGATACAGAAGATACTAAAACTTATCAATTAGAAAGACTAGAAAAAAAAAAAATATTCGATACAAGTTATAAGAAACGCTAAAACCCGCAAACACGAGACAAAAAACAAAATAAACATAGTAACTAAAACTAGCAAAAGTAATACAAAACTCCAACAATTAAAATAGTTAACACAAGTGAAGCAAGAGACCTAACATTTTATTTCCAAGCTATCTGCAAACGATCTGGCTTCTGGCGCAGTCTCTCAGAACGGCGCAGTGTTTCCCTCTCCAACGGCTGCTGTTGTGGCGGCAATCCAGGTTCGAACTCTTGACTTGAGGTTAACTCTCGTTCTTGAATTTGATCCGGCGCGTTGCTGTTGTGTGCTCCGGACTGCTTCGAAACTCCTGCCTTTAGGGGCGACACGCTGCCTGCCGGTGCCGAACCATGTTTCTGAATTCCTGCTCCATTTGTGAGGTCCATGGGAGGTGGTATGGCATCATCTGCGTTAACCGTCTCGCCCTCTATGCTTACTCTTCTCCTCACATAGTCGAGATGACGTCGTACAGTCCTCCCATCTAGCAACTGCACCTTGAAAGAAACAGGACCGGATTTTTGGACAATTACGCCTGATAGCCATTTTTTCCCTGGAGAAAAGTTTACTACATAAACTAATTCTCCCACTTTAAATTCCCTATGCCGCGCTTTCTGATCATGGTAGTACTTTTGCATTTCTTGCTTCTTCATAACTCTATCCTGGACATCTGGATGCAGTAAGTCTAAACAAGTTTTTAATTTTCTTCCCACTAAAAGCTCAGCAGGGGAAACTCCTGTGGTAGTCTGAGGTGTTACTCGATACCGTAACAGAAACTTGCTAATTCTGGATTCCAATGAGCCTCCTGTTAATCTTTTAAGAGAATTTTTAAAAATTTGAACTGCCTTTTCCGCCAACCCATTGGATGCTGGATGGTAGGGAGATGTCTTTATGTGAATGATACCATTTTGTTTTAAGAAAGCTTCAAACTCTTCGCTACAAAAATTGGTACCATTATCTGTTACCACCGTGTCAGGTAGTCCTTGTGACCCGAATGTAACTTGCAACTTTTCAATAGTTATAGATGAAGTGGCTGACTGTGTAGCGTGAACATCCATCCATTTGGAATGGGCATCTATGATGACGAGGAACATCTTACCCATAAACGGCCCAGCGTAATCCAAATGTAACCTGGACCAGGGTTTTAGTGGCCACTCCCATGGCTGCAAAGGAGCGTCTGGGGGAAGATTTCTCACTTGTTGGCACTGTGAACATAGTTGTACTGTTGACTCAACATCTTTATCTATATTGGGCCACCACACATGACTACGCGCAATACCTTTCATGCGCGAGACTCCTGGATGCGTTGCATGTAGCTCAGCCAACACATTTTTTCTAGCTATCTGAGGCACCACCACTCTTGATCCCCACAAAATTATTCCATCTTGGACACTTAATTCGTGCCTCCTTCTAAAAAAGGCTGAAGTGTTTCCTCTGCTATATGTCCAGGCCAACCGTACAGAATGTGATCTCTTACCTTCGAGAGTGTTGAGTCCTTATCCGTCCATTGCCTTAACTCTCTCGACGTGACGGGTGTCTGGTCTAGTCTCTCCAACACGCATACCACATCACCGGGGACTGGAGTCACCTTGGGGAATTCAGGGAGAGGAAGGCGACTCAACCCATCAGCATGTACTATATTTTTCCCTGGTTTGTGGGTGATAGTGTATTCATACGCCGATAGTGTTAGCGCCCAGCGTTGGATACGACTTGATGCCATCACAGGCACTGGGCGAGTTTCATTAAACAGACTTTTAAGTGGCTGATGGTCTGAAATGATCTCAAAATGGCGGCCATACAAGTAATTATGAAATTTCTTAACACCAAATATTATTGCCAAACCTTCTTTCTCTACCTGAGCATACTTGCGTTCAGCTATGCTCAGGGATCGGGATGCGAAAGCAATCGGTTTCTCTTCAATAATGTCGTTGGCTTCAAAAAAATGCTCCAGCCGCTCCACATATTGAGTCCACACCTCGGCATCCTGGTTAAATTCTTCTACTTTGCCAATAAATCCCATCCTCGTCGCCAATGTAATAACTGCAGGATTGAGACGTAGTAAGAGATGGACTCCAGGGGTAACAATGTATTAAGGAGCGGCTACCCGCTTGCCGGCTGGAGCTGAACTGGCTCCATACAGAGAGAAGCTTCCGAAATCAACTAGTATGAACTAATACATAAACCAATACATGAAGCAGTGAATGACAAGTAGTACTTTGGTAGTAACAATTATAACAGTATCAGACATTTAATAACCTGTTTTACTTATATTTTGCAACTAATACCATATGGGACAGGTTAGTAAGATCTACAGCCACTTAACTACAACATATAATTTAATCATACAGCTGGCTTGCCTGATACTTCATCCATGGCTAGAAGAAAGTGGCCAGCTCTAGCCACATGTGATATGTACGTGGTACTGAGCAGAACTCGGTTGTCGGGTATCCAATCAGGGTGTGCGATTTCCAAAGAGTGGCGCGAAGCCTGCCAGATCCGTCAGAATCGACACGGGGGGAAGAAAAATGTTGGAGGTCCAGGAAATCGCTCTAGAAGTTGTGTGACGAATCCATCAGATTCGGTAATTTAGGGTTAAGGGACCACTCAGGATAAAAAAAAGTATTAGCAGGATGGTTCTCTGATATAACTGACTGGGTGACTGGCTGGCTAACTTTAGTGGCTGAATGGCTGGCTGTCTGTACTCGGTAATTAGGTGGTTGATTTAATTGGCTGTATGGTTAGCTGGTTGACACAACTGGGTCACTCCTAGATATATGTCATGGTAGATCAACAGAGTAAGAGTGGATGACTAGCTGGCTTTGTCTGACTAGATGACCTGATAACTTACTGAGAAACTAACCTACACGATGACTGGATGGATGACTTGACTCAAGGATGGAGCTTTTAGGTTACGTTGAGTTGGCTTGTAACGACGACCAATGAAAAGACTCAACTTTACGAGAACCAGGAAATTACGAGAGTGGATGGAGGGTGTTGATTTCAGGAACCTTACTGACTTGACTGAATGCAAGGAAGAGTGTAAGAATTTACTGAAGGAATGAATGGCTGAGAGGTAGAAAGATGACTTGATGAGAGGGCTGGAATGAAGTGGAATGAATGGAGGACTAAAGCAAGAATGAGTGAATGCTTGGTTGTTAAGGGCTTGCAGGTCACTCACTCACTCTCCCACTCACTCACTCACTCATTCACTCACTCACTGAGAGCAGCAAGAGTTCATGGAGTTTGCGGCAAAGGGCGACTCGGGAGACACAGAGAGGGGATGAGAGGAAGAGGCAAGGACGAGGAAGGGGATAAGAGGAGATAAAGGACAGGAGGGGTGGAGGAGGAGGAGAAGGAGGAGGAGGAGGAGGAGGAGGAGGAGGAGGAAAGTGATATATCTGGGGTGAGAGTGCTTTGTCTTTGTATCCCGGTCTCTCTCTCTCTCTCTCTCTCTCTCTCTCTCTCTCTCTCTCTCTCTCTCTCTCTCTCTCTCTCTCTCTCTCTCTCTCTCTACATCTCCCTTCACCTTGGTTCTTGCCTCCAGCGGGATTTCGTTTCCATGGTCTCGAAATGAAAGATAACATTGATTTTTTTTTCTTGGTGTATATGTTTTTTTATCTTTATAGTTCAATAAAGTAGCCGCCTCCCTTTTTTCTTTTTTTTTTTTGCTTCTCTTTTACTTTTTTGTTTTACTAATTCTCTTATTTTGAAGTCTTACTCCTTCTTCTTCTTCTTCTTCTTGTGTGTGTGTGTGTGTGTGTGTGTGTGTGTGTGTGTGTGTGTGTGTGTGTGTGTGTGTTTAATTATCTCCTTGTTACAAGTCTTACAGTCTTCAGTGATTAAGGATGTATTATTATTGTATTTGTATTTGTATTTATTTTTTCAAGTACTCATTAGTTCATGTAGTCTTTCCTTTTATTATTGTCCTTATGATTTGCGTTTGGCAATTGCACGTATTACTGCCCCTCTCTTCTCTCTCGTTACCTTTATGTTGCCATGCCACCGATCCTCCAACTAGCGCGATTTGTTTAAATAATTCTTCTTCAAGTTTATTATAGTTTGGTTTATTGTTTTTTTTTTTTTTTTTTTTTTGTGTGTGTGTGTGTATGATACTGTGTGGTGCCAGTTACTCTTACTCGTGAATAGCATGGGATCAAGAGAAGCGTGAGCCAAGAGTCACGTGTGCGCTCCTACCAGTGTATTGGAATGCTTCTCAAACAAATCATCGTTTCTCTTTGTTGAGCACAGGATCTGTCTTACCAGGAAAACACGTATACACCGGCCTTTCCTTTGAATCACCACAGAAACACGTAAGAAGATAAGGGTGAATCTGTGAAGGAGTCAGCTTTAGAGCGCAAGAGTCCGTATAACGGCGCCAGGATGAAAGAAAACGCCTCCTGGATTGAGAGTTTTTATTTCAAGTGCCTGTATCTTCTCACCATAATTAATGGGAAGTCATGCGGTATCTCTCCTTTTCTTCGTGTGATGCTCACAAACAGCTCACACTCGTCCGTCCGTCCGTCAGTCTGCCACACACGCGCCAGCCTCCCTCCCCGTCCCACTCGCCTGTCTGTCTCTCCCTCACCCACTTGTTGCTGCATCCTCCCTCCAGGCCAGTCTGGGTGCTTCCACGCGTGCTGGGGAAAGCCAGACATACTGATATCCGTTTACAGGTCACTGGTGTGGTGGTGTTACGTAGTAAGACGACCCACTTACACACACACACACACACACACACACACACACACACACACACACACTATAAAGTAATCAATAGCTTTCATAATATACAATGCTTTACAAAGGACTCCTCTAACAACCGTATCATTACATAAGGACTAAAATTATATTACGGCACACTTCTGTCACCTTGCTGAGTCACTTACCACACGTCAACCAGGAAGCCAGTCAACCATCTCCTCATTTTTTCATTTTTTTCTTTTCTTTTTTTTTTTCTTTCTTTTCCCTCCTTTCAGATGAGTCCGCGACCTCTGCATCAAAACGCAATAGCTAGCTGGCTGACTTTGCCTGACTTGTTATAGAGATGAATTGCTGACAGTGAAAGGACCGAGGGATTTATAGACGCGTCCTTCAGCATCCTGAAAGAGAATACACAGAGGAGAATAAATAAACAAACTTGGGACAATAAACATCAGCCAGAGTGAAGGCCGCAGGCGAGGACTTAGTAGGAAAGATGAGAACCACAAAAGAGCGTAAGAACATGAGGCAATCTGCTGAAATACTAATAGCCATACACGTGGCAGTAACTGTATGAAACATACCTACCTGTATCCACGTTTCATCAATATCCATGAATAATTATCTACTCTTTAGAGCTCACTATAGCCTCGACATCAATGACATTGACTCTGCAGAAGGAAAGTTGTGTAGGCAAGGAAGCAAGTAACACAACTAATGGGTGGGTTTTACAAAGGGACTGCCACGTCTAGGTCTGATGGCTTCTTGCTGTTTCCCTTATTTTCATACGTTCTTATATCCATAAAATGTTTCTGGCGCTGGGAAGGACATCTAGATACATGTTATACCGTCAGTACCTTAAAACAGAGGAACATGAGAGAGCAAAGCAATACAAAGATATCAGCCACCAGCATCAGCATCCTAAATAATTCCGTGGAGGCAGGATGGTCAAGAATTTATTTGCTGTCACAAGAATTATATATCACAAAGCACATTCAGTTGACTTTTTTAAAACGATTACTTTTTACGTGTCAGAGAGACCGGCCAAGGACACAAAAGAACGGAAATAAAAGCGCTTAACTTGCTTCTCCAAAAAAGTTGAAGAAAGAATACAAAAAAAAAGTTAACCGATTTAGCTCAGGAAGTGTCATGATACTCGTCTTTTTAAAGCCACGCAGTTCACAGAAAGGAGGAAAACCAGAAACAGGCAGAGGGTTCCAGAGTTTACATGTGAAGAGGATGAAAGACTGAAGATACTGCCTGATTCTTGCACTAGTCAAATGAAGAAAATTAGAGTGAGCAAGAGTAGAAACCAGTGTCGTGTAACTAGGCGGCATAAGAAGACTTTGAAGAACACAATGTAGATGTCTTGGAAAATTAACGTAATGGAAATTGGAAGATGTTCGTAGTGAATTAATTTACGTTGCGACTTTTTGTACTGCGTGAATAGATGAAGAAGGTTTGATAAATAGTTTAGTGGTTTTAATAAGATGTAGTTCATGAATTTTGCTGGAGCAGTGTACTCGCATTATTAATCTTTCCCCTTGTTCTCTTAAGTACGAGTATGTACGCTGGAAATATATGTTTTGATCATATTCTCTCTCTCTCTCTCTCTCTCTCTCTCTCTCTCTCTCTCTCTCTCTCTCTCTCTCTCTCTCTCTCTCTCTCTATCTATCTATCTATCTATCTATCTGTCTATCTGTCTATCTATCTCGTCCCAGTGACAAAACAAAAATAACTTGCGGAAAAAAATAGTTGTTTGAAGATATCATACACCACCACCACCACCACCACCACCACGCCGCTCTGACACTCACCACCATGAGCATCACGACCACCACCACCACGCCGCTCTGGCACTCACCATCATCAGCATCACCACCACCACCACCACCACCGCCACACATTTTTTCTCTCTAGCCACGCACGGGCTCCTTTGTTAGAGAATTCACGAGTAATTTCTCTCTCTCTCTCTCTCTCTCTCTCTCTCTCTCTCTCTCTCTCTCTCTCTCTCTCTCTCTCTCTCTCTCTCTCTCTCTCTCTGAGCCACACACACACACACACACACACACACACACACACACACACACACACACACACACACACACACACACACAAAGACCTCATTCTCAGACAAACCAGTTGATGAGACAACAAGCCCCCTCTCTCTCTCTCTCTCTCTCTCTCTCTCTCTCTCTCTCTCTCTCTCTCTCTCTCTCTCTCTCTCTCTCTCTCTCTCTCTCTGAGCCACACACACACACACACACACACACACACACACACACACACACACACACACACACACACACACACAAAGACCTCATTCTCAGACAAACTAGTTGATGAGACAACAAACCCTCTCTCTCTCTCTCTCTCTCTCTCTCTCTCTCTCTCTCTCTCTCTCTCTCTCTCTCTCTCTCTCTCTCTCTCTCTCTCTCTCTCTCTCTCTTTACGTCCGTCCCTCAGTGTTCATCTTCCTCCTGTCCTTGCCTCTCTCCTCTTTCCCATCATCCTTCATCTTCAATCAACCCCATCTTTCCTGCGTCCCTTCCTCTCCTAACTATCCCATCTCCATCACTTCCTAATCTCCTCTCCTTGTTTTTTCTCCTCTCCTCCGACCTCATTTCTTCTTCCTTTTCTATCATCCCCCTCCACGACCCTTTTTTTTCCCCCTCGTTTTCCGCGGTCATAAGTAAATACGTAGGCTGCAGAAGTCCCTCGAAATTCCTCCTCTCTTCATTCCCCTCTCTCCTTCCTTCCCTACTTCCCTCTTTCGTAACCATATATTGTTCCTCTAATCACCGTCGTCCCTTTTAGCGCCGCGGCCTTACCCTCGGCGACCTCATCTCCTTCACTCCGCCTGTTGCTGTGTGTGTGTGTGTGTGTGTGTGTGTGTGTGGTTGATGGGTGGTGACGGTAATGGTTGTGATGGTGGATTTAGTCTCTCTCTCTCTCTCTCTCTCTCTCTCTCTCTCTCTCTCTCTCTCTCTCTCTCTCTCTCTCTCTCAGCGGTACAGATGAAAAGTAAGGCGGTGCTGAGAGAGAGAGAGAGAGAGAGAGAGAGAGAGAGAGAGAGAGAGAGAGAGAGAGAGAGAGAGAGAGAGAGAGAGAGAGAGAGAGAGAGAGAGAGAGAGAGAGAGAGAGAGAGAGAGAGAGAGAGAGTTTGGGGTATGGGGGAGCGACCAGGCCAGGCCGTCAGAATAAAGTTCAGATCAGAATAGTTTTAACCTTTATTCTTTGTCCGTTTCGTAAAATGACCTCGAAATACGTGTTTGTTTTTTTTTAATTGGACAGAGGAAGAAAAAGACGAAAGAAAGAAAACAAAATAGGAAACAGATATCAATAGCGGTAATAGTTGTAGTAGTGGCTGCGGTTGTGGTGGAGGTTGTAGCAGTAGTAGTAATAGGTGTTGTTGTTGTTGATGATGTTGTTAAAAAGAAATAAGAATAAATATTACGAAAGAAAAGAAGGAGAAAAAGAGAGGAAAGATTTAGAGTAGGTAGTATCTGTAGTAGTAGCAATAAAAGTAGCAGTAGTGGTGGTGATGGTAGCAGTAGTAATAGAAGTTGTGGTGGCAGTAGAACAAAACTTAGACAAAAAAAAAAAAACGAAAAGGAGCGGGAAAGATTACAAAAAACAAAGAAACCAGTAACAATAGCAGTAGAAGCAGTAGTAGCGGTTACAAAAAACAGAAAAGTAACGAAAAAAAATCACAAAAACAAACCGAAAAAAAAAAAAAAAAGAGAGAGAGAAACAGGAGCAGAAAGAGAACAAAGATATGGCAGCAAGTTGACATAACCTCGCC
>NC_087156.1:26444496-26476996 GCF_035594125.1 Scylla paramamosain | reverse complement strand
ATTACTACTACAACCTTGAATGCAGATTGGTGATGAGCCATGAAGAAAGTGAAGGAGTTTAAGTGAGCCCAAAATATACCAATATCCTGTAAGGTTTTCTATTGCTCATTTCTTTACTATCGTTTCTTGGCATCATTACATATTGTTGAAACATTTGCTTCAGATTAGTGATGAGAACCCATGAATAAACTGATGGAGTTTAAACTAACCTATAACCAATATGTTGTAAGATTTTTTGACATTTACTTCTTTTCCAATCACTCTGGCATCATTACGTCATTACCACTACAACTTTGAATCGATATCGCTCATAGGGACACCAAAAAATGTGGCATATGAGACCCACACGTGATGGCAGCCGTGGGAAGCATGAGTTGAGGAGCCAGAGAGGAGGAATGATTGGGACCTGAGGATCTAAATATTGAATGCTCCCGTGAGATTCCCTGTCCATTTACCTGCATCCCCCTGAGAACTCCCCCGTCTCCCCTCCCTCCACCCCCTCCCTCACCCCCCACCCCTTGCCTTGTCGCTCACCTGGTGGTACTTACCCCTCATTGCTTCCCAAATCACATTACACCACGCCTCCCATGATTGCCACTCCTGACCCCGCTGACCTCTGCAATTGCTATTAGTCACTGGCCTGTGTATTGATTTGTGGAGTCTCATCGATCGTTCTCTCGGAAAACTTAACCATCCCTCACCCACCTCACCAGCCCCGCCCCGCCCCTCCCCGCCCCCGCCACACCCATCCCCGCCACACCCAGCCTGCCCTGCCAGCCCCGCCCTGCCAGCCCACCCAGACAGCCCCGCCCAGACAGCCCCGCCTTCCACTGTGCAGCTCCGGCCAGGCACGCCCCGGTCTTCCCGTTGTTAAAATGTAGTTCCCCTGTTTCTGTTTGATTTGTGTTCTTCAGGTTAGTTAGAATTTCGATGTCCTTTGTGTGTGTGTGTGTGTGTGTGTGTGTGTGTTTTCTATGTTCTGTTTGTCACTCACTGTCTTCCTCCATCTCTCCCTCTCTCCGTTTCTCTCCTTTCTCCTCCTCCTCCTCCTCCTCCTCCTCTTTCTCCAGATATGATTTTGCTAAGTTTAATATTTTCTTTACATATTCCATTCCTTTCTTCGCTGACTTCTTTCCCCCTCAAGGTGAAGTATTAATTGTAAATATGAAGAATTGACGAGCTCTGTGTGTGTGTGTGGTGTGTGTGTGTGTGTGTGTAGGCAGGGGGCAAGTAGGCAGGGTCAGGTGGAATAGAGTAAAGTTTTAGAAAGAATTATTCAGTGAGTTAAACCCAATTGTGGCGGTCATGGTGGTGGTGGTAGTGGTGGTGGTGTTCCTGAGAGACGTGAGGCTGAGGCAGGGGAGGGGCGGGTGGTGGTGAGATGGGGGAGAGGATTGTGGTAGCAATGACGGGATGGAGGGAGAAGAAGAAGAAGAAGGAGAAGAAAAGGAACGAAGGAAGGAAGGAAGGAAGGCTGGTTTGGTGGTGAGGAAAGAAGGCAGAGGAGTGTTGGAGGAAGGCAAGGCGGTGCTTATCCTGCTTATCCTCTTCCCTTCTTCATCCTCAGCCAGCCTAACCACTTCCCTTCCTTCATGCCTTCACTCTCCCTGGTTTCCCATCTTCCCTCCCTCCTTGCTGTTGCTGCTTTCAATATCACTTCCTCCTCCCTGTTTCATGCACCAGTTTTGTTTTGTTTTGCTTTTTTTTTATGCATCTGATTCCTCGGTCACTTTTTGCATCATTCCTTATAAGTGTTTCAGTCCCCCCTCTTACTTCCTCGTATGCCTCTCTTTCTGTTCCCGTCTATCACAGTCTGACCTCAGTTAACCTCAGTTGAATTTAGTTGACGCCACATCTTCTCATATCATCCACCTCAACTGGGCCCTATTCACTCTCCAATATTCGTCGTCCTCTCTACTCCTGCCTCCCTGTCTCCCATAATTACCTCTACGTACCTTGCTCTTTTCAAATTTCCCTTTTCTCCCTTCCCCACGTCCTTCCACTGCCTTGCTCTTCCTCACCACTCCCCTATCCAATCTCCCTCATCCGCCGCCCCCGTTGCCCGCTTGGAAAGGTCACCGCCAAGGGAGTCAGGGTGGAAGAGCTCTTGTTATTGTGATGGGGCCGAGTACACCTCCGCGGGGCTCTGACGATTGTTGGGGAGGGAATGACAACTGTTGATTCTGTTCCTTCCTTGGGTCAGATTTTAGAAGTGTGTGTATTTTGTGCTTTTTTTTTTTCTTTTTCTGCTTTCTCTCTCTCTCTCTCTCCCTCTCTCTCTCTCTCTCTCTCTCTCTCTCTCTCTCTCTCTCCTCTCTCTCTCTCTCTCTCTCTCTCTCTCTCTCTCCTCTAATTTAGGTTTCTTCCTCTCTTTCCTGTTTATGGTCCTTCTCTTCCTCATGACGCTGCTCTTGTTCTTATTCTTGTTCTTGCTTTTCTTCCTCTACTTCTTCTTCTTATCCTCCTCCCTTTCCTTCTCATTCTTCTTCCTTACTAGAAACATTCAAGTAAGAAGTATCAATTTGGCGTTGGTTGTTTGTCCTTCCTTTAGATTCCTTTGTGTTCCTCCTCCTCATCATCATCATAATCATCATCATCATCATCACTGAACTGGAAATTGCTGTTCATAGAAGCGTCTGTATGTAAACAAATTATTTTTCTTCACCCATCACCACCACTACCACTACAACAATTCACAGCAATACTACACACACACACACACACACACACACACACACACACATACACAAAAAGGTCTATAGGCTCTCTCTCCCCACTCAGGTATATTGCAAAGGTGAAGGGCACGGATACATAACACAGACAGAGAGAGGGAGAAGGAGAGAAGTAAATGCCACCACAACCGCTGCTCTCATCTCGTTGTTCTATGCAATCTGGACCTTGATAATGATTAGTAAAGATTCGTGAATAGATCCCTCCCCTTTCTCTTCACTTCGGGACACAGAAAGAATCGACCGTGATATTGTGTGTGTGTGTGTGTAATAATAATAATAGTAATAATAAATGGTTTATTCTTTAGGCAGTTAACAAACTGAAAATGTACAGAGGGAGTGGGGAAATACTTAACATTTATCCTAAACATTTATCCTAAAGCTAAGTGCCTGCCCTCTAAAGACAACTCTCTTCCTCCACACAAAACTTAAAGCACCTAATAACACACACACACCCTACACTCAAAAATTTTAAAATCATCATGGCGACTCCTACACCAGCCTCGGAGTCCCCATCTGGGGAGGGGACCATAAATGTCCCCAGGTCGGACTGCCTTTCTGTCGACGACCGTAAGTGTCTTCACACCCTTCAACTTTTTCTTCATTAACTTCTGCAACATTCGCGGTCTAAAATCTAATTTTCGATCTGTAGAACACCACCTCTCCTCTTCTAAACCTCATCTTCTTTTCCTCACTGAAACTCAGGTGTCTGAGGCAACTGACAGTAGCCTATTTTCTGTTCCCTCCTACTTTCTCTATCGTCATTTTCGATCCAAAGCTGGATGCTGCGTTTATGTGCGCAATGACTTAACCTGCTCTCGTGCCCACGCTCTTGAATCTTCCGAGTTTTCCACCATCTGGCTACGACTACAGAGTCACTCTCATACTAAATTTATCTGTGCTGTATACCTCTCACCTAACTCCTCTGACTATAAGAAATTCTTTGACTACTTAACTTCTAAAGTGGAGCACATTCTGACCCTCTTCCCTTTTGCAGAGATCTCCATTCTTGGAGACTTCAATGTTCACCACCAGCTTTGGCTTTCCTCTCCCTTCACTGACCATTCTGGTGAAATAGCCTACACCTTTGCTATCCTCCATGACCTAGAGCAATTGGTGCAACACCCTACTCGTATTCCTGACCGTCTTGGAGATACGCCCAACATTCTTGATTTTTCTGACCACTAATCCTTCTGTTTATGCTGTCACCCTTTCTTCTCCTTTGGGCTCCTCTGATCACAATCTCATATCTTTATCTTGTCCTATCGCTCCAATCCCTCCTCAGGATCCCCCTAAGCGAACGTGCCTCTGGCGTTTTGCCACTGCTAGTTGGGGGGACCTGAGGAGGTATTTTGCTGATTTTCCTTGGAACGACTACTGCTTCCGTGTCAGGGACCCCTCTTTGTGTACTGAGCGCATAACTTAGGTGATAGTATCTGGCATGGAGGCGTACATTCCTCACTCTTTTTCTCGTCCTAAACCTTCTAAACCTTGGTTTAACATAGCTTGTTCTCGTGCTATACATGATAGAGAGGTGGCTCACAAAAGGTACTTAAGCCTTCCATTACCAGAATCTCATGCACTTTATATTTCTGCCCGGAACCATGCCAAGTGTGTTCTCCAACTAGCCAAAAACTCCTTCATTAACAGAAAATGTCAAAAGCTTTCAAGATCTAACTCCCCTCGTGATTTCTGGCATCTAACCAAAAATATCTCCAATAACTTTGCTTCTTCTTCTTTCCCTCCTCTATTTCAACCAGATGGCTCCACTGCTGTCACATCTATTTCTAAATCTGAACTCTTCGCTCAAACCTTTGCTAAAAACTCTACCTTGGACGATTCTAGGCTTGTTCCTCCCGCTCCTCCACCCTCTGACTACTTCATGCCACCTATTAAAATTTTTCGCAATGATGTTTTCCATGCCCTCGCTAGCCTAAACTCTCGGAAGGCTTATGGACCTGATGGGGTCCCTCTTATCGTTCTCCGAAACTGAGCCTCCGTGCTTGCACCTTGCCTAGTCAAACTCTTTCAGCTCTGTCTGTCAACATCTACCTTTCCTTCTTGCTGGAAGTTTGCCTACATTCAACCTGTTCCTAAAAAGGGTGACCGTTCTAATCCCTCAAACTACCGTCCTATTGCTTTAATTTCTTGCCTATCTAAAGTTTTTGAATCTATCCTCAACAGGAAGATTCTTAAACATCTATCACTTCACAACCTTCTATCTGATTGCCAGTATGGGTTCCGTCAAGGCCGCTCTACTGGTGATCTTCTGGCTTTCTTTACTGAGTCTTGGTCATCCTCTTTTAGAGATTTTGGTGAAACCTTTGCCGTTGCCTTGGACATATCAAAAACTTTTGATAGAGTCTGGCACAAAGCTTGGATTTCCAAACTACCCTCCTATGGTTTCTATCTTTCTCTCTGTAACTTCATCTCAAGTTTCCTTTCTGACCGTTCTATTGCTGCTGTGGTAGACGGTCACTGTTCTTCTAAATCTATTAACAGTGGTGTTCCTCAGGGTTCTGTCCTGTCACCCACTCTCTTCTTATTATTCATTAATGATCTTCTAAATCAAACTTCTTGTCCTATGCACTCCTACGCTGATGATACCACCCTGTACTTTTCCACGTCTTTTCATAGACGTCCAACCCTTCAGGAGGTAAACATATCACGCAGGGAAGCCACAGAACGCTTGACTTCTGATCTTTCTAAAATTTCTGATTAGGGCAGAGCAAACTTGGTATTGTTCAATGCATCAAAAACTCAATTCCTCCATCCATCAACTCGACACAACCTTCCAGACAACTATCTCCTCTTCTTCAATGACAATCAACTGTTCCCCTCTTCTATACTGAACATCCTCGGTCTGTCCTTTACTTATAATCTGAACTGGAAACTTCACATCTCATCTCTAGCTAAAACAGCTTCTATGAAGTTAGGTGTTCTGAGACGTCTCCGCCAATTTTTCTCAGCCCCCCAGCTGCTAACTCTGTACAAGGGCCTTATCCGTCCATGTATGGAGTATGCTTCACATGTCTGGGGGGGGATTCCACTCATACTGCTCTTCTAGACAGGGTGGAATCAAAAGCTTTTCGTCTCATCAACTCCTCTCCTCTAACTGACTGTCTTCAGCCTCTCTCTCACCGCCGCCATGTTGCATCTCTAGCTGTCTTCTACCGCTATTTTCATGCTAACTGCTCTTCTGATCTTGCTAACTGCATGCCTCCCCTCCTCCCACGGCCTCGCTGCACAAGACTTTTTTCTTTCTCTCACCCCTATTCTGTCCACCTTTCTAACATAAGAGTTAACCAGTATTCTCAATCATTCATCCCTTTCTCTGGTAAACTCTGAAACTCCCTGCCTGCTTCTGTATTTCCACCTTCCTATGACTTGAATTCCTTCAAGAGGGAGGTTTCAAGACATTTATTCATCATTTTTTGACCACTGCTTTAACCCTTTTATGGGACTGGCATTTCAGTGGGCATATTTTTTTTATTGAATTTTTGTTGCCCGTGGCCAGTGTCCTTCCTACATTAAAAAAAAAAAAAAAAATCTAGAAGGGTTAATACTATTGATTGATGGCTCGCACCATGGTGGGAATCGCGCTGAGTCTGTACCGGTCCGTGCGCGGCGCCTTTAGGGGCGTTATCTTGTGCTGTCTGGTGGCACGGACCGGGCGAGACGCGTCAGGCGGCAGCATGTGTCTGAGACGTGGATGATGCAGCAGTACCCTTGCAAACTTTTCCAGAGCCTCTTGTTGCCTGGTGGATAGTGTGGACAGACTCAGGGTGGTCAGGGCTTCATCATAAGTGGTGTAAGCAGGGCCAAGGATGACCCTGCACTCCCTTTTCTGCACACTCTCCAGCTGTAACTGTTGAGTGTGTTTGAGGGAGGAGGACCACGCTGGGGAGGCATACATGAGTTTGAGGAGGATGAAGGTGAGGTACACCCCCCTTAACTCGTCTGTTGGCGTCCCCAGCGACCTGAGTCTGTCTTTGTTTACACCAGCTCCACACCCCCCATTTCTTCCTATATATCGATTCACCTGTGTGAAGGAAAGGAAGAACGAAGGAACGGGCAGCTGGATGGGTTGCGAAAATCGTTCGTGGGTTTGTACGTACCTGAGGAAGTTGTCGTGTTTGTATTTCGTGAATTTTGTGCTTTCACGTATAGGTAGGTAGTGAGAGAGAGAGAGACAGACAGACAGACAGACAGATAGACAAAGAAGAAAGAAAATTACAACCTAACTCCGAAATTACAGCGAATAAGTCCGATCCACGTGAAAAAGAAAAAAAAAAACGTGAAAAAGAAACCAAAAGCGTCATGTAATGCGCATGAGAAAGAAAGGAAGAAGAAAAAGAAGAAAAGAAAACAACATGAAATGACAAATATTTTTCGGGGACATTTCACTTCACTCAGGGCGCCGAGAAGGTCATGGCTGAAGGAGGGAAGGAAAACAGAAAATAACACAAGAGACAAAAGGTCGCAGATAGGGAGCAAGGGAGGGCAGGGCAGGGCAGGGGAGGGCATGGGAGGGCAGAGGTAGGCGGAGCTGAATAAACACAGGAAAAAGGAAGAGACAAAGGAAGAGGAGAAACAACAACAGTAACAAGGAAGGAAGGGAATGGAAGGGATGTCTTGCCTTTCTCTACCCACTCAAATCATCTCTCTCTCTCTCTCTCTCTCTCTCTCTCTCTCTCTCTCTCTCTCTCTCTCTCTCTCTCTCTCTCTCTCTCTCTCTCTCTCTCTCTCTCTCTCTCTCTCTCTCTCTCTCTCTCTCTCTCTCGCATTTCCCTCAAGGGCGTGGCGATAGCAGAAGTTTCCATTCTCTCTCTCTCTCTCTCTCTCTCTCTCTCTCTCTCTCTCTCTCTCTCTCTCTCTCTCTCTCTCTCTCTCTCTCTCTCTCTCTCTCTCTCTCGTAGTCTTACATCGAAACATTAAACTTCCGTCCCCAGAAGAGAGAGAGAGAGAGAGAGAGAGAGAGAGAGAGAGAGAGAGAGAGAGAGAGAGAGAGAGAGAGAGAGAGAGAGAGAGAGAGAGAGAGAGAGAGACGAGACGAGACGAGACGAGACGAGACGAGACGAGACGAGACAAACTGAAATACACACACACACACACACACACACACACACACACACACACACACACACACACACACACACACACACACACAATACAAAAATAAAAAGAAAAAATGTAACGAACGAAGCAAATTAAACAAAGAAAGGAAAAAAACAGTAAACTAAAAAAAAAAAAAAAAGTCTTCATCGAGCGCCAAAGGTCATGATTAAAAAGGAAGAAATTTATGAACCGGAACGACGAGAAAAATGATGAGTGTAGTGAGAGAGAAAAAGGAAGGTAACCGGCGCGAGAAAAAATGATAATAGTAATAATAATATGAAGAAAAAAAGCATCCAGGAAGTGAAGGTTGCAAGGGTGGTATTACTTCTGGTTGTTAAGAGAGAGAGAGAGAGAGAGAGAGAGAGAGAGAGAGAGAGAGAGAGAGAGAGAGAGAGAGAGAGAGAGAGAGAGAGAGAGAGAATGATTACGTAGGTCACTATATGTAATCCAATTGTCACTGTATTTAACTCCCCTCTCTATATATATATAATTTTTTCGAACCGCTGCTCAGTACATAGAACCAATAGAGCAGCGGTGGGATTCGAACTCATACCTTCGAAGATACTGAATGAAAGAGGGAAAGAGATGGAAAAAGTGAAAGAAGGAGGAAGGAAGAACGAGATGGAAGGAGTGACGGAGGGAGAGATGAAATAAGTGGATGACAGATGGAAGAAAGGAAAGGAAGGAAGGAGCGAAGGATGGATGATTATTGAGAAAGGAAGCGAAGGAGGAAGGGAAGTAAGCAGGAAGGATAATAGATGGAAGTGTTTACGGTTAGGATGAAATTGGTTGTTGATCTGAGTGACAAACCTCAGAAGAGAAAAAAATAAGCCTACTTACTTCTACCTATGTCTCTCTCTCTCTCTCTCTCTCTCTCTCTCTCTCTCTCTCTCTCTCTCTCTCTCTCTCTCTCTCTCTCTCTCTCTCTCTCTCTCTCTCTCTCTCTCTCTCTCCATAGGACTTAGGTTATTCGTACTTTATTGTTTATATTTAATTTCATGTAATATATTGGTTTTTTTTTGCTTGTCAGAGTATTATTTCCTCCTCCTCCTCCTCCTCCTCCTCCTCTTCCTCCTCCTCCTCCTCTTCCTTCTCCTCCTCCTCCTCCTCCTCCTCTTCCACATTTTTCATTTGTCTTCCCTTTTTTTCTTTTTCTTTATTTACACTGCTGTTTTTTTCATCGTTTTTTTTTTGCTATTTTTTTATTTTCTCCCATTTTCTTCCCTGTTTTTAATCTCTCTCCTTCCTCCCTTTTTGTCTTTATAGTTTACCAAGAGTCAATAGGTATGTTTTTTTTATAGTTTTCTCTCCTATTGTATTCGACTACACACACACACACACACACACACACACACACACACACACACACACACACACACACACACACACACACACACACACAGTCCCCAGGTGAATGCTCAGCGAACGAATCCAAACAACACAGCAGGTGATACACAAACACACGAGCCACTCTCATGCTCACTCGGCCTCCGGTGTGGCAATCTGGCTCCCTTTGTGACGCTCCAGCTGCAGGCGAGGGAATGCGGCGCCACTGTTATGCAGAGTCCATAGTCAGGCTTCCCTCTATATGCACCGTCACGGCATAAAAAGAGGGACTTCCAGAACTGTCATACTTGTGCTTGTATTTGCGACTAGTATTTTGAAGCACTTTATTCTCCCACAGGGCTATTTTCGAAGGTTACAGAGATGATGAGTTATGTTCTTATGAATGTTTCTCCCATTGACGATATAAGATATAATAGAAAATATTATACTTGAAATATACTCGTGCTTGTACTAGTAAATATTTGTGTGTTTCCGTATTCCGAAACGCTATATTTTCTCAGCAGGTCTACTTTCAAAGGCCACAGATGATTAGTTATGTTCTTATGAGCGTTTCTCCCTTTGACGGTACAGAATCTTCAAAGAAACATCATAATTGTCTTTGCGTTTACGTGGTTTGTATTCCGAAGCACTTTGAACTCTCACGGGACTACTTCCAAAGGCCACAAAGATGATCAATTACGTTCTTATGAGTGTTTCTCCCTTTGACGATGCAGAATCTTCCAGGAATATCATACTTGAGCTTATATTTGCGATGGCTCGTAATCTGAAGCGCTTTGAACTCTCACGGGACTGTTTTCAAAGATCCCAAAGATGATTAGTTACGTTTTCATGAGTGATTTCTTCTTCTAACGATGCAGGATTTTTGTTGAGTTATTGCTAGAATCATGAACACTCCCTTGAAAGAAGTAGTGAGGCAAGATGCTGAAGTGTTGGAGAGTGATGTCCGATGTCTCTTATGCCATGTTAATTTTGCACATTTGTTAATTATTTGTTCTACATTTCTTCATTTATATATCTTTGTCTTCTTCTCCTTCCGTATATTATTTTTCACTTCACAATAATTTCTCTCCCTTTTTTTTCCTTTTCTCTTTTCCTCTTTCATCACGTTCCTTATTATCATCATTATCCGAGGACTCTTAATGCCATGTTCATTTCGTACATTTATTTATTTTTTTTTTTTTCTGTTCCACATTTCTTCATTTATATCTATTTTCTTCGCCTTCCATATACTTTCATTTCTCTATTTTTCTCTCTCTCTCTCTCTCTCTCTCTCTCTCTCTCTCTCTCTCTCTCTCTCTCTCTCTCTCTCTCTCTCTCTCTCTCTCTCTCTCTCTCTCTCTCTCTCTCTTTCACCACGTTCTTTATTCCATGACCCGCTGTTGTACGTAAGAAATAAGTCACGTTCCGATAAGCTGCTTCTACCGATAAGCTACGTACATAGAGTGGCGGCAAAAAGTAATGCCACGAGATCCCGTAAAATTCATGCTTGTAAATCGAATAGAGAGCTACACCCGCACTAATGACCTGGGTACCTGTTATTTGATACATGGTTCCTTAATGTCAAACTATAGGAGGACATTTAATTTCTTCTACAGCCGCCACTAAAGATTCTACTGAGCATACATTGGAAAATTTAATCTTTTTTTTATGCATTTCCCTTTATTGTAGGTGTTTGTAAAGAGTTTATGCAATACTTTTAATGTTGTGAATTGTTGTACATCGTAATGAAAAAAAAATGGAAAAAGAGGATGTTATAGTAGAAGTAGTCGTTTGATTTTTTTTTTCTATTTTTTTTTCTTTATCGAAACATAATAACAAGAAAATAAGAGAAGCTACAAGAAGCCGTCAGGACTACACGTGGCAGTCTATGAAACATACTTATCTTCATCCATAAATTTGTCTAATCTTCTTTTAAAGCTCCCTAACATTACGTAGAATGCGACATCTCCCTACCCAGAGCAACTGTAGTGGTGTTATGCCAAGCCTGCCTACCCGCCACTTCATGAATATAAGAACGGAAACAAAGAGCAATGGTAGCATCGACTTGCCTTAGTGTTCTTATTTTTATATTGCTATGTGGTTTAATATCTTTTAGCATTGTTGCGTTGCCTTCACTGAATCAAGTAATCACGCACTTGTAAAATGTCATTGTCCTGCATGTTGATAATATATGAATAGGTTTTTTTCTCAGTATTTTTTTTTTCAGTGCAAAATAGAAAGAAAATTGTAGAGTCAGGATGATTTCTATTTATTATTATTTTTTTCAGGTTTCTTCTTACTTCATTAAAAAGTTGTTTTCCTTGTGGAATGAATTAGGGTTAAACTTTAATGAAAAAGGTGTTTACCGCAATTTATACATACTTAACTTCAAAGGTGGAGGCAGTTTATATGTAAAATGAGGTATGTTTTTTTTTTTTTTTTTTTAATAACTCCTTACGGCAAGCCATTACAAGAACGTCTCTACGAAAACAAGCATAGCATATACTGAAGACGAAGGTTGTACAGTACCACTCGTCGCGTCGTGTTTTCGTGGGTCATTGGATGCGTAACGTCAGACATGGTAAGTCACGTCAGAACTTTAGCAGTGCTGCCAATTTGGCGGCTTTCCGGTAACGAGCAGATGTGTGTGTGTGTCTGTGTGTGTGTGTTCCAAATTCTATCAGATATGGAAGACCTCTGCTAATACTACACTAGCTAACCAGAGAACTGTATAGAAACGAGTGTTTAGTCATATAAATTCAGCTCATTGATAGAGAAGTAATATTGAGCAGTTAAGCTCTTAAATTTAGCAGGTTTTGTGAAGTAGAATAATGATAAAAATTGCACTTAACATCACTAAGTACGTATTAGCTATCTGAGACTTAAGACCAGCACATTCTTGCATTAGTTCTTGCAGACAAACACACTGGTAACTACAACAGCGACTGGAATGATGAATAAAAGCCAGTAGAAAAAAAAAAGTTAATAGGAAAAAAAACGAATAGGAAAGAAAGAAAAATGAAGGAGTTTGTGAAGGATTGCATAAAGGAAAAATGAAAGGAAACATCGATAAAAGGAGAAAAGATTAGAAAGATCGATGAGAGAAGGAAATGGGGGTGGTAAGAGGTAAGAACGCAAAGAAAACAGAGGAGAAAGCGAAGCGAAAGCGGGTGAAGAAGGAAGAAGGCAACGAGGGGAGGAGCAGAAAAAAAATAAAAATAAAGATAACAGAAATAGGAGAAACACCAAAAAAACACAGGAAGGGGAAATGAGCGAAAGGAGAGAAGCTAGAGAGTGAGTGTTATTTTCGTGATGTTGGAGGCACGCAGTGAAGCTCCTAATAGTGAGCTGACCTGATGTTGTTGCGGCAGCCTTTATACTCGAATTTTCTCCTTCCTCGAAACGTAAGGGACTGGATTGAGCTGCTGCCACTGCATTATCATACTGGGCCCTTCCTTTCATGCTGTTTCGTCCTCTCTCCGTGTCTGTTTTCATTCTCTCTCTCTCTCTCTCTCTCTCTCTCTCTCTCTCTCTCTCTCTCTCTCTCTCTCTCTCTCTCTCTCTCTCTCTCTCTTTCTGATTTCCTCCTTTTTATTATTTTCTTTCCTCTTGTCCTTTTAATTTCCTTTCTTTTATTAGTTTTTGTCTCTATTCTCGTCCTGTCGACTCTCTCTCTCTCTCTCTCTCTCTCTCTCTCTCTCTCTCTCTCTCTCTCTCTCTCTCTCTCTCTCTCTCTCTATCGTGTTGACCATTCAATCTTTTTTTAATTAAGGGATTTTTAGCATTTTTTTATTAATTTGTTTTGTATGTTCGTTTCTGTCGTTCCTTTATTTTTCTCCTGTGTCAGTTTTCATTTGTGTGTGTGTGTGTGTGTGTGTGTGTGTGTGTGTGTGTGTGTGTGTGTGTGTGTGTGTGTGTGTGTCCGTGTAGACTTTTTCCTTTTTTTTTTCTTTAATTACACCAACGCATTCCCAGGTTTCATTTTTTCCTGAACTTCTGAGATTCTCTCTCTCTCTCTCTCTCTCTCTCTCTCTCTCTCTCTCTCTCTCTCTCTCTCTCTCTCTCTCTCTCTCTCTCTCTCTCTCTCTCTCTCTCTCTCTCTCTCTCCAAGGAACTACTGCCATTCCTCCCTCCAGACTTTTGCCTGTCGTTACTTGCAGTTGCTTCACTCTTGTCCGTACGCACCTTGGTCCTTTGCTGGGGTTATCTTACGTTGCTGGGATTCTGTGTCTATTTCAGGATTTTTTTTTTTTTTTTTTTTTTTTGCCTGTTTCGAGTTTTATGTGAGTTTTAAGAACATTTTTTTCAGTTTTTTTCATATTAGTTTTTTTTTTTTTGGTTTTGTGTGCGTTTTTTTGCGGTTTTTGTATCTATCTGTGACGATTTTGTCTTTTTTTTGCACGAGTTTTGTTGGCATATTAGTTTTTTTTTTTTTTTACATCAGCCTTTTTTTTTTTTTGTTTTATGTCATTATTTTATTCGAAATGTCAATCATTTTATTTTCAATGTAGTATTTGTGTGTGTGTGTGTGTGTGTGTGTGTGTGTGTGTGTGTGTGTGTGTGTGTGTGTGTGTGTGTGTGTGTGTGTGTGTGTTTGTGGCTGTGTGTGTTCACGTATTTCTGTTTTTTTTTTTACATCATTTTTTTATTCTACTTCTTTTTGGTCACAATAGTCTAATTATTTTTACTTCCTTTATCATGTCAGTTCATTTCATCAAGTCAATCACTTTTTTCATGTATCACGCCTCTATTTCACTTTTCCTATCCTATGCTTTCTTTCTTGTTTTCTTTATTATCTAAGTATATTTCGTCATGCCAGTCACTTTTATGTATCGCGTCAATTTGTCTTACTTTTTTTCATATCGGAGTACTGTTTTCTTTATTTTTCACTTTATTTCGTCATATCAACAAATTTTCTTCCATGTATCACATCAGTCAGTCTACTTTAACTTTTCACATCAACATTTTTTTTTTCACAATACCATTATTTTCTGTATTTTCTTTAAGATATCAATTTATTTCATGTCAATATTTTTTCTTTTTTTTACATGTATCACGTCAGTCAGTTTGTTTTAGCTTTCCATATCAACTTTTTTTTTCTTTCGTATCAATATTTATTTTTTCATTTATTTATTCTATATTTTTTTCTTTTGTCCGCCACGTCAGTCAGTTTCCGGGGCTCGTGGCGTTAATTCAAAGCCCTCCAGAGAACAGCCATCGACCCCAAAAAAATGCAATAACAAAACTGCTAATAAAATCACTAGTCAACGTAATCCAATAAATCCTTTGCTTTTCGGGACGTGAATATAAAATCATAAACACACACAACCCACACTCTCGCCCATCCCTTGCGGAGAGAGAGAGAGAGAGAGAGAGAGAGAGAGAGAGAGAGAGAGAGAGAGAGAGAGAGAGAGAGAGAGAGAGAGAGAGAGAGAGAGAGAGAGAGAGAATAATGAGGTTGAAATAAGGTGAAGAGAAAGTGATCATGAAAGAAACGATAATGGAGGAAAGAATAAAGAAGACAGAAAAAAAGATGAAGGAAAATTATAATGAAGAAGAAAAAAGCAGCTTAAAGAGAAAAGGAATGAAGACGAAAACGAAAAGCAAGAGAAACAGAGATAGAAGCCAGAGAGAGAGAGAGAGAGAGAGAGAGAGAGAGAGAGAGAGAGAGAGAGAGAGAGAGAGAGAGAGAGACAGACAGACAGACAGACAGACAGCATTGAATTATTGTTAGGAGAACCGTGGGGGCGTAGCTGATGCCTTGATGTACTTCTGTAATGAGGAGGAGGAGGAGGAGGAGGCGTGGGTGATGGAAAACAAGGAAAGAGAGAGAGAGAGAGAGAGAGAGAGAGAGAGAGAGAGAGAGAGAGAGAGAGAGAGAGAGAGAGAGAGAGAGAGAGAGAGAGACGAGGAGGCAAGGCGTGGTTAGTGGCAGATAACAAGGCGTGTGGAGGCGTCACATAGAGGGAAGGGTGGCAGGTGTTGATTTGTGCTGCAGAGTAACGGAGTTTGGATGTGCTGGGCGCGGGAGGGAAAGGAAAGGAAAGAAGGTGAGCACAGTTGTAGTGACCGTATTTGTGGTAGATGTGAAAGAGAGGATCAGAGACGCTGCCTGTTAGTGGGATAGGACACGGGAAGAGGAAGAAGAGAAAAAGGTACCGAAGTGAAGGAAAATATCATACTTGCGTTGTATACGAAAGGAAGAATTAATAAAGAGGCAGATATTGTGGAGAGAAATGGAGAGAAAGAAGAAAGGGGAAAGGGTGAATAGAGGAAGGGATTTAGAAGTAAAAAGAAAGAGATACGAGGGAAAATTAAAGTATAAGAAGAAATAAGGCAAGAGTAGAGAGAGAGAGAGAGAGAGAGAGAGAGAGAGAGAGAGAGAGAGAGAGAGAGAGAGAGAGAGAGAGAGAGAGAGAAAGGAGGAGGGGGGTTAGAGGAGCAAGTGAAGGGGTACAGATGATGTGTTGGTTATGAATGAATGTAACCAGGGAAGAAAACTTGATCAGGGACAAAGAGAAGAGTACAAGTTTCCTGAATACCCTCACACACACACACACACACACACACACACACACACACACACACACACACACACACACACACACACACACACACACACACACACACACACGGAAGAGCTGAAGAAGGTAAAGCTAAGTATGTGTGATTTTCTCGTAAAATCATCATCTTTCTCCTCCTCCTCCTTCTCCTCCTCCTCCTCCTCCTCCTGCTGCTGTTTATTAGTGTGTATTGCGGTCACCATCACTGGACTGTTTGTACGTAGCCATGTCATGTCACAGTCTAGGAAGATGGATGACTTTTCCTTCCCATTTCCTTCCATTTATCTTTTTTTCCTTTATCATTTTATTGCGTTTCCCTCTTTGATTCTTATCACATTTAGTTCTCATTCACCTCCTGTTTATCTTACTCTTCGTTTTCCTCTTTTCTTCTTTTCTTTTTCCTGTCTATTTTGTGCCCACCTTTTTCTCCTCTTCTCTTCCTCTTTTTCTTTCCCCTCGTCCTCCTCCCCCTCCATCTCTCAAAATTAAACAAAATCTGGCGTAGTCCGGAGGGGAAAAAGGCAGAAAATCATACCGTTGGAAACTTGCTCACCTGATAATGAAACAGTCCTCGTCACTCTTTCCCGGCACACCTGTCCGGATTTCACATTTTTCTCTCTCTCTCTCTCTCTCTCTCTCTCTCTCTCTCTCTCTCTCTCTCTCTCTCTCTCTCTCTCTCTCTCTGCACCTCGAAAAGATAAGCAACTCTTTTAGTTCATCAGTGACGGTGGTGGTGGTGGTGATGGTGGTAGTGGATGTTGTCGCAGTGTTAGTAGTAGTAGTAGTAGTAGTAGCAGTAGCAGTAGTAGCAGTGGTAGTAGCAGCAGCAGCAGCAGCAGTATAGTAATAGTGAAACTGACGGTGATAGTAGTAGTAGTAGTAGTAGTAGTAGTAGTAGTAGTAGTAGTAGTAGTAGTAGTAGTAGAAGTAGAAGTAGTAGCAACAGTAATAGTAACAGAAAAATAATGGTTAGGCTAACAGTAATGGTAGAAGTAGTCGTGACAGTGGTGGTGGTGGTAGTAGTAGCAATAGAAATGGTACCGTGATGCTGGTGATGTTAGTAGCTCATGGTCTGACGGAGGTGGTGGTGGTGGTGGTGGTGGTGGTGGTGGTGGGAGCGCCAAGGAACCACGTTATTAGTAAAGGAAAAGATGCGGGAGATTTTATTCATGAAAGGCGAGGATGAGGGAGGGAGGGAGGGAGGGAGGAAAGGAGGGGCTTCCTAAAGAGATGATGATAAGAAGGGAGGTAGGAAAGAGGAAAGAGAGGGAGGAGAGAGAGAGAGGAGAAATGAAGGTGAGAATAAGGAAGGAAAATATCATACTGGTAGGGAGAGAGGGAGTGATAAAGAGGTAAATATGAAGGAAAGGAATGTAGGTAAAGGAGAGACGAAAAGATACAAAAGTGGAAAGAAAGAGAGACAGCAAGGAAAATAAAGACGAGCGAGAGAGAGAGAGAGAGAGAGAGAGAGAGAGAGAGAGAGAGAGAGAGAGAGAGAGAGAGAGAGAGAGAGAGAGAATCACACAGGTGGAAGGAAAAATATTTATAGAAAGAAGACCAAACCATGAAATATATCAAGGAGAAAGACGGAAGAAAACATGAGAGAAAGACGAAACGAGAGATGGAGGAAGAGAGAGAGAGAGAGAGAGAGAGAGAGAGAGAGAGAGAGAGAGAGAGAGAGAGAGAGAGAGAGAGAGAGAGAGAGAGAGCGCACCAGCAGCAACATTAGACAACATCGAACCTGCAAAATTAGACTAATAAGAGATGGGGGGAGAGGTATTATAGAGAGGGAGAGGGGTTATCCCGCCCGCCACTCCCGCCATTATTGTTGCTCGTAATTATCAAGGAAGACTAGACGGAGTGGGCGTATCGTGACCTGCCTCTAATTAATACCCAAGTGCCTGTGTTGTGTTTATTATGAACCTCCACCCCCTCCGACCGTGTTATTCTTCCTCCTTGCCCGCCCCCGCTGTGACTTTGACGTAAGGGAAAAGGTGGAGAGTTGAGTGCCGCGTTGTTATTGAGTTGGTGTTGCTGGTGGTGGTGGTGGTGGTGGTGGTGGTGGTGGTGATTGTGTGTGTGTGTGTGTGTGTGTGTGTGTGTGTGTGTGTGTGTGTGTGTAAGAGGGATGGTGATGGGAAGATGTAATGTGTGTCTCTTAGAAATGGATAAAGTAAAAAGCTTTCTCTCTCTCTCTCTCTCTCTCTCTCTCTCTCTCTCTCTCTCTCTCTCTCTCTCTCTCTCTCTCTCTCTCTCTCTCTCTCTCTCTCTCTCTCTCTCTTGGTCTTAATATCGGTATCACATTTCAGACTATAATTTGCAAGAGAGAGAGAGAGAGAGAGAGAGAGAGAGAGAGAGAGAGAGAGAGAGAGAGAGAGAGAGAGAGAGAGAGAGAGTTAGCTGGGGTGACGAGGGAAGGCAGGAGGTCGTTCCTTTAAAGCTGTACTTACTGGTGTCTTGTTAGGATGTGTCGCGACCCCACTGTGACGACCCGCCCGCGACACACACACACACACACACACACACACACACACACACACACACACACAGTAAACGGATGTCGCTCTGCAATTTCTCTCTCTCTCTCTCTCTCTCTCTCTCTCTCTCTCTCTCTCTCTCTCTCTCTCTCTCTCTCTCTCTCTCTACGACCTTGATTTCCTTCGAGATCAGCGCCATGGTCCCCTAACTCGCTGCAGACATCAGGCCGCGCCCCTGGAGAACCCCCGTCTTCTGTTTAAACTGTTGCTGAAAGACGTTACTAATTCGCTCCCACTCCTCCCCCGTCACTCAAGTTCAGGTTAGGAGTCAGGGGGATCATCAGAGGAAATGTTTGGCTAAGCGCTCGAAGTGGCCAGACCTCCAGTCCTTCTCCTTCTTTTTCTTTCCTTCCTCCTCGTCTTCACGCCTCAGGTTCCCACTCACTCACTCACGCACTCACTCACTCATCTTGCTCACTCGCCTGGTTAATAATCCCAGTGTTCTGAAGCGTCCTGGGATTAGCGGGAGTGTCATAGCTCGGCAGGTGTCGTGTGAGGAAAAGATGCATCGATTCGTGGTGTCCGATAGTTCGTGATTTGATCTGCTGGCTTTTTTTTTTTTTCTCTCTCTCTCTCTCTTTTTTTTTTTTTTTTTTTGTCTGTGTGTGCTTTTTTTTCTTTCACTTTTACACTTCCTCTTCCCGATGCGTGGTTTGATTTCCCAGGGTGCTGCTGCTGCTGCTGCGCCAGGAAGCTCACCTGTGTTGGTGGTCATGATTGCCAGCACGTGAAGGTTTCTCTCCTCGATGATGTGCCGGGGCGGTATTGATGGCTCCTGTTCCTCCTGCCTTCCCTCATGTGATGGATCTCAACCTCTGGATTCAACGTTACAATTATTTATTATTTATTTTTTTTTATTTCTTCACCGCGCTACCGTTTAATGTAGTGGCTCATTTTGGAGATCTACACGAGTATAACAAAATGTAAACTCTTGTCATGAAGTAGAGTGTGGCAGTACACGCTTCACTGCTGCTGCTGCTGCTGCTGCTCTCCTCAGGGATCTCGGAAGGAAGTTGACGTAGTTTTTTCCTCTTTTTCTTTCCTTCCTTTCTTCCTTCGTTCCTTCGTTCCTTCCTTCCTTCTTTCCTTCCTTGATTTTTTTTTTTTCTACGGCCGTTATATGCAACAAGTTCACTCTCCTCCGGGAAAACTCAAAGGGAGAAACTTAACACTCTCCCCGACCACTCCCGACATCCCATCAGAAAACATTGTCCCTCACATTGCGTCAGGTGACCCTTCTCCGCGTCTCCTGGATCACCTCATGAGACACAAAACACCTGTCCACCTCCACCACCACCTGAAAGTGATCGCATCCTATCCTGGCTCTCCCGCGATGAAGGAATATATGTGTTTGAGTTATGTTAGCTTTTTTTTTTTTTTAGTCACCCCCGCGTTCCGAAAGGTCACGCTGCTGCTGCCCCCGTCGATTTGTGAGCCTCGTGGCGGTAAATGTTTGGTTTCACTTTGGCTTTGCTTCAACATGGCTGCTCTGTGTCCTTTCTTCCCAGTGAACATCGCAGTGGTGTTGGTTGCGGTGTGTAGCGTTGCCGTGCTGTGCTGTGTTTTGATCCCCGTATTCCGTCCCTCTGCTGCACCACTCCATCTGATAGCGTCCCTCCCTGCCTCTCTTCTTTCGTCGTCTCCCCACACTCACGCCATTCTTCTTATGTATTCTCCCTTTATTTCTTTTCTCTCTTCGCCCTCTTCCTCGCACATCCTCTCCCTCTTTCCCTCCTCTCCTTCGCACTCGTGTATTCTCTTTGTCCCTCTAATCCTCAATTATCTGCGTCTTTCCACACTCCACTACAATCCAGAGCCTTAGGAGATCACGAAGTAGCATGGTAACAACAAAGAAATGGTTGTGACAATGTAAATTGCGCAACATCACAGAAAATTTCAGAGGTTTAAAACAAAAAGAGGTCCCGTAGTTTTTTTTTTTTTTTCATGACTTAAAAGAAGAAAGTTTTGGTAAAGGAAGATTTTCGTGTGTAGAGAGAACAGAGAACTTAAGGAAGGTATGATTGGAGTAGTGACGTCAACAGTAAATAATTGACATCAGGTGAGGTGTATTGAGGAGAAATGGTGATGGATGTATGAAGGTTAATGGACCTCTGAGTGATTGCTTCCTGATAGATGAAGTAAGAAGATGAGAAGAAAAAATATAAAAGGAAAAAATTCTTCATTGTTGCCTTTTGAAATTAGGCATTGTATTGGACCTGAGAGTGACGGGAAGGAAAAGAGGGATGTGAAAATGTTGGGGAAATGTTTGCTGGGACAAGAATGTACCCTGTCAGACACAATAGGGAAACTGTATTACCTTATTGAAAGATGTGTAGAAGAAATGAGAGAGGAGAATGACAGAAAATAATGGACAAATATAGTAACTTCTTTGAAAATGTGTAGGAGAAATTCATTTATAAAAGGCAAAAGAAGGTGAGGGAATATGTGTATCATGTAAGACGTGACAGAAGGAGAAAGTACACATGTAACAGTATACTAAGCGAAAAAAAAAAAAAAAAACATGTCTCCTGGGTAAGAAATTATATAGCTAACAGGGGGGAGGGAAGAAATGTGAACCTTACCTAAGAGTAATGGAAAAAGAAATGTATGTACCTAACTTACCTGATTTACCTGCCTACGCTACATACCTGTCTTAGTTATCAATCTACATACATGCCTACTTATTTACCTCCTTACCTAAATACCTAATTACCTGGCCTGTCTATTTACATATCTACCTAACTACATTTACATATTTAACTCCCCTATTTCCCCACATATCTATCTACCAGCTTCTCCCTCCTAACATTCTATCTACGTATTTACCTATCTACCTAGCTGTCTTCTTTTCGTTGCTTTTTACCTATTTACCTATAGCTACATACCTCAACTTTTTCCCCACTACCATCTATCTTACTCAGCCATGTGCCCAGCTACCTGCCTTACATATTACTAATGCAGGTGTGTGTGTGTGTGTGTGTGTATGTTGTGTACCGAGAGTCAGGTGTTTTGTTGTGTTCCGTTTTGCTCCTGTTAGTTGTTAATTGCACTGTAATGTTGTTGTGTGAGTAGTGAGAGAGAACGAGAGCGACGAACATACACGTGGACAGACACACAGACAGGCAGACAGACAGACAGGAGCACAAACACAGGCACACAAAGAGAATAAATAAATAGTGCCGTTAGAAGTTTCTCTGTAAAAAAAAATAGATGTACATTTTAATACGTGAATATCCTTTAATCTGGAGCAGTCAATATGTCATGGTGTGTTTGCTGGCAATGGATTATGTCTTCATATGCTCATTATATGTGTGTGTGTGTGTGTGTGTGTGTGTGTGTGTGTGTGTGTGTGTGGGTGGGGGGAGTGGGGATGGACGGAATAAACAGAAAGATAGAGACGGAAAGACAAACTAACAAAGGCAAACAGAAAATATGGCAAGTTTTAAAATGTTCATATAAAATTGCTTTAAAAATTTCCACTCAACATTCGTTTTCCAGATGAGCAACAATTTTGAATATTGCTTGCTGGAACTTTTTTATCACTGCAACCTGTTATTAAATGAAGCTGCCACGGAAAAGCTTATATTCATCTCTTTTTTTTCCTTTTTTTCTCTCCCTGTCTTTCTTCATGTCTCCTTTCCTTCTTGATGTTTTTTTTTTTTTTTCAAAGGAATTAGCTCAAGTTACCTTATTACTTTTTTTTTACTTGTGTTAACTTTTTCCTTTTCTTTCGCTCCGTTTTCTATCATGTCTCCATTCTTTCTTGTTCTTGTTTTTTTGTTTTTTTTAGGGAATTAGTTTAAGTTGCCTTCTTTTTTTTTTTTACTGTTTCTCAACATATTTCATCTTGTTTCCAACTTTTACCAGACATCATCAGACAATTTCTCTCTTTTTTTTATTATTCTTTCTCTCCATTTCTCTGCATTTCTCGATTTTATTATTTCTATTATATTAAGAAGAAAGCGCAACCACTCTCTCTCTCTCTCTCTCTCTCTCTCTCTCTCTCTCTCTCTCTCTCTCTCTCTCTCTCTCTCTCTCTCTCTCTCTCTCTCTCTCTCTCTCTCTCTCTCTCTCTCTCTCTCTCCCTCAATGTTAACCAGTTTTCTTTTATTTACAGTTATATTAAGCAGGGAAGACAAACTTTACTATGACACTTACCTGTCTCAAATCTTCGATCTCAATCTGTATATGTATGATTTTTTTTTTTTTTTTTGATCCTTGATCTGAATTCCTGTTTTTAACTTTGTAATGGACCCCCACCCCGAAAAAAAATATTATTATCTATGTGTTAATATTACAATGTACGTTTCAGTCAATAATAAAGTAAATAAAAAAAAAAAAAAAAAAATTAAAAAAATTAAAAAAAAAAAACAGAAAATAAGGGAAGCTGCAAGAAGCCATCAGGCCTACACGTGGTAGTCCCTGTACGAAGCATACCTTCCTATTTTACCTGTCATCCCCATTCATAAATTTATCTAATCTTTTAAAGCTCCCAAATGAATCAGCACTAACAACTTGATTACTAAGTCCATTCCATTCATCTGCCTCTGTATTTGAGAACCAGTTCCTTCCTATCGCTTTCTTGAATTAAGTTTTTCAAACCTGAACCCATTATTTCTTGTTCTGTCCTGACTAAACTAAGTATAAAAATTAAATTATCATCAGTAAGTCAAAGCTTCCTGTTATTAATTTCCTCTTTCGTCCTCCTCCTCGAGTGAAGCTTGTTGGTTGTAATCTGTGCCTCTCAGTTTGACGCCAGAGACTCAACGCGAAATCCCACAAACGTGCAGTCACTCTCAGCTTGCCGCTCCGTGATTGGACATTATGTGTGTGTGTGTGTGTGTGTGTGTGTGTGATCTGTCGCCCATTGCTCGCAGTCAAATCCTCTTCTGCCTCTCGGTGAAGGATGTGGATATTATTTGAGCTTGTGGTTCTGTGGTGTGTGCTCCTCTTGTTCATACTCCTTTTTTCTCAGCTTCTTCTTTTTATTCTACCTTCTTCTTCTTCTTCTTCTTCTTCCTCTTCTTCTTATTCTTCTTATTCTTCTTCTTCTTCTTCTTCTTTTCTTTTTCTTTTTTTTTCACTTTCTTCTTTTCTTTTTTCTTTTATTTTTCTCCTCCTCCTCCTCCTCCTCCTCCTCCTCCTCCTCCTCCTCCTACGACAACAACAATCACTACTACTACTAATAATAATAATAATAACAACAGCAACAACAACCACAATCACAACCACCACCACCACCACCACCACCACCACCACCATCACCACCACCACCACTACCACCACCATCACTACTGCCATTAATATTACCTGAGGAAACTTTACCGAATAATTACAACCTGGCGGCCGTGTTGGATATGCAGCTTTAATTGGACCGGGAAGGCGTGGAGGCTGTATGCGTGTGTGGCGAGGGCAGGTATGTACGTGACTGCTGTGGCCATCTATTACAGGTATATATATATATATATATATATATATATATATATATATATATATATATATATATATATATATATATATATATATATATATATATATATATATATATATATATATATATATATATATATATATATATATATATATAAAGGGTATATTTTACCTGGCAATCTTGTAAGTCTGCTGTGTATTGTCCAACTGACGAGCGTGTGTGTTGCTTGTTGTCCTCCCCCTCGCTCATGAGGCAGGGAGAGGCAAGGCTGTGGGTTGGAACACTGTCACTTTCACAAATAAGCTGTCATTTATTTTTAGTTTTGGATGGAAATTAAGGTGACAACTATCTAATTTATTTAATTTTATATCATTTCTTTTTTTTATGGAAATCGAGATGAAAACTAATTGATTTACTTAATTATACTTCATTTATTTCGTGTTTTTAGAAATCTAGAGGAAAACTATCTGATTTACTTAATTATTTATCACTTATATTTTTTACAGGAATCGAGATGAAAACTACGTAATTTTCATAATTTTCTTATATAAGAAGAAAAGTTAATTAATTTTTGGATCACATTTATACTAGCCAGGAGAAAAGCACTACTACCAATACATGTGTCACATTATGATGAAAATCGAAGTGAAAAGTACGTGTTTTCTTATTTTTTTATATAAAAGTAGAAAAGTTAAGGTGTTTTAGGCTACTTTCACACTCGATAAGAGAAACGCAGCAGACACATGAGAACTCTGTCAAATGCAGAAATGAATGAAAAATTAGTTAGGAAATCTGTTTATGAGAATTCGAACTCAAAGGGATGGTGAGGATGAGGAAGAGAAAGGTGAAAATACAGAAAATGAGAATACTGTAAAAATAAAAGTGAAGATGTGCAGGAATGACAAGAAGGAAGAAAAAAAAAGGAAGTGGCATACTTCTTAATATTTCCATTTACTGCAGTTTGCAGTTTATATAAGCATTCACCTTTTCCCTTCATTATTAGAAAAAGAAGTAATATAAAAGGTAAAAAAAAATGTTAAAGGAGATAGAAATGGAGGCATGAAGAAATAGAAGGAAGGAGAGAGAGAGAGAGAGAGAGAGAGAGAGAGAGAGAGAGAGAGAGAGAGAGAGAGAGAGAGAGAGAGAGAATGTGGAGTCATGTCCATTTAACTTTAATCTTTTGGACATTGTAACCATTTTCAGCCATCACACGACAAGAGGGTGTAGTGCAACAAATAAATGACTAAATAAATAAGGAATAGGGAATAAACGGAATGAAGTGCTGCAGGTAGGAGCGTGGTGGTGCTTGCCTTTCATGCCGCCAGCTGGTTGCCTCTCCGACTGACTGGCCGACTGACAGAGAGAGAGAGAGAGAGAGAGAGAGAGATGGCATTCTTCGCTGTTACAGTTCCATTCCGCCCTTCTATCCAGTCTTTAAAAAGTTTTACTAGATCAGAATGGCGAAAAGTCAGCTGTTCCATCTGGCGCGACGGGTGGGAGTCAGGTAAGGCGGCAGTGTGTGGGCGTCTGCCTCGCGCTGTCGCTCCTCTCGTCAGTGTGAAGGGTCGCCGTTGTGGCATGAAATAGAGGCTTTCGATCTTACAAAGGAATACAAGGGAAAGCCAAGCAGCAATGAAAGGAAACGAGCACTCAGGCGTATGATGGAATATAAGCTGCCACTGCTGAGTGCTGAACGTCCCTGTGTATTCACCCATCACTCAGTAATTAGAGGTCTTGTGTAATTTTAGCAACATCGCGCTCCCTCTCAGGAATTTAAATAGTAGATACATTATCAGCACTAATGATTTGGGGTTTGTATAAGGTAAAATACTGTGGAAAATTTTGCATCGAAGATGACTCCCCAACTCCCCCCACCCCCCACCCCCCGGCCGCACACCGCAGCGCATGCGTAGCTGCCGAGGTTCCACACGCGGGGCGGCGGGCGTGAGGAGACAGCGAGGGGGAGAAAGCCGCTTTTTACTTATTGATATTTTCTATTTCAAGTTCTCCCTTCTTTTTCATATTTTTTTTTCTTTTGAGGGCGAGAACTGCTACACCGCCAAAGGACATGAAAACTTTAATTGATGATGTGAATGCTGCGTTAGATGGAAATAATTTGAAAATAATAAAATTGATAAATACGGAATAGTGTCCCCTCCCCCGAAGCTTTGGTGTCTTAACGCTCTCCCTTATTGTACTGTCTTTTGTGTTAGGCCTGTATACCATACCATGTTTTATTTTAGTATCTGTTGTTCCTTACTGTACTTCATATAACTGTAAACTGACAGGCAGCACATCGGAAGACTTACGGTTGAGACGAAACGGTTAAATTAGCGGAAAAGGATACTCCACGTGAACAAACTTTAGGCCACGATTGTACCCTACTCTTGGTCTGCTTTCTGTTTCTCCAGGCAATCGCAGCAAATTTCATCTCTCCATTCGATCCTTTGCCAACTCTTCCCTCTTTTCAACTAAATTACCATACTGTTACTTCAATTGTCCACGATCTGACAAGAGGAGGGATAAACTAGCATTTTGGTGAATTACTTGTGTAGTAAACGGTGTAAGCTTGCTATATTAATGTGTGTTAATGCACGGTACTCTCCCATGCTGAGCACAGTGCGTAGCACCAAACTATCACTGCTACTATTACTTTTTATTCTATCATTAATGGTACTACTACTACTACTACTACTACTACTACTACTACTACTACTACTGTTACTACTACAACCACCACCACCACCAGCACTACTACAGGTGACCGTCTCCTCCCCAGCAGGACGCGCGAGGTGGCCTTCACGGTGCCGCCCACGGTGTCCCCGCTGTCGCCCCGCCGGGGCCTAGGGGAGTGCTCGCCCCTGACGCCGCGCAGGATGGGCTCTGGGGACACCACGCCCGTCGGAAGTCAGGCGGGGAGCGAGTATGGTGGGGACTCGCGCGCCACCACGCCGTCCCCCGGGCCATTCAGAGGCTCCTTCACCGACCTCTCCGCCATGACTGGTAAGTGTGCGAGTCTGTCGTCCTGCTCCTCCCTCACCCCATAGCATCCTTCTGTGGTGGTTTGTCTTCCTGCAGTTCTCTGTGCGGTGATGGTAACGTTCTGTGGTGATGTCTGTCAAGGTCTCTCCTCTTCCTTCAATGTCGTTAAATGTTTTTTTTTTTTTCCTTCTTCTTCTTTTTCAGTAAGTTAAAGTTACAAATTTCAAACGAAATGCGCTTAATTGCCATTCCCCTCAAAGTGATCAGAAAAAGGATTCCAGTCAGTTCAACCAGTTTAGCTCTTCCCTTCTCTTTGAACAGCTCGAGTCACAGGAAGACACACAACTAGAGCTAGTGGAGTACCAGAGTCATTCCTTCCTAAAATGTCCCACTGCCGTACTTTGACTCTATCTCTTTGCAAACACACAACCTGTAACTGTATCTGCCGTACAATGATCGACTCCTGGCTCTACATGGGATTTAGCACTAATGCATCTAACATATCTTCTCATGCAAATAATAAATTACTGCACATTTCACTTCCTATCTTAAAGCAAAAGTTCCTAGCCTTCCCATTATTTCTTCCCATACACGGTCCTTTCACCAGTGCGCCCCTTGCAGCCCTGAGACCCATTACGGCACTACCCATCCCACCAACTACCATAATAATCTAGGGCACAAACAGTAACACAACCCTACCTGCTCCTTTCACCTGCAAAACCTTAACTTTCCTTCCTCTCTCTCCCATACACACTCCTTTCATCATCAACCTTGCAACCCTGAGACCCATTACGGCATTACTCCGCTCACCACCTGCCATCCGCGGCGCCACCCGTCACAAGGGCACTCTCATCAGACTCAGAATAATAAAAAAAAAAAAAAGAGGGAAAACGTAAAAGCTCTTGATATTTGCTCTCCGCTTTCACCCGAGACCCGGACTTCCGCGCACTGTTTATTCTGGAAGCGGTGCAAGGAGGGAAGGAAGGTTGCCAAGGACAGACTTTACCAAGCTGAGTCCTGTATACATATTGGTGCGCTTCCATTATCAGTGATTCGCTCTATTCCTGTACATAATCAGTGCCTTTTTTTTTTTTTTATCCTCCTACTCTCTCCTCTAGAACTCCTCCTCCTCCTCCTCCTCCTCCTCCTCCTCCTCCTCCTCCTCCTCTCCCTTCCATTCCTCTTCTTCCTCCTCCTCTCCTTCCCATTCTTCCTCTCCTTTCCATTCCTCCTCTCCTTCCTCCTCCTCCTCCTCCTCCTCCTCCTCCTCCTCCTCCTCCTCCTCCTCCTCCTCCTCCTCCTCCTCCTCCTTCTTTTCCTCCTCCTCCACTCTTCCTTACCCTTTTTTGTGGTCTAACGCACCTTTTGATGTGTCTGAAAAGCAATTGAAGACATTAAAAAAGTAGCAAGTGTCTATTAACTTCCTTCCCAGACTCACTGGCTCTTTGGTACGCTGTTCGATTCATGGGCTTCAGATTGTGGGTTCGATTCCTGACTCACGGTACTTTGCTTTCTCGGTAGGAGACATAATGTAACTTTCCTTAGTTCTCCCAGTGCCGTGAAATCTCGTTATTACGGCGGTGTAACTCAGTCAAGCCTATTTTTAAAGTGATGTTAAAAGATTGTTATTTTTTTTTCTTTTCTTTTTTTTTTTCCTTTTTATTTTTTTCTTTTGTTCTCCGAGACATTAGATAAGGTGAAACAGTGATGAAACCTGTTGTTCATGTCCTTGTATTAACTGTTAAGGTTGATTAGTTGATTGTTGTGACTGTTACTGCGATGAGTTTGTTTATTTATTTTATTTATTTATTTTTATTTATTTATTTTTTTTACACTAACAGCAGGCTTAAAGCAACACTTTTTTTTATGGTGATATATTTTTTTTTTAATACCTGCTTAAAAAACGTGTTGCATTAAGCCTGCTGTTAATTTGTTTAGAGAGAGAGAGAGAGAGAGAGAGAGAGAGAGAGAGAGAGAGAGAGAGAGAGAGAGAGAGAGAGAGAGAGAGAGAGAGAGAGAGAGAGAATAGAGATAGACAGACAGACAGTGTGTGTGTGTGTGTGTGTGTGTGTGTGTGTGTGTGTGTGTGTGTGTGTGTGTGTGTGTGCTGTATATTTTTCCATACATAACACACTAGTACTCTCCCTCCCTGAATTCTTCTCAAACCCAGTCCTTCCTTCCTCCCTTCCTTCCTCTTTTCCCCCTCTCAGATCTCTTTCTCATCTCCATCTCTTTCCCTTCCCTCCAAATCCCCTGCAGCGGTAACAGAAAATCACGCTCATCATCCGGCGCTGTCTGATGTGAGAGGAGGCGCCCTGTGAAGAAGCTTTTACCTCGTGTGCATCAGCTTATACAAAAACAGACGTCCCTAATTGATACACTTGAACCATGTTTAATAAAGGCAGTTGCACGCTCACATCTGTTCTCGTTGCCAGCTTCGTCAGAAATTCACCTTCATTACATGGGAACACACAGCTGTGTAGAGAAAGATGAGTCTTTTTTTTTTTTTTTCATTTATGTCAAGTAGAATGTTCAGGCTTTTTTTTTTTTTTTTTGTTTTTTTTGTTTTCTTGTTCTGTGGAGGAAAGCCAACAGCAAGGATACACAATCTCTCTCTCTCTCTCTCTCTCTCTCTCTCTCTCTCTCCTCTCTCTCTCTCTCTCTCTCTCTCTCTCATCTCTCTCTCTCTCTCTCTCTCTCTCTCTCTCATTAACCTGTATTCGTGTTAGAGAGAGAGAGAGAGAGAGAGAGAGAGAGAGAGAGAGAGAGAGAGAGAGAGAGAGAGCATCCGGATGAACAATGATAGCGAGAGTGTTTCCTGGTCGAGTCAACAGGAAGGCTAATGAGAAATCAGGAAGTGGAGGCCGACAGCAATGACATACGAAGGCCAGACGTTGTGCAGAGAAGACTGGAGGAGGAGGGAGAGTGGGAAAGCCAGTGGAGATTCAAGAGGGAGGGACTGGTCAGGTAAAGGTGAGATAAGAAGGGTACAGAGAGGAAGATAAATTGGAAGAAGGCAGGTAGGTTGGTGAGGTGTTTCGAGGTGTAGATGAAAGACAGGTGGAAGGTGTTAATTGTACCGGTGAGGTGAAGAGGTGAAGTGATGAGGGTAAAGGGAGGAATGAAGAGGAAGCGGAAGAGAAAAAGAATGTTATCAGTGGTAAGTAAGCGAGGGATGGAATATAAGAGAGAAAAATGGATAGAAAAGCAGAGAAACATAAATGCTGATGGCAATGATAAAGCATAAAGGGAGAGTGAGATAAGGAACAAGTTGTGTGTGTCTGGTGTGGAGGGAGAGCAGGACCAATGAACCAATGAGGGAGGATGAGAGGGAGGGGAGAGAGAGAGAGAGAGAGAAGGGGACAGAGGGAGGGAGGTAGACAGAGGAGGGGGACAGAAAGACAGAGGGAGGGTGGAGGGAGATAGTGGCCATATACTCGCACAACCATTATGAAAATTACCATTGTAAGGTTTGAAAGAGAATAATTAGGTTCGCTGTGCAATTTGATCAAATATTCGGCTTGCTGTCAATATTTCGGCCATTGCGATTCATTTTCTCTCTCTCTCTCTCTCTCTCTCCTCTCTCTCTCTCTCTCTCTCTCTCTCTCTCTCTCTCTCTCTCTCTCTCTCTCTCTCTCTCTCTCTCTCTCTCTCTCTCTCTCTCTCTCTCTCTCTCTCTCTCTCTCTCTCTCAATTTTCCCAAAACTTGGTCCTCAGATAACTATATAAAAAGTGCCGGAATAGATGAGGATGCTCAGAATAAATTTCGCCAGTGATATCAGTGTTGCCTGTGCATACAACAGTACACGTCGCACGAAATGTCATGGGCAGGCTGGTAGGATTGATCAAAGAAAACATGAAAATTGAGGGCAACTGTCGAAATTAATGCTGGTGGGTTTTCAGGATATCAAGACCAATGTAAGCGCTGTGATTTTAGCCAATTATTTTGTTCCTCTTGTTAATAATTCAAGGAGGTTGGAGTTCTTCTGTCAAGTAACCTATGATGAAATTGTCTCGCCAGCAAGTAAACGGTCTTTCGCAGTTTGCAAATTGAAACTTTCCAAAGCGAACGTAGTTTATTTGAAAATATGTCACTGTTCTTATATCAGGCCGGTAATTGAACATTGCTCGGTAGTTTGATGTTCGTCAGTTATCCTCACAGAAGTAAATTCCATAGAGACAATAAAAAAAAAAAAAGATGCAGAATTCGTTTGCATCCAGTTTATACAAATTCTGAATCTTCTTTAGAATTGTTAAAGTTATAATCTTTTGAAAGAGAGACGTAGGAATTAGTTTGAAAAGATTGTTTAAAGCTGCACCGGGACAAACAGCACAGAGACAACCCACGTACACTTCCTCCTGGTAACAACTAATTCATATTCATATTCACATTGCGAGCAAAAAGAGTACATACAGGGACTGCCACGTGTAGCCCTCATGGCTTCTTGCAGCTTCTTTTATTTTCTCATGTTATTGTATACTTGGAGGAGGAGAAATACAACATGACAGATACAAGAGAGTACAGTTCCGCAGCTGACCAAGTATCTTGATAATATGTTTATGGAGTTCTATTTCAGTTACTGGTGTGTAGCGTGAAAATACCGTGCCTACGTTTTTGGTATACGATCACTTGTATTTTTCCATTTTTTTCATTAATTTCAATTTAAATTTGTTATTCTTATTTTTTTTTTTTTTCAATTTATCTATAGCCAATTGTTCTGTTATTTTCGTATTTATGAAAATTCTGTGCGCCAGCTTGTAATATATTTATATACTTTCAACTTTATGGTTGTAATTTGTGTGAAAGCCATTTAATAAACTTATTATTATTATTATTATTATTATTATTATTATTATTATTATTATTATTATTATTATTATTATTATTATTATTATTACTACAACTTACCAGCCTACGTTTGTCAACGTACACAGAGAGAGAGAGAGAGAGAGAGAGAGAGAGAGAGAGAGAGAGAGAGAGAGAGATAGAGAGAGAGAGAGAGAGAAAGAGAGAGAGAGAGAGAGAGAGAGAGAGAGAGAGAGAGAGAAAGAGAGAGAGAGAGAGAGAGAAAGAAAGAGAGAGAGAGAGAGAGAGAGAGAGAGAGAGAGAGAGAGAGAGAGAGAGAGAGAGAGAGAGAGAATGTCTATTCAAATTAATGTACGTAATCCTATTACGGAAAAATCATAATGGAAGCAAAGCAATGAATACAATAAGGTCTTTAGCTGCACAAAAAAAAAAAAAACAGAGCAGTAAAGGAAAACTTTAAATAATGTAGGGACAATTTTAGTAAATGTTCCCGCATTCTGTTCTATTCCCTCGTTTTGATTTAGGCGAACCTGTATATCAAGTTCTCTCTTTTTTTATCGTTTTGTTATTTCTGTAAACCCTCTAGGTTTTTTTTTTTTAAGATCCTGATGGCTGGTAAACATATATAGTTTCTTTACTTATTTTATTAACTTCCATTTAGTTGTATTAGCTCAAAATCGGTAAATGAATATTTGAGACTACGTTACTAAATGTATTCTGGAAAGCAAGATTTTCATTATCACTGTCCGGACCCTTCATCATCAATACACTTTTTCGCAGTAACACCAACCCCATCACCATCACTGTCCGGAACCTTCATCTTCATTGCACCTTTTCAAATTAATCCTTTCAGTTTGATACGAGACAATTATCGCCATCATATGTAATGACTTGGATAGTGGAATTAGTAGTGATGTTAGTAAATTTGCGGATTACACAAAGATAGGTAGATTAATTAGGTCAGAATCGGATGCCATCGCCTGGCAGACAGATTTAGATAGAATGAA
>NC_087156.1:26399496-26439496 GCF_035594125.1 Scylla paramamosain | reverse complement strand
GCAAAGCTTGTCTCTCTCCACGGATGACTTTAACCGTACTAATCCTTATGTAAACTTGACAAATGAATAGATAAATAGACGGTGAAGTTTGCGTCTTTTCACGGATCCCTTTTCGCTGGACAGATACACATGTAAGTAACTGACATGAAAAGACGGAAAAACTTGTCTCTCTTCAATGATAACTTTGAATATATAGATAAGTAAATACTCGACAGAATGAACCAAACAAAAAACCAGGACGTATATACTTTCTACTACATCATAGTTTTACGCTGCTACTCAGTCACATAAAAAAAGAAATAATAGATTGAAATAAAGCTTATCCGTAATTCCTTCAACATATTTCAAAAGATTCGTTTTTTTTTTTTTTTTTTTTTTTTTTTTTTTTTTTTTTTTTTCCTGAAACTGTGTGTTTTTACCAAAGACGAGAAACGTGTACCGGATACCTCTCGTAAAAAAGAATATGCTGCTCACGGCTGAATTCACCTAACCTTTCTCCGCGTGAATGGTTCCTCCTCTCGTAATATCATTCACAAGATTGTGTTACCAGAACTGCATCGTTACACTTCATATGCGGTGTCTCCTTCTCTGTCTCTCTCTCTCTTTCTTTCCCTCTTTTTCCTCACTGCTACCACGAAATAAGGTGGCGTCTTTCTACTTGAAGGTTAATTTCCTGTGAAGAAGAATGGAGGAAAGCGAAAGGTCTGAAGTGCGCTGTGAAGGGAAGAGAACGAGTCTGAGGATTGGAAAGGACCTCATGGGGAAAGACAGGGGCCATAGTGGCTGTAGAGAGTGGAAAGGCCGTTTTGAAGTGCTGGAAAAGTGACACGAGATGCACGAGGGAACTGTGAGGGGCGGGAAGGGAGACTATAAAGTAGGATGTGTTGGGAAGGACGAGGAGGGAAGCTGCAAGGGGTGATGGAGGACGAGGAGCCAAGAGTGTAGATGAGGAGCCAGGCTGACACAAGAGGCTGAAAAAAAGAAAGCCTTTGAGGTACAGATTAGAATATTGGGCCTGTTAAGCTGCTTACCACCAACACACACACACACACACACACACGAGCCAGCATCTTAATCTAGGCATGGCGCAACGCAACTACAAATCCCACGACTTAACGGACTCTATAGCCTCACCACCACCACCACCACCACCACCGCTATCAATAGGGGACGAGGCTGGTGGGTCTCCCTGGTTACAGTAATGCTTTTAGGGCGATTGGCTGGGCGAGGCAGGCAAGGGAGGGGCCGCTGGGTGGTGAGAGGCTGTGTTCTGGCTCACTACTATCCTCTGCCTGCTCACTGCTACCCTCTGGTGGCGTGGTGAGAGAGAGAGAGAGAGAGAGAGAGAGAGAATGCTGCCACATGTCCATTGTCATATTATACTGATTCTGAACGTTTTCTTCATATAAACCAAAATTTTTCACCGTCCCTCCACACAAGGCCATTATATTTATAGAGGGGCGCCCGAGCAGGTGGCAGGGAGCTGCTGACTGCGTGCCGAGATGTAAGGAAACGACTGGTGTGCTCCTCTCTGCCGTGTAACAAAATTTTAACTTTTTTTTGTCTTTGGTCAGTAAAATGTCATTTCCTATTTGTTTTTATCTAGAAATCAAAGAAAATTATTATTATTTCCTTTAAACTTTTTTTTTCCTGATCTGGACAGCGATGTTTTGAAACTGACCTGCTATCATACATCCAGACCTTATGTCATCTATGCGCCAGTGCCGCACTGGTCTGACCTTCCCGTACCCACTCCTCCAAAGAGAGAGCAGCAGTTTTTAGAAAGGAAAAACAATTCAGAAGATGAAGTCATTGATCCAGATTTCAGAGGCGCAACTGAGGAGAGAAACCCTTACTAACCCAACCAAAATGACGTCAACGACCTGATCAGAGATCTTGGTCTCACAAAGCTAATTCCGAGTTTTTGACGTCGAGATTCAAGCAGTGTCATTTGTTAGATGAAAGTGAGAAAATAGGTCGGAGAAATTTTTCAAGCTTTTTTACTCGCTATGATGAGCTTTGATTTTACCACAATGTGACCGGTCTGTTTTAGGCAATTGGAATCGCCTGTAACCCCAACGAGTGGCGCCTCTTCATCGACAGTTCGTGCAGGAGCCTCAAAGCAGTGCTGCTTCATAACGGGATCATGTATGCATCTCTTCCCTTCGCTCACTCTGTATAGCTCAGAGAGGAATACAATAGTATCAATATCTTGCTACATGCCTTGAAATATGAAGAGTACGGTTGGGAAGTTATGGGAGACTTTAAAATGATGGCCTTCTTGATGGGTCTCTTAGGCGGCTTTACCAAGTTTCCTTGTTATCCTTGCCTTTGGACAGCAGGGACACCGTGGCACACTACCACAAGAGAGACTGGCCACAGCGGACAGAGTTTAGTGTCGGGAAGAACAACGTCAAATGGGAGCCTTTGTTGGACCCCAGAAAGGTACTGTTTCCTCCACTGCACTTAGAAATGTGCCTTATGAAACAATTCGTCAGAGCTCTAGATAAGGAGTCTGCAGCTTTCAAGTATCTCCAAGATTTCTTCCCTAAGCTGTCTGCGGCAAAAGTGGATGCCGGTGTCTTCGTTGATCCACAAATAAAGGTCATGGAATGCAGGGAGTTCCCCAAGGAACTCCCTGCGGAAAAATACTCATTTCTAATGTTTTATTGTCTCACTTGTGCAATCCTAGAACAAATAAATGCTACTTTTGCATCACATGTCGTTTTGTTTCTATTTTCTGCAAATGAGAGTTCAAATTCGCCACTTTCTCCGAATGGGGAATAGATAAATTTCATAAATATCATCATCCTGGCCACAAAAGTAATGCTAAAAATAAATATCAGTATTTTCCCATGAATTCTAGGCATAAGCAAATATAAAATATCAGTTGTTACCCAATGGCAAAAAATGTGTTGCATCTTTGTATTCTGCAATATTGGTAATGTTGTTCGGCCTCAGCTTTGTGTGTGTGTGTGTGTGTGTGTGTGTGTGTGTGTGTGTGTGCTCGCATATTAAAGTTCTCTCTCTCTCTCTCTCTCTCTCTCTCTCTCTCTCTCTCTCTCTCTCTCTCTCTCTCTCTCTCTCTCTCTCTCTCCGCCCTTGAGGACGAGAGAGCAACATGTATCATGTTTTCCTGGTTCATTATTTATTTTTTATTGCTTAACGTATACAAACTCAAGTGGAGAAGCACATAACATCTCTACAAGAACAAACTTTTCTCTATTATACTTTTTAAGGGAAGAGGATGAGGCAGTTTAGTGGACTTTTCTTACATTTCTTTCCCTTGGCCGTCCACCTTCAGACGCAAAACAGAGGAGTTGAGAAAATAGATTACTGCTTAGCTGTATTGGTACATCTTGCTCTAATTCCATACATATTAGTGCGCATCCTGGAAGAAATCTGTGTCATGCTTATTGTCTACATTATTCATAATTCTTATATTTTATTACATGTATGATGGCCAAGTATTTCTCGTTCTCTCACTTATTCTTGTTGGGTTCATGAGGACACCTCTCATGTTTAAATCATCACGCACACTTTCACCCCAAGACCCTCGAACTCTCTAATAGCCATGCATTTCCAGATACACGAACGAAGAATTTTGAAAAGTTTCCGTATGTGACGTGGGGAGGTTGTCAGTTCCTCTGGGTAAGGGAATGCGGAACTAGGGACTGTTTATTAGTCTTGCATTGATAAGTCTTGTTGTTTACATAAGAACTTAAAAAGGTAAGGGAATAAGTTTTGTTGTTTACATAAGAACAAGAAGGTAAGGGAAGCCACAAGATGCCGTCAGAGCTACACGTGGCAGTAACCCTATGAAATATCTCGATTTGCATCATGTAGAAAATAAGAAATGAGAATATAGGTCGTTGCTTCATCTCTTCTGGTACATCTTACTTTATTCATATATCTTAGCGTGCATGATAACGACGTTGCGTCATGACATACCAACCACTCCAAGGTGAACCAATGAATCTTCACGTCTGTCACGGCGAGGAACATAAGAACATAAGAAATAAGGGAAGCTGCAAGAAGCAACCAGGCTTACACGTGGCAGTCCCTGTATGAAATATACCTGCCTATTTCCACCTATCATCCCAATCCATAAACCCGTCTAATCTTCTCTTAAAGCTCCCTAATGTCCTAGCACAAACAACATGATTATTTCTTGTTCTATCATGGTTACTGATCCTAAGAATTTTACTTGCATCCTCCTTGTTATAACCCTTATACCACTTAAAGACTTCTATCAGGTCTCCTCTTAACCTACGTCTCTCTAAAGAATGTAAATTTAACATCTTCAATCTCGCCTCGTAAGGAATACTCCTCATCCCCTGTATCCTTTTAGTCATTCTCCTTTGTACTGATTCTAATAGACCTATATTCTTCCTGTAATGTGGGGACCAGAACTGCACAGCGTAGTCTACATGAGGTCTGACCAGCGCCAAGTATAACTTCAATATTACTTCGGGCTTTGTTCTACTTTTAACACTCCTAAAAATTAATCCTAGTACCCTATTCGCCTTAGGAGTGCGAGGACCATTCATGAATGCACGCCACTGTTCTACTTAACTGGTACTAGAAGTTGATCTATTTTCTTGATCTTGCGTTGCATGCACGACGTTGTACATATGCTATCATAATTATTTACTCGTATATTTTTTTGTGCTTATTCAAGAACGACTTATTATGATCCTTATGCACATTTATTAATTTACTGCGTTACAATTCTTCGCTCGTGTCTATTTTTCTTCCTTTATCACATGCTCATCTCCTCAATCTGTTTATTTTCAGTTTTTTTTTTTTTTTTTTTTTTTTTTTTACATTATGTTCCTTACGCTATGTTCCTTACATTGACTTGACTGCCGCCAAGCACAGCCACTATACCTGAGAGCAAAATATTTGTGTCTGCCATTTTTTTCCTTTCCTTGTCTTTCCCCGCTATGTCCACCTTCGATATTCCTTCCAATACACAGAAGGGATTCCTCGTCTCCACTTGGTTCCCCTCGAGGCGAGGTGCCCTATAGAGCTTCATCCTCTTTGTCCCCCTGCACACCACCCTCCGTCTCAGCATCCACCTCTGAGATCCTCCGATGGATCTCAGCCTCCAATTCTGAGACCTTCATAATGAAAGACTCGAGTAAACTAGAGTAATAACACAGCCATTGGACGCAGCAACCCAGGGCGCCACCTCTGCTCTCTAGTAAGTCAGGTCACTGCATGGCTCACTGATCATGTGCTGCACCAACAGATGTCTGGCCAGCTTGAAGTCTGACCAGAGACTGTGCCAGATATGATGTTTTTCTTAATCATTTTGTAGAATATGACCTCACTACTTTGAGCGTCTTTACGCGTATGTAATGAGCCTCTCCCTAGAAGGATGATGGCCTTACATCCGGGCCAAGATGACGAGGTCGCCGTTACGTGGCGACCCGTAACACTTTATGCCAGATTAATTAATTTTCTGGCCGCGACACCTTAGATTAGATCGTTTCGCACCGTCGCTCCCCCGCTGGGCTTAAAGATGAAACTCTTATGAGGAAAGAAGACGATTAGAACCTGCTAGTTTTTAATATACCTTTCCTTCATATTATCGTGTTCGGAGTAAGAAGCAGTCCAAACTTACATAATTTTAGAGTTACTGAAGAAAAAGCGACTGATATTTAATTTGTTATATGATTTTCCTTTACTTTCGTGCTCGGCATAGAAATCAGGCAAATTTAAAGAAGTTCTTGAATTACAAATCATGACCGAGTGTGAAATTATGGCTTGCAAAATTAGATTATTCCAGTAGTAGTAGTAGTAGTAGTAGTAGTAGTAGTAGTAGTAGTAGTAGTAGTAGTAGTAGGACTAGCCAATCAACAAATCAATCAATCAAACAGCTTTTACTTTCAAATACATGTTCCAGAACACAGAACATTCATGACACAAAAAGTAAGAAAGAAATAAAGTAAAAAAAAGCAATGATGATGATGATGATGATAATAATAATAATAATAATAATAATAATAATAATAATAATAATAATAATAATAATAATAATATTAATAATAATAACAATAATAATAATCAGAGTACAAAAACTTCCAAATACAAGATGGCAGACAGCCACTTCATACCGTATACTTTTCGGAAAAAATACGCCTAAAACCATACTTTAAAACTGATGAAAACTGCACTGTAACATATCGGAGCGCAAAGAACAAACAAGGCCTCGTCTTTCTTCACGTCTCTTCACCCATTTCATCCTGGAAGTCACTCCGTTTGTAAGAACATAAGGAAAACTGCAAACTCCACAGCCCGCCGTGGTGTGACAGCTGGCAACAGGTGGCGCTCCTTGCATCCGCTTTACCCTATTACTGTCGTGTCCGTCCTTCGTTAACCTCCCTGTCACTAAAAATTCTTTGCATGGAAACTCAGATAAAAAAAAAAAAAGAGAGAAAATGGAAGGTTAATTTTGTCTTTTTAAGCTACAAAAATAGCGTCTAAAAAGTTATAGGTATTGAAGGAAAAATTTTGTCTGCCAGTGACTCTTCTTAAAAAGTGTTAATAATATTTGAATTAAAAGTTGGCGGACCCACAAAGAAACACCATAATCAGGTTCGCAGTAAGAAATCAAAAGGATATAAATGAGTATCTCTATTTATATTGCTTAAATCGCTTTGGACATCATCAAGACATCAAAGAAGCAGTCCACGCAACGATATCATCCTGATCTCTGAAACTTAAAAAAAAAAAAAAAGTTATGCCCGAAATACTAAATTAAGTTCACCACATCCAAGATAAAACTCGATTTTCTGGGTGCCATCAGTCTTTCCCTCCGAAAACATCATAGTACGTGTTGTTCCATCAAAGTAAATTATTAGTTTGCGGAGCACGTGAAAGTAAAAGTCAAACGAGGTGAAGGGAGAGAAGGAGGGAGATTAAGAAGAGGAGGATAAAGAGAGAGAGGCGAAGGGAAAACCATTAAAAGTTAAAAATAGAATGAGTAGATAGGGATATGGAGGACAGGACAAGGAAGAGGAGGAGGAGGAGGAGGGGGGAGAAGAGGAAGAGGACGCAGTAAAAGTTGTACTTGTTGCTATGGTGACCCGTTGAAGGGAGGTACTCGTACTTAGTGCCGCTCTTATCTCCTTGTTTTAAAACGCTCTGCTCTCTCACCATGACTGTTTTCATAGTACCCCAGAGATGATTAGCCTGGTTCTCGAAAGTGTTTTTCCAAGAAATAAGTTAGACCTTGTTCATCTATAACTAGAATCATGAAAACACCCTCAAAAACCCGTGTAATGAACTAAATATAAAGCCTTTTGAAGACAGTCGAAGTGCAGCGTAGAAGTATTTCAGAATATGGGCATGAAGGAGGAGACAGAAGTAGTTGTGGTGGTGGTGGTGGTGTTGGTGGTGGTGGTGGTGGTGGAGACATGAATTTGATGTAAAGAAAAGAGGGAAAAAGGAGTAGGACGGGAGGAGAGAATGGGAAAAAAGGAGGAGGAGGAGAGAAAGGAAAAAAGGGGGAGGAGGAGAGAAGGGAAAAAAGGAGGAGGAGGAGGAGGAGGTACAGGTACAGGTAGGTAATGAATGTGAGGGTTGCAGAAGAGTACTAATTAATAACCAAGGTGTAATTCCAGGGTAAATCCACACCTGGCACTGCTTATTTTTCCACCAATCAGTAGACGAGAAATTCACTGTTATTTTTGCCTTTTCGTGTGTGTGTGTGTGTGTGCGCGTGTATGTGTGGTTGTCTGTCTGTATGTCAGTATGTCTGTCTATGTATGACTATTTATGTTCAGGTTCAAAGCGTTTAACAGTAAATCTCCATGAGAGTATAATAATTAAGTTTGTTAAAGTAAATGCCGTCTGTAAGGCTGCCTTGTCTTGTGTGAAGGCTTCTGTGGATGGATTTGCTTCTTATCACGTCACACATTAAGTTGTTGTTGTTGTTGTTGTTGTTGTTGTTGTTGTTGTTGTTGTTGCTGTTATTGTTGTTGTTGTTATTGTTGTTGTTGTTTGTGGTGTTGTTGTTGTTGTTGTTGTTGTTGCTGCTGTTATTGTTGTTGCTGTTATTGTTGTTGTTGTTGTTATTGTTGTTGTTGTTGTTGTTGTTGTTCCGCATTTATGTTCGAGTGTTGGTGTTTATTGGTTGTATTAAATGACAAAGAGAGAGAGAGAGAGAGAGAGAGAGAGAGAGTGTGTGTATGTGTGTGTGTGTGTATGCGTGCGTCAAAGAGGGAAAGGGAGTACTGACTTGTAAATGTCTTCACTTTCTCTCTCTCTCTCTCTCTCTCTCTCTCTCTCTCTCTCTCTCTCTCTCTCTCTCTCTCTCTCTCTCTCTCTCTCTCTCTCTCTCTACCATCCTCTCTTTCCTCTTCCTTGATCTTTCCTCCTACAAGATTAAACAATACTTGCTCTCGTCTGCTCACCATTACTCAAGGAAACCAGAACCTGACCGTCGACAAAGGGACTGATGACCTCTGGGGATCGTGGGGAGGTCGCTCAGAGCCGCTCCTAGCAACAGACTAGGGAAGGAGGCGGCGGGAGTGGCGTAGAGGAGTATACTGGTGTGGGGTGCTGACGTTGTTCCTGGCGGAGATAGGAAAAGTGGGCTACCGTACAGGCAATAGGATTAAGAGAGATGAGTTAAGATATTGGTGGAGATTATGGATGGTGGTTGGTGGTGGTGGACTTGATGGAGTCTCGCACTAGTGGATGTAAAAGTTTTGTGTTTTATGTAAGTAACCTTATTTCAACTTCAAGACACTGACTGTTTATTTGTGGCCAAAGTACGTATGATGCCTTTTTTAAATTGTTATCTACACAAAGAAGGGACCTCCAGCAGCGAAATCAGTGAACTGGATGAATTTAAACCTAACCTAACCTAACGTACCCCTCAAATGAAGACACTAATGCATTACTTCAATGTTATCCAAAGTTCTGAGTTCCTAACATGTCTTGCTTTCTGTTACCAAGTGTGGCTTATCATCAGAGTGGACTGTCTGCTGCTGTTCGGTCATCCTTTGTATTCCTTTGTGTTGTTGGTGATGGTGGAGGGACAGAGTTAATTGTTAGGTATTGGACTAATTTATCTGTTTTATTTATCTATTTTTATGCTGTCCGGTCTTCCTTTGTGTTCCTTTCCAGTGGTAGTGGTGAAGGTGGCGAAATGTAAAGGTATAGGGCAGATTTGCGTTACTGTTCGGTCTTCCTTTGTGTTCCTTTATGGTGGTGGTACATGAAATTAACTGTAAGGCATGGGCTGATTTGTCTCATACTGTTTGCTTTTCCTTTGTGTTCCTTCGCAGTGGTGGTAGAAGCATTGGAGGTGGTGAAGGAACATGAAGAGAACTGTTAAGTATTGACCTTCCCATCCACACCACCACTTCCTCCTCCATCTCCATCTCTGCTTTACCTGTTACACGCTAAATTCAAATGTGATGAGTATTGGGTTCGTATTTGATTATAGGATGGTGGAGAGGGCGGGGCACCGTGTGTGTGTGTGTGTGTGTGTGTGTGTGTGTGTGTGTGTGTGTAGCTTGGTGAAGCAATTTACTAAAGTTCTTGTTTTGATTGAGGTGATGGTGTGGCGAAGATTGGTATGCCAGTGAATTGAGGGGGTGCACTGCAGATGAAGGGGCGCATCGTCATGGGTAGGATCTGAGGAATGTACAATCTGACCTTGAGGGGAGAACTGAGGGGCGAACAGTGGCGCAGTGTGGTAGTAGTAGTAGGTAGTAGTAGTATCGATGATGGTAGTAGTTGTAGTAGTGGCAATAGCTGTAGCAGTGGTAGTAATAGTAGTGACAATAGCAGCAGCAGCAGCAGTAGTAGTAGTAGTGATGGTAATAGTACTAGTAGTAGTAGTAGTAGTAGTAGTAGTAGTAGTAGTAGTAGTAGTAGTCGTTGTTGTTGTGATGGTGGTGGTGGTGATGGTGGTAGTGGTAGTAAGACATTCCATATTCCCACGGCGCTGGTAACATTCCCCAGAGCAGTGAGGCGATATACCATCATTAAACTTGCATGCCCATCATTTATGAGACCTTTGCAACCTCTCCCAGACGCTTGTACGGTTTATATATTCAGTTGCCTGGCATTGTCAAATATCTTGAGAGCCAAAACGGATACATTCATACGCTAATAAAAGGCGTAGACTGTTGGCTCCGAGCCCTCACAAACGCTCATAGTAATTCCCTTTTATTATCATATTATGGACTCGATACCTGCACGTCATGTTCTCGACGAAAAGAATGTTGAGTTTCTTTCCTTTTTTTTTATCATGGGCTTAAAGGATCCCGCACAAGATGTGTCACCATGCTTTGAAAATGTCCTGATCTTGAACTTGTCCTCTATGGTGTCCAGTGTAAATTATATAGTGCAGTCCTTTAAGATTAGATATCACGAAATATTTGAATAAAAGTGGATGTCTTTAATGACAAAAAATACGTTGCTTGTTAGATTATCAGACTGCTATAATGAAAATTTTTTTACACATGTTTGATTGTTGGATTGATTAAAACAAATTACGTTATTACTATAACAAGTGTTCGTTCTATAATATTCGTTTCATTTTTTTTTCTTTTTTTTTTGTGTGTGTGTGTGCTTTTTTCGCAATTTTTTTTTTTTTTATTTCTCAAGGTTTTAAGTTTCTGGTTACTTATATAAGCTTGTCCTTCAAGATTATGTGACTAAAAATTGTACCCAACACGAATAAAGAACTGTATTGCTCTCTCTCTCTCTCTCTCTCTCTCTCTCTCTCTCTCTCTCTCTCTCTCTCTCTCTTCAAAATAAATTAAACTTCCACCCAGCTCTTCTTTCTCTACTCCCTTCACTAATCTTTCCTACTCTCCCTTCCCTTGCCCCTCCCCACTCTCCCATCACCCTTTCCTTCTCACTCTCCCTCTGACTACTACCTGTATACATAATTCACGACTTGCTCTTCACCACTTTGCGTTGTCATCTCAATAGAAAACCTCCCGTAATACTATTGCAACGATACAAACAATTCACAACATATAAAAGTCTCATAATTACAGCTCTCAACATTTCCAGCGCCTCTCAAACCACTACCACCACTTGTTTATCAGTTGACGGGGATCAGGAAAATAAAAGGAAAAGATAACATACTAAAACTCTGGAAAGGAAGGAAAACAGAAAGGGAATGAAGGGATAATGGTGAGAATAGAAATGAAATGGTGCACAGAATAATAATGTAAGAAAAGAAAACCAACATGAATTCTGGAAAAGGGGGAAAAACGGTTAAAGGAAAATCGAGGGGTATTAGTGAGAATAGAAAGATAATGAAGCACAAAACACGCGTCTTGAGGTGAAGATGAGGACGGGAAGGTGTCGATGTATGTAAAGGCGATTCAAAACTAAGGCAGTCTGACGAAATCCTTTACACTGCTAGCTGGAAACGAAGAAAAAATGGCCGAAAAGAATCAAGGAATAAAGAACAAAATAGAAATAGAAAATATGTGAACAGTGCAATGAACACCACTTGAATTCAAGGAAGTGAGGAAGGAAGAGAGGAACGCACTTATGTAAATATCATACTTTCTCCGCAACAACAACAACAACAACAACAACAACAACAACAACAAGCTCCAATACCACTTCTCACAATGACTTGCAATACGTCTTCGCAAGAAATTAACGATGCCCACTGTTGTCATAAGTCGCCATCCACCGCAGGAGTGTCACTAAACTGTCCCTTACATTTCCCTACGTAATGATTTCCTTGAAGTTGTCATTGTTCTGGCTATTTTCTCCGTAGCCGCGCAGTTAGCCAATTCTCTGCATTGGGAAGAAGGAAAATGTGCTTGAAACAGGAAGAAGAGGTAAAGAAGAAATGGTGGGGAATGGAAGAGGAAGAAAAGGTATTTGATTGGGGAAAATATAGGTATTTAAAAGGAAAGGAAAGTATGTTGCAGTGACTGAAGAAAATTATGTGTTTGGAAGGGGAAAAAGAGAAATTAATAAAGGAGGGATGGAAAGGGAATTAAGAGGAAGACAAGATGTTTTAAAGAGGAAAAAAGGGACATTTCGAAACAAAAGAAATATATATTGAACTAAAACAAAAGAAGCGATGTGTTTGGAAGGAAAAGAAAGACTGGTAAAGAAGAGATGGAAAGAATATTAAAAGAAAGACAAGATATTTGAGAGGAAGAAAAAAAAAAGGACATTTGGAAGGGAAAGAAAAGTATACTTAAGTAATAAAAAAAAAAAAAACGTTATGTGTTTGGAAAGGGAAGAAGAGAAAGAGAAAGAAAATGAAAAAGATAATTAAATGGAAAAAGAAAAGTATGCTGTAGTAACAAAAAAAAATGCTAAATTAAAAAAAAAAAAGAATATTGTAGAAGTAATAAGAGAGAGAGAGAGAGAGAGGAATAAGAGATGTTGGAAGGAAGGGACGTCAGCGCTGTCCATGCAGTGTCCGCCTCGTCCCTCCGCCCCTGAGCAACTGACATGTTTAGCCTTAACTTTTTAATGACATTCATAACGCATGGATAACTTATACCTTTGGGGACACAGAATGCTACACAGAAATGCGGGATCGATGTGCTGAGCTATATGCACATATAAAATAGGAAGATAAAAGAGTGTTTATGAAAATGTGATACTGAGTTATTTATGCCTTCACGACACAGAAACATAGAAATACGTAGAAGTGTACCGTTGGAAAGGGAGAAAGGAGGAAGATATGATGTGTTGCCAAGCTGTAATTATATATATATATATATATATATATATATATATATATATATATATATATATATATATATATATATATATATATATATATATATATATACTCGTATATATATATATATATATATATATATATATATATATATATATATATATATATATATATATATATATATATATATATATATATATATATATATATATATATATATATATACGATATGATACAATATTACAATTTGCTCACAGCTTAGAAATAAACTGAAGTACATAGGGTATATAGTGAAATGCAGAGTAATTCATTGGTTACACACCGTAAGAAAACTAATAGTGAAGATCGAGCGATTGGTGAGTCTACTAAATGCTGCCTCAGATTCATTATTACCCATTAAAGTAATAGAGTCAGGAAAAAAGTATCTGTACATCTTATATGTACGAACACACACGAACATAGCTATATCCAAACAATTGAGTTCAGTTAGCACTTAGTGTCCTCGTTCAAATTATCTCATCTATTCTGTTTTGTTACTTGAGTTAAGTTTCTTCCTTATTTATGTGTACATTTGAGTTTGTTTTCTTTATTATTTTGAATTTAGTTTCTTTGATATTTGTGTGTAATATTTGTGAGTTTAACTTCTTCATTATTTATAAGTACATTAGAATTTAGTTTCCCTATTATTTATGTGTGTATTTATATATGCATATATAGGCACAGAGGAAGGTAAAACATTAGGAACCGTATCATTAGTAGGAGCTGCGACGAACTCGGAAAGGAGGCCTGTAGCTGCGTCGCGGCGGCAGGAGGGGCGAGCCGTGAGCGTGGGGAATTTAATGGCAAACAAAATACTTACATGTCCCGCTTTAGTTACAATCGTTGCACCCCAACTGAGGTTACTAGTGCAAAACAGTAACACTAGGTCTCACTCTTCGCTCATGGTATCTTCTTGCTTCTTTGAAAAAAAAAAAATGCGCACAAACGGTTTTTTATTTATTGTGTATGTGTGTGTGTGTGTGTGTGTGTGTGTGTGTGTGTGTGTGTGTGTGTGTGTGTGTGTGTGTGTGTGTGTGTGTGTGTGTGTGTGTGTGTGTGGACCCCTCTAGCGTCCTTGACTCTCTGCGACTCAAGAAACATCGTCTTTAGGGGTGAGGCGCCTCGTGCATGCTCACACGCCATGCAGGGAAAGGCAGCGGCTGTCATGAAACTTCCTGAGTGGAGCTTGTAGTAAGACCTTGGGGTGTCAGAAGGGTTGGGGAGGAGGAGATAGTGCGAGGAAACAGAGATAGTAAAAGGAAAGAGAGGAAGTGATGGTAAACGAAGGCGGCGGTGGGGGAAAGGAGATAAGTATTGAGGAAGAGCAGGTGTCCCACGCAATCTCAGTCACGTCAAGTTATTTTCATTTCATTTTCGTTCAAGGCCGCACAGGAAGGCCACCACCTTGAAATGACAATCGTCCTCTAAAGCACAGAGAACAGCAATAGCATCCTAACACCTGCACTTTGCTAATTTTTCGAGACATGACAGACACCTAACTGTGATACCCGCACCACGACGTCCTTGAGGTCTGCAGGTTTATACAGTCCTGTGTATGAACATTATCGAGTGTGACTTGACAGCCTAGCCAGCGACAGGGCCACCTCACTCCCTCCCTCCCTTCTCCCTCCCTCCTCCCTCGGCAGCACGCATCACCATCCAGTGATACATGCAGATATATTCTGATGTTGTGCATGCATAATTAATAAATATATTATTTCCTTGTGTGAAGGCTGGTGTTCGCTGTTAAATCTGCGCAGCATAGACAGTGCTAGAAAATGCTCTTTGTGTGCTCCGTTGAGTCTGGTGTGCGTGTGTAGGTGATGTCACATGCTACATTTCACTTTTTTCTCTTTTTTCTTACTTGATACGTTTTACGCTTCCTAATAACTCGTATTTTAAACGCTTCAGATTCTCTTAAAGGCAATATTTGTTTTTAAAGAAAATATAAATAATTTATGGGATCTCCATAGGTGTCTTCCCATTGGTGATGCAGAATCCTTGCTCAGCTATCACTGGAGTCAGGAATCACTCTTGAAATAACTGAGACCAGACATGAGATAAATAAGAATGCGGTTCATGTATGACTGTGAACAACCTCAAGGCAACAGGACGTTCGTAGAACAAATAACAGTAGTATATATTTTTAACGGGGCAGCATAACTCGTCTACAAGACAGCACCAGATATGCTCACTCCTTATTATCTATTCCTTGTTTCGTATCATGTCAATATGATCCAGTTTTAGAAAGACCAATATGACGCAACTGTCTAGACATGATTTTTATGCTCTAATCACCGCCACACGCACCTTAATGCCCTCCTTTCTCTGTCTCCGTCAAGCATCGGATTTGTAACATTACCGTTCCCCATTTCAAAGGACTGGTCCATATTCGTAAACAATTCAGCGTTTTGTCTCGGTTACTTTTAATTAAGAGGCCCTTGAGGAAGTTGTCGTGGTGTTCAAGGGCGTCTCTATGATTCTCCTGATTCTTTAACATGTATTTTGTGACACTAATGTGAACAAAAACATCCATGAAAAATTAACGAGTTAATTACGCGGCCTTGAGTTATGTACATCATAAGTCAGTCTCTCTCTCTCTCTCTCTCTCTCTCTCTCTCTCTCTCTCTCTCTCTCTCTCTCTCTCTCTCTCTCTCTCTCTCCCTCCATTATCACCACCAATTTTCTTGATCTCCACATCTGTATCCCTTCCTTGTCACACCTTCCCTCTCATTACCATCCATCCACCCATAAAGACACATTTAAATATCACCACCCTAACCACTACGATCATCTTCTTCCACAGACCTCCCAAATAAACATGATAAGATACCCTCCCTCATTATCAATCATCCCCACCCCTTTATATTTCTCATTCATTAGCATCTCGTGCCATGTGTGTGTGTGTGTAGGAATAGGCCTCTATATTTCTCCTTTATGGCTCCATTCGCCCGAGTTATTTTATCGCTTTGGCGGTGTGCTCACTCGTTTGTCTTTTCGATCCTGGCGCCGCCGCTCGTTAAAGGCGCTTCTCTCTCTCTTCCCTCCCTCTCTCTCTCCTCTCTCTCTCTCTCTCTCTCTCTCCTACTCTTCCCCACCCCACATGAGGCGCACCATTAACCCCTGTCGTTAATTAAACCTTCCTTCGATGACAGGTAGAATGGGAAGAGTGAGAAGAAGAGGTAGAAGAATGACGATGATGGAAGAAGTTATAGGATACGAGAAAAGAGGAATAGGCGTAGGGAAAGGAAGAGGAAGGTAAAGTAAAGATGAGGGAAAAAGGGGGAATAATGGGAAAAAAAAGCAATATGAGAAAGAGAAGAAATGAAGGAATGGGGGAATGGAAGGAGAGATGAGAAGTGGAAAGGACAGGAAATGTGATAGGATAGGAAGAAAGAGGAAGAGGTGTGGGCAAGAGAATAGAGAAAGAGAGATAAGCATGACAGGAAAACGTGTGAATGCGGGAAGAGAAACAAATATGAGAAAGAGGAAGGAAGGAAGGCGGGGATTGGAAGAAGTGATGAAAAGAAGCTGAAGGGGTAGGAGGAGGAGGACAGACTTATATCAATAAAATAAAAGGATATGAATAAGAAGAGAAGATGAATAAGAAAGAAGTTAGATAATAGGAAAAGGAACAAACGAATACTACAGAAGTAATAGGATAAGAAGAAAAAAGTTGTAGAAAAAATCAAATGTCAATGTATAGAAAAAGTGACATGTAAGAGAGAGAGAGAGAGAGAGAGAGAGAGAGAGAGAGAGAGAGAGAGAGAGAGAGAGAGTATAGATATAAGAGGAGGAATAGGCGAGACAAGGACTTTGGGTGAGGTTGGAGCAATAACACAGCGATTCTCCATCTTTCCCTTGATTGCTCCTCCCCCCACACTTTGTTTGTCCACCCCCACTAATGTAGGGTCCTTAATTGGGTCACTCCGGTCTCTTTTATAAGTCTGTGGAGTTATTTTCGGCAGCCACGTACACCCTGCCACCCTGCCACCTCGCTCTTCATTCCCTGCTCTTCTCGCTCTGCTTCCTTTTCTGCTGCCCTTCCTCCCTTCTTTTTTTTTCTCCCTCTCTCGCTTTCTCTCTCATCTCTGCCCGTTTCGTCCCCTAACCTGGAGTCATCAAAGCACTTGTAAATACTCTCTCTCTCTCTCTCTCTCTCTCTCTCTCTCTCTCTCTCTCTCTCTCTCTCTCTCTCTCTCTCTCTCTCTCTCTCTCTCTCTCTCTCTCTCTCACGTGGAGGATTTGTAATGAGGATAAAACTTTGCAGGCTTAAGTAAAGGGATTTTTTCTCTCTCCCTCTAAACTTTCAGGACTTTCATTACGCTGAGGAATGTATGAGCATACTTTCTGTAGCAGTAGTAGTAGTAGTAGTACGAGTAGGAGTAGTTGTAGTAGTAGCAGGAATGGTAGAGAAACGCAGACTGTATTACAAACTCACGTATTCTCAATTAATTAACACTTTTTTTTCACTCAACATGCAATAATTCATGGCACTAAGAGCAATGTGTGGAATCTTCACAAGCATCTGCAAAAAACGAACGGAATGAAAAGACTACTTACTAGATTTTGCAATTTCTAGCTAGCCAGTACAGTGTCCGCACCCGGCTGAAGAACAAGAAAAGACGTCTCCAAGCGTTTAGTAATTAAGGAAAGATATGCCAAATAGCAATAGTATTAAACAGACGCTTCACTTCACGACCCAGGATACTTACGCCCGTATTCTGAAACAAACACGACAATATTCAAAAGCCACGGAGATGGTTAGCCGTGCTCTCAAGACTGTTACTCCTTTCCGTAATCTAGAAGTCTTGTAAATCTGTCACTCAAACCATTAAGAAAAAAAAAAAAAAACTTCAAAACCCGTATAGCTTTAACTAGAGCTTGATGAAATATTGGAGGTGTGGCGTAGTGGTGTTTCAGAATAGGGACCTTAGATTGGAGCGCTGGGACTGATGGGAAGATAAGACTGATGTATAAAGGGGTGTAGGAGGAGGTGGTGGTTATAAAGGAAAACACTAATCTCTCTCTCTCTCTCTCTCTCTCTCTCTCTCTCTCTCTCTCTCTCTCTCTCTCTCTTTCAGAATCTAGTAATTAATCGTCTATGCGTATTTTTTTTTTTTCTCTCTCTTTTCTTACTGTTATCTTTAGTATTTCCACGAGCTCGTTTTCTTTAAGGTCTATCATGGGGCACTCCTCTCGTTGCTTCTTTTTTCTCTGTTGTTTCCAAGTACTAGTGCGTCCTTCAGTAGATGGATACCTTTTGTTATATTCGTAATATGTACGGTTTCTGGTCTTTTGTAACTCTCTCTCTCTCTCTCTCTCTCTCTCTCTCTCTCTCTCTCTCTCTCTCTCTCTCTCTCTCTCTCTCTCTCATTTTTTGTTTCTCCTTACTCCAATCTGTCAAATTTTCCTCCGCGCTCTTCTTTTTTTCTTTTTTTCTTTTTTTTATCAGAAATGTGTATGTGTATGATTTATTGCAGGTTATTCAAAAATGTGTATTAACGGTTGAATCATGAATGGGCAGAGGAGAAGTCCGGCGCCCATTTATTTCCTCTCCCTCTTTCTTATCTTCCTCTATCTTCCATGTCCTAGTTCTTGCTATTTCCCTCCTTCGTTTCTCTTTCTCGCCTCCTCTGCTCCATCCACTCTTACCTAACTCATTCATGATACTTTTTTATCTTTCTTCTTTTTCTCTTTTTTTTATTTTGTTTCTGTTTGTTCACTTCCCTTCTTTCCGTTTTTTTCTCTCTCTTTATTCTGTCACACCTTTTCCTTTACTTCCCTCTCTTCTCTTCTCTTTTTTTTTCCTCTTCTATATCATTTTCTTACCTGCATTAACCTTCTTTTCACTTCATTTTCCTCTGTTTCTTTCGTTTTTCTTCCTTTTCCCCCATTCTCTCTCTCTCTTCCTTTTCCCCCATTCTCTCTCTCTCTCTCTCTCTCTCTCTCTCTCTCTCTCTCTCTCTCTCTCTCTCTCTCTCTCTCTCTCTCTCTCTCTCTCTCTCTCTCTCTCTCTCTCTCTCGTTATCTCCCACTTCCTGCCTTTCGCTACATATCATTCCAGCTTTAAAAGAAGATTAGATAAATTTATGGATTGGAATGATAGGTGGCACAGGAATTTATGTTTTACTCTGAGATTCCCACGTTGAGACTTGTTGGCTTCTTGCAGCTTCTTTTACGTTCATGGGATCCTCTGCTGGTAAACTCTGGAACTCCCTGCCTGCTTCTGTATCTCCCCCTTTCCTATGACTTGAGTTTTTGCAAGAGGATGGTTTCAAGGCATTTATTTATCCTCCAGTTTTAGATAATCCGTGTGGCTTTCTCTTTAGGGATTGGCACATCAGTGGGCTTTTTTCTATTTTTTTCTTCGTTTTTTTTTTTTTGTCCTAGTCGTATTCTCTTTTCCCTCGTCTCTTTTCTTTCTTATCCTGTAACTTTCACATGTGTCCTACGTTTATATTTATCTTATCGTCCTCCTCTTCTGCTGGTCTCTTCCCTCTCTTGCTTTCATCTCTTTTCTGTTAAACTGTACGTGTCTCTCCACCCATCTCTCTTCCCCTCTTCTGCCCTCTCCTCTCCCCTGCCCTCCCCTGGCCTCCCCTCCCTTCATCTCCCTCCAGCACGGTTCAGTAGCCTGTCATTATACGCTCCAGAGGCCCCGGGAAGGCGAGGGTGTGGGCGTGGCAGGTGCACTCAGGCACGCACACACCCTCAAAAAATTTGCCATTTATCGGAAAAACTCATGCACAGACACACACACACACACACACACACACACACACACACACACACACACACACACACACACACACACACACACACACACGAACTGTACGCTGCTTTGTATCTCTCTTGACAAACCTCCTACTGTTCCTCCTCCTCCTCCTCCTCCTCCTCCTCCTCCTCCTCCTCCTCCTCCTCCTCACCACCACCACCACAAACAACCCAGCAAGAATCAACAAGTCTACTGGTGTCTGTTCTTTCTTTATGTTCCTTTACGTTTCCTTTTCTTAATATATTACCATCACCTTCACCTAACCTAATATAACGCAACACCACAGTGCAATTTATCATGCAAAACACACACACACACACACACACACACACACACACACACACACACACACACACACACACACACACACACACACACACGACCTTAGGTGAATCACACACACCAGACAATACCTTTCAGTACCATGACAGCTGAGAGAGAGAGAGAGAGAGAGAGAGAGAGAGAGAGAGAGAGAGAGAGAGAGAGAGAGAGAGAGAGAGAGAGAGAGAGAATGTAGAGCAGCATCGTCAACAAATGGTGTGCTCCCGACAGGTGCTGCATCTGGACTGGGTGGCATCAACCCGGAGCTGTACAAGACAGACGAGCTGGAGGGGGACCTGGACCAGTACCCGGAGGACCACATAGGTCGCGTGTGGCTGCAGCTGGAGTACCACAGTGACGCAGAGAAGCTCCTCGTCACTCTCATCAAAGCGAAGAACCTCCCCAGCCGCCTCATTGGCTCCATCAACTCCTGCGACCCTTACGTCAGGTGAGTGAAGGAGTGAGTGATGGAGGGAGGAAGGGAGAGAGGGATGGAGGGATGGAAGGAGGGAAGGAAGGAAGGAGAGAGTGAGTTGTCTTGTAGGTTTGCTTTCATGTTTTCTTTTTTTTTATTCTTATTCTTTCCTTTTTTGTTATTTGTTTTTTCTTTCTTCTTTTCGTCCCTATTTCTTTTCTTTTTCCCTGTCGCTTTCTACCTTGTGCTTCTTTTTTTTGTTATCTTTTGTTTTTGCAGTTTCTTTTATCGTTGTTGTTATCATTTTGTTTTTTGTTGTTTTTGTTGCTGCTACTGCTGCTCTTATTGTTGTTGTTGTTATTATTATTATTATTATTATCATTATTATTATTATTATTATTATTATTATTATTATTATTATTATTATTATTATTATTATTGTCGTTATTATTATTATTATTATTATTATTATTATTATTATTATTATTATTGTTGTTGTTGTTGTCGTTATGATTATTATTATTATTATTATTATTATTATTATTATTATTATTATTATTATTATTATTATTATTATTATTATTATTATTATTATTATCCTTATTATTACTAATAGTAGTGGTAGTAGTAGTAGTAGTAGTAGTAGTAGTAGTAGTAGTAGTAGTAGTAGTAGTAGTAGCAGTAGTAGTAGTAGTAGTAATGATATTAGTATTATTATTGTTACTGTTATCATTTTGTTTTTTATTGTTCTCGTTGCTGGTGCTGCTGTTATTGTTTTTATTATTGTTATTATTATTATTATTATTATTATTATTATTATTATTATTATTATTATTATTATTATTGTTATTAGGTATTATTGTTATTATTATTATCATTATTATTATTAATATTATTATTATTATTATTATTATTATTATTATTATTATTATTATTATTATTATTGTTGTAATTATTATTATTATTATTATTATTATTATTATTATTATTATTATTATTATTATTATATTATTACACACACACACACACACACACACACACACACACACACACACACACACACACACACACACACACACCACACACACACACACACTCACAACACTACTCAGTGAACTAAATGACATTGCTTTCCTCTTTTGACAACCTCCTCCTCCTCCTCCTCCTCCTCCTCCTCTATCAGCATCCCTTCCTTCCGTCTGCTCACTCTTGGCACAATTTGATCACTTAGTGTCACGGCTCGGGAAGGAATTCAGATCACGTCGCATAAACACGTGTTCCTCTTCCTCTCCCTCATGTACAGCCACTCCCCACTGCGCCTCGTGTCTTCTTGAGCTCGTATTCAGAAACACTTTGCCCTCTCATCACGGCTATTTTTCAAAGGCCACAGAGACGAACAGCCGGATTCTCAGGAGTGTTTCTCCTGTTAATAATGTAGAAATCTTGTTAGTCTGTCACTATAACCGTAATATCATCCATAATACCCACCCCCTGTAGCTTCAACTAGAGCCCTTTCAAAGTAGTGGAAATACAATGTCGAAGTGTTTCAGAAAACAGTTCCTGCACTGCACTCCGCGACACCTCCAGTTGAGCTTGGCAGCGTCCTTCCACTCCGCACACCGTCAGGCTGCTCAAATATTTGCTCCACTTCCCTCCCCGTCGGAACGAGTAGGAAGCCCTCGAACCTGTCTTGCGGGAACCCTCCAGCGCCTGAGTAAATTGCCGAATACCGACAAGATAATGCGAAGGGAGGTGAACCAAGATTGGTAGCCCCGGGAAAGGAGGGAGCGGGAGGAGGAGGCAGCGGAACAAGGGTGATTCACAAAGCGGAAGGAAAGATGAAAGACAGGGGTTGCGAAACGTGTATAAAGGGAGATGAAGGTGGAAAAGATGATAATGATACACAGATAGTGATACGTAGAGGGAGTCAGAGGTATAGGAGAGGAGTGGAGGAAGGAAGGAAAGAAGGGAGATCGTGAATGGTGAGATGAAAGCTAGTGCAGGGGTAAAAGAGAGAGAGAGAGAGAGAGAGAGAGAGAGAGAGAGAGAGAGAGTAGAAACGTGAACAGATGGATGTGTTCGAGAAACAGGAAAGGCGAATTGATAAAAGGGGAGAGATAAGAGAGGAAAAGTTATGTATATTCAAGAGAGAGAGAGAGAGAGAGAGAGAGAGAGAGGAGGATTAAAAAAAATAGAGCAAGGCAAAAAGAGGAGTAAAGAGAGGTTGAAAGAGATGCTGAAAGGTGATGAAAGGGGTAGACGTGAAAGAGAGGACGAGTTACAGGGTTCAGCTGATTTAGAAAGACGTAGAAGACAAGAGAAAGAAAAAGTGAGAGAGAGAGAGAGAGAGAGAGAGAGAGAGAGAGAGAGAGAGAGAGAGAGAGAGAGAGAGAGAGTGCCAGTGGAACATTACCTATGATACAAACTAGACTCCATTTAATCTTTCTATCTCTTCCCCTTTATTTATTTTTTTCTTTTTTTATCAGTCTTTTTCTTTTTTCTCTCTTCCTTCCCTCTTTACTTCCCGCCTTCTCTCCCGGACCAATCTCCTTGCCCTCCACTTCCACCACCACCACCATCACCTCTTATCCACTCCTCTCGTCGTCTTCCCCTCCGGTTATCAAACAAAGACGCGCGTGTCATTATCTCGCGAATAGATAATATACCTCTCAACCGTCTCATGCATAATTAAGTCTCTCTCTCTCTCTCTCTCTCTCTCTCTCTCTCTCTCTCTCTCTCTCTCTCTCTCTCTCTCTCTCTCTCTCTCTCTCTCTCTCTCTCTCTTTCGATAAATAAATAGATAAATTGATAAATAGATAGACAGATAGGCAGATACTGTAGCTGCCTGGAGGCAGTTAAAGGATTTTAGACCCACACGGTGACGCGAATCGTTTATTGCATTCGGTCAAACCTGAAGACATACATAATAAATATAAGACGTGCGTAGCACTACTAACCATTACATACTGTATCAAAACCATTACATACTATATCAACATAATGCATCACTAATCATGGATTGTGCTAATTAGGGCAATCGACCCCTCGTAATACAGATATAGAACTCACGTGTTTGGGATCTTAAGGAGGCCTTTCACCAAGCAACGCCTGCGTCTGTATTGTAGTGGCCCGATCTTTCCTGGAGTAGTCACACCCTAACTCGGTGGCGGTACAAAGGAATCTGCCCCTCCGGGCTTCGTCCCTGCTGGCCCTCGGCGCCTCACGCCTGCCCATCTTACCCTTAGGTCAGAGATAGTTCCTGGGTGACCCATGTGTCTTATCTATCATCCTACACGCCATGTCATCAACTTTACCACGTAAACACGACCCTCACTACCTCTCTACAGCTAAGCTCTCTACAGCTAGTCCTTCCCACACAACTTCACTACTGCAATTAACTACTATAATGAATTCAGTTTCCTTAGTGTTATACATGCCTCATATTAGCCTCCACCGCCAGCCTCACAAGACCTTGTGAGGCGGCACGGCTGGCGATTACACTCCCCTCATTTACTTAACTTTCATAGCACCGGAACTTAAGACACTACTAACTTATTACACAAGTTCACTCCAACTGTCATAACACAGAACATGTTATTTAGCCAACATTGTGTTTGTTCTTCCATCATTACTTACATAACAGTTCCATAACCGCCAGCATCACTGTTGGCAGTAACAGATACATAAGTACATACATACATACATACATACATACATACGTACATACATACATAAATGGGTTATATTGGGGGTGACATTAGCAAAATTCTCAGGGTCAGTAATCAGGAGAAGAAAAGAAATAATGGGTTTAAGACAGATAAAAATTAGATAAAAAAAAAAAAAAAAGGAGATCGGAAGGAAATAGTTCTCAAATAGAGCGGAAGATGAATGGAATAGCGGCCAGTGGTTTCCAACCTTTTCGAATTCTCGCCCCCTCATTGAATGATAAGTTCCCTGCGCCCCCTCCACTCTGGTTTAAATACTGCTATTTACTGTCATAGTCGGCACAAGTCAGAGATAAATAAAATTATACAGTACATAATTATGTATGTATTCCTTAGTTACTTAGTAGCATTTGAAATCATTTATAATTGTATTTAGACAATAACATTTCATAATTCATATCTGAAATGTTTTCTCAATACTTAACCAATTATGTATTCCATCAAAATCAATAATGTTGATATATAATCATCTACTAAGTATTTTTTTCTACTTTATGAAGTGCTTACGCCCCCTGGCAGCCCTTCGTGGCCCCCTTAGGGGGGGGCGCGCCCCACAGGTTGGAAACCACTGGGACTCATTAGCCTCAGTAATCAGGCTGTTAATGCGTGCCGAGACAATAGGAAGCTTATAAAAGAACCTTAGATTAATATGATATAGAGAAAGATAAAACGTGGATATAAAGTATTTTTTGTAGGTCGTGTCACTTGTTGGAGCTTTCCTTTCTCTCTCTCTCTCTCTCTCTCTCTCTCTCTCTCTCTCTCTCTCTCTCTCTCTCTCTCTCTCTCTCTCTCTCTCTCTCCCGAAAAGATAAGCAACTCTATTTGGTTCATCAGTGGCGGCGGTGATGGTGGTGGTGGTGGTAGTAGTAATGGAGGTGGTCGCACTCTTAGTAGTAGTAGTAGTAGTAGTAGTGATTTCAGCTTGTATGTACTCTCTCTCTCTCTCTCTCTCTCTCTCTCTCTCTCTCTCTCTCTCTCTCTCTCTCTCTCTCTCTCTCTCTCTCTCTCTCTCTCTCTCTCTCTCTCTCTCTCTCTCTCTATCTATCTCCCCGGTGAAGGTCATGATGTATTTCGGGCACCTAATCAAGAAGGACAGTAATCACCGGAGAGCTCCACTTACCCCCTCCTATTGCTCGAGACTCCATCCTCTCAGTGCCTTAATATATATATATATATATATATATATATATATATATATATATATATATATATATATATATATATATATATATATATATATATATATATACACCTCTCAGTCCCCCCTCTGCCCCGTCTGGAGGATAAGGTGCTGGGAATGGAAGGAGAAGAGAGGGAAGAAAAAGGAAGAACGAGGAAGAGTGAGGGATGGAAGGAAGAGAAGGAAAGGAAGAAGGAAGAATGGTATAGAGATAGGTAGAAGATGAGGGAGGGAAAGGAAGTGATGTAGGAGAATGAGGAAGAGGGAGTAATAGAAATGGAAGAAGAGAAGGAGGTTGGTAAAGGATATACAAGGAAGAGAACGAGGAATGAAAGACTAAAAAAGAGAAGAAGGGAAGGAGAAAGGAAGTGATATACGAGAAGGAGGAAGAGGAAGGAAAAGAACGAAGGAAGGAAGGAGATACAAGAAGAGAAGACGAGGAAAGAATTAAGCATCAATGGAAGATGTAAAAAAAAATATGAAGGAGTGAAATAAGAGAAGAGAAGAAAACGGGGAGCAACAGAATTGAAGGAATAGGAAGAAGACGAAGAAAAAATAATGAAAAAAAGAAGAATGAAGAGAGGAAAAGAAAAAAACAGAAGAATCAACGTATCACGAAATTTCAAACCCAAATCAGAATGCAAAGGATAAAACACAACAAAAAGATGAAGGAGAAGAAGGAAGAAGAAACGGATAAAGAAGAGATGGAAAAGGAAACAGGCAAGGACAAAAGAATCAGAAAACAAGAAAATTAAATATAGAATTAAACTAGGAAGGAAGAAACGACAGAACATTGGAAGAAGAGAAGTGAAGAGAGAGGGAAAGATAAGAAAAGAAGAAGAAATACAGGAGGTCGAGGAAAAGAAGGAGGAGGAGGAGGAAGAGGAGAAAGAGATGGAGAGAGCGAAAAAAAAATAACAGAAACATCACAAAAGCAAGAGAATAAAGAACTAAAATTACGTTACGAAGGAAGAAATGACGAGAAAAAACGGAAAGTGGAAAAGAGAAAAAGGAGAAAGAAAAGAGAGAGAAAAAAAAGGAAAAGGAGAATAGGATACCACGAAAACAAGAGAATAAAGAACTAAAATTTAATTACAACGGAAGAAAGGACAAGAAAATACCGGAAAGAAGAAACAGGAAAGGAAAAAGGAGAAAGACAGAAAGAAGGGAGGAGGAGGAAGAGAGTAGGATGCAAATTTTTTAAAACACAAGACATATACTACATTTTCCTCCTCGTCAGCCGGCGGCCTTGTTCCGGGTTGTGCATAGTAATGAGAAGCTTGAAAAGTACAAGGTAACAAGAGGTTGGAACTGGAATGGGAGTGAGGTGGTGGTGAGGTGGTGAAGCCAAAGGGAGAGGGAGCAGGTGAGAAAAGTCTTGGGAAAGTGGGAAAAGTGAGTAGGTAAAAGAACTGCAAAAACAAGAGAGTACAAGGAAGAAAACGTTAAAGGTGAAGAACGTAGATTAAGGAAAAGGAACGGAGAAAAGCGAGGTGAAAGTTAATGTAGTGAAGACTTAGTAGAGAGAAATGAAAAGTAGGGAAAAATGGGAAAAAAATGAAAAAACAGAAGAGGTGAGGGAAGAAGACGTGAAAGATGAGGAAAGTAGATTAGGAAAAGAAATAGAAAAATGCAATGGAAAAATTGATGTACGTAGTGACGAGTTTGCACTTAGTAGAGAAAAATGAAAAGAATATCTTCAGAGAAAATGGGGAAAAGTGCAAGAAAGAAAAGGAAAAACAAAAGGGGTAAGAGAAGAAGACGGGAAAGGTGAGAAATGTAGATTAGGAACGGAAACAGAAAATATAAGGAAAAAAGTTAATGTAGTGGAGTATTAGTAAATAGAAAAGAGAAATGAGAAGTAATGGAAACTGAAAGAAAGAAATTTGAAGAACATGTGAGAAACTAATAAGTAGAAGGAAGGGAAGAGTGAGTAAATCAGACAAAAAAGATAGAGAATAAAAATCATGAAGGAAGAATGAGTACATGGGTAAGAAAGAGGAAGTAGATTAGAGGGATGGGGAATATGCGAGAGAAGAATAAGGGGAAGCTAAACTCGGAAAGAAATGGGGAATAGCTGAATAAGAGCAATTGGAAAGAAGAAGAAATAGATTGAGACAGAAATAGAACCGTTGACTTGCAAGAAGAATGTGGTTTTCATTAATTTGGTTTCCTCTCTCTCTCTCTCTCTCTCTCTCTCTCTCTCTCTCTCTCTCTCTCTCTCTCTCTCTCTCTCTCTCTCTCTCTCTCTCTCTCTCTCTCTCTCTCTCTCTCTCTCTCTCTCCACAACCTGTTGTTCATCTCTCGGGATTGAAAGTTTGTCTTCTCTTTTCTTTTCTTTTCTTGGCTTGAACTTTTCTTTTCATTTGCCTCAGCTCTTTCCTCCATCATCAATTAGTGTCTCTCTTCCCAACCCAGTCTTCCTTCATTCTTAGGTTAATTTTCCTCATTGATTTCTAACTCTTCTAACACTCTATCCTCTTCTCTCCCCTTGCCTCCCAGTCATCCTTAATTAATGGGTTCATTTTCCTTACTCGCTTCTAACCCTTCCACTGCTTCTAACACTGTCCTTTCCCTTACCTTCCCTCTTCTCCCATCCCAGTCTTCCTTCATTCGTAGATTAATTTTCCTCACTCATTTCTAACTCCTGTACTGTTCCTGGTACTCTCCTTTTCCCTAACGCTTTTTTTTTCCTCTGAACCACCTCTTCTCACAGACAGCCTCGTAAGGATCAGTAGGTCTTCTGTTGTTTGTTCTTCTTTTTGTGTTCCCCTTCCTCGAACTGCTTCCTGATTAACAATTTTGCACCTTTTTTGTCATGTTGATTCCTCTCATTTTAATTCCTTTGTTTTCATCCGTATGCCAGCCTGCCTTCACGCATTGCTGGCCTCCCTTGTTTTCTATGCATTTCTATGTATTTCCCCGCCCTTTGTCTCACAGCATCACTTTCAAGCAGGACCCTGAAAGCCCCTCTTGGAGTCTGGAAGCCGTTGGAGATGACAGGCGAGATCTCAGGTAAAGGAGAAGGAAACATAACAAACACGGGAGGCCAGTAACACATTTGAGAGAGGTAGTATATCTTTAACTCATTTTTGCTTTTATTCCCTCTATATCTAACACCGCCTCTCTCTCTCTCTCTCTCTCTCTCTCTCTCTCTCTCTCTCTCTCTCTCTCTCTCTCTCTCTCTCTCTCTCTCTCTCTCTCTCTCTCTCTCTCTCTCTCTCTCTTCCTCCTGGCAGACTCTACCTGATGCCTGACGAGCGGCGTTACCTGCAGACCAAGATACGAAAGAAGACTTGCAATCCACGCTTTGATGAGACGTTTGGCTTCCAGGTAAGAAAGGAAACACAGAAATAAGCGTTCTCTCTCTCTCTCTCTCTCTCTCTCTCTCTCTCTCTCTCTCTCTCTCTCTCTCTCTCTCTCTCTGCCTTGACTGTTAAAGTAGAAATAATGGACTTAATTAACACATCTTGAGTAATTAAGGTGGACAGAGAGAGAGAGAGAGAGAGAGAGAGAGAGAGAGAGAGAGAGAGAGAGAGAGAGAGACATTTGATTTGGCAGTGAAGTTAATTATAAGTGCAGGCAGTGGACAGATAGTGTATAATTATTGGCACATTTACTGTTATCACCGCCGCCGCCGCCGCCTCCACCACCACCACCAGCATCGTCATCACCACCACCACCACCACCATCACCACCTGCTCCACCACCATAACCACCACCGCCACATCCATCATCATAAAAAAACATCGACAACAACAACAACAACAACAACAACAACAACATCGACAACAGCAACAAGAACATCGACAACAACAGCATCGACAACAACAACAACAACAACAACAACAACAACAACAATAACAATAACAACAACAACAGCTGCACAATACCTTTCATTTCAAATTTGTTAGAACCAGGCCTTCCCTTTCTTCCCTTCCTCTTATTTTCATTCCCCGCTGCTCTCTCTCTCTCTCTCTCTCTCTCTCTCTCTCTCTCTCTCTCTCTCTCTCTCTCTCTCTCTCTCTCTCTCTCAGCCACTTTGTAAGCATTGCCAGAGGACAGTAATGACAGTAATGACAAAGGAGGAGGAGCAGGAGGAGGTGGTGGTGGACATGAAGTAAGTACCGTAGTATCGGCGACAAAGGAGAGCAAAGAAGACCAATGTGAGGAAGAAATAGCCTTAGGGCGACGTCTAGCGGTGACAGAGGCCGCCATCAGAGAAGAGGGAGTGTGGCGTGGGGTGGTGAGTGGCTCTGGCAGAAGGAAGCAAGACGAGGAGGGTTGTAGCAAGGCACCGGAAAAGAGACGCCGCTCGGGTAATTACGTGCAATCTGAAACGTAATCTCGTTAGCTGGGCACAGTGACGAGATTACGGCGGCGAGAGGCAATGTTGAGCGATCTTGGGGTAAGGCGGCACGCGGCGAGACGTTTCCTGGAGATGTGGACGAAGTGGAAGGTACAGCGTAATTATTAGATACTCCAACGATGCCCCGGTGCGAGGTGTTGCCGCGTGTGTAGGATGTAGGAGGGAAGATTTTTGAAGTAACGAAGAAGGTAGTGTTTATTAATGGGGCAGCAGGGAGGATCTACTGTGGAAAGTTTATAGGCACGCGTGCTGTATTTGCTGGGAATAAAGGATGCATCTCAGCATTGCATGGAAAGGCGAAAGAATTTGTTGGCATGCAGCAGCGCTAAGACGCCAAACAGCATATAACAGGCATCGGGGAGGGAACCTTGACGAAGATGCTGATACTTATCTCATATATAGCTTGACCCCTTCAGTCTGGTTTGTAGACAGTGATCCCATTCCCTTTCTCCCCGCGAGTCAGGCCGCGGCAGGGATGGCTCCCCACCAGCGTTCTCGCCCTGCTCCTGAAAATTAAATTAATAAATAAGTATGTAAAAATGCGTTGTCGCTGTTAATGTTTTCGCTACATACACCATAGATGTTTTTCTTCCAGACCCAGTAGAAGCTTAATGATTATGTAGCCGGGCACGAGCCACTACACTAGCCCAACACGAATCAACACAATCACATCACCGTCCCGTGAGAGTTTGGTGATTCTTCTCCATTTCAGTAGTGTTACGGATAGACGAAGTTGTCTTTTATCCTTGTACAGTATGTTGCCCCCGCGGGACGTGACCCCCATCAAGCTTGCAATGTGAGAGTGACCAGCGGCGGATGATCTTTGTCCCCTTAGGAGTGTCTGGGAGGGCAGGGGAGGAGCTGGGGTGATAGATGAGGCCATCATTTATTACTTCGACTTTTGGAGACCCAGAGTGCTTTCACGAAGAGATGAAGGGAAGGTTCACCACCGTTGACTTGATGCCTCCTTTGTTATTATGAGATATCAGTATCGAGGCTTCTTGCAATACCCACTTGTACTCTTGTGTGTGTGTGTGTGTGTGTGTGTGTGTGTGTGTGTTTGTCTGTCCGCCTTTTCGTCTGTCTGTCTGTTTGCAGGTTTGCCTGTCTGCCTGTCTGTCTATTTCCCTGTCTGTCTGTTAATCTCACACAGCCCACCACCACCCACAGGTCACCGCCAAGGAGCTGGAGGACCGGGCGCTCAAGCTTACCTTCTATGACGTGGACAGGGATAAGAAGCACCAGGTGATCGGCCACGTCCTGATCCTCCTCAAGGTGAGCCTCGTCCCTCCCTTGCACCTCACCAAACCATGCACCTCTGCCTCACCTCACGCTTACTATCTTAACCCAAGTGATGTATAATGAAGACACGAATTGGATTTTAAAAAGCTGTCATGTATCAACAGTCATCAGACCTCAAAGCTAAACGTTAATATTTATCTTTTATAGTTATTACCACCAGCACGATATCTTTATCTTGTCCTATCACTCCAGTCCCTCCTCAGGATCCCCCTAAGCGAAGGTGCCTCTGGCGTTTTGCCTCTGCTAGTTGGGGGGACCTGAGGAGGTATTTTGCTGATTTTCCTTGGAATGACTACTGCTTCCGTGTCAGAGACCCGTCTTTGTGTGCTGAGCGCATAACAGAGGTGATGGTGTCTGGCATGGAGGCGTACATTCCTCACTCTTTTTCTCGTCCTAAACCTTCTAAACCTTGGTTTAACACAGCTATACATGATAGAGAGGTGGCCCACAAAAGGTACTTAAGCCTTCCATCACAAGAATCTCATGCACTTTATATTTCTGCCCGGAACCATGCCAAGTCTGTTCTCCAACTAGCCAAAAACTCCTTCATTAACAGAAAATGTCAAAACCTTTCAAGATCTAACTCCCCTCGTGATTTCTGGCATCTAGCCAAAAATATCTCCAATAACTTTACTTCTTCTTCTTTCCCTCCTCTACTTCAACCAGATGGCACCACTGCTACCACATCTATTTCTAAAGCTGAACTCTTTGCTCAAACCTTTGATAAAAACTCTACCTTGGACGATTCTGGGCTTGTTCCTCCCTCTCCTCCACGCTCTGACTACTTCATGCCACCTATTAAAATTCTTCGCAATGATGTTTTCCATGCCCTCGCTGGCCTAAACCCTAAGAAGGCTTATGGACCTGATGGGGTCCCTCCTATTGTTCTCCGAAACTGTGCCTCCGTGCTTGCACCTTGCCTAGTCAAACTCTTTCAGCTCTGTCTGTCAACATCTACCTTTCCTTCTTGCTGGAAGTTTGCCTACATTCAACCTGTTCCTAAAAAGGGTGACCGCTCTAATCCCTCAAACTACCGTCCTATTGCTTTAATTTCCTGCTTATCTAAAGTTTTTGAATCTATCCTCAACAGGAAGATTCTTAAACATCTATCACTTCACAACCTTCTATCTGATCGCCAGTATGGGTTCCGTCAAGGCCGCTCTACTGGTGATCTTCTGGCTTTCCTTACTGAGTCTTGGTCATCCTCTTTTAGAGATTTTGGTGAAACTTTTGCTGTTGCCTTGGACATATCAAAAGCCTTTGATAGAGTCTGGCACAAAGCTTTGATTTCCAAACTACCCTCCTACGGTTTCTATCCTTCTCTCTGTAACTTCATCTCAAGTTTCCTTTCTGACCGTTCTATTGCTGCTGTGGTAGACGGTCACTGTTCTTCTCCTAAATCTAATAACAGTGGTGTTCCTCAGGGTTCTGTCCTGTCACCCACTCTCTTCTTATTATTCATTAATGATCTTCTAAACCAAACTTTTTGTCCTATTCACTCCTACGCTGATGATACCACCCTGCACTTTTCCACGTCTTTTCATAGACGTCCAACCCTTCAGGAGGTAAACATATCACGCAGGGAAGCCACAGAACGCCTGACTTCTGATCTTTCTAAATTTCTGATTGGGGCAGAGCAAACTTGGTATTGTTCAATGCCTCAAAAACTCAATTCCTCCATCTATCAACTCGACACAACCTTCCAGACAACTATCCCCTCTTCTTCAGTGACACTCAACTGTCCCCCTCTTCTACACTGAACATCCTCGGTCTATCCTTTACTTATAAACTGAACTGAAAACTTCACATCTCATCTCTAGCTAAAACAGCTTCTATGAAGTTAGGTGTTCTGAGACGTCTCCGCCAGTTTTTCTCACCCCCCCCAGCTGCTAACTCTGTACAAGGGCCTTATCCGTCCATGTATGGAGTATGCTTCACATGTCTGGGGGGTTCCACTCATACTGCTCTTCTAGACAGGGTGGAATCAAAAGCTTTTCGTCTCATCAACTACTCTCCTCTGACTGACTGTCTTCAGCCTCTCTCTCACCGCCGCAATGTTGCATATCTAGCTGTCTTCTACCGCTATTTTCATGCTAACTACTCTTCTGATCTTGCCAACTGCATGCCTCCCCTCCTTCCGCGGCCTCGCTGCACAAGACTTTCTTCTTTCTCTCACCCCAATTCTGTCCACCTCTCTAACGTAAGAGTTAACCAATATTCTCAATCATTCATCCCTTTCTCTGGTAAACTCTGGAACTCCCTGCCTGCTTCTGTATTTCCACCTTCCTACGACTTGAATTCCTTCAAGAGGGAGGTTTCAAGACACTTATTCATCAATTTTTGACCACTGCTTTGACCCTTTTATGGGACTGGCATTTCAGTGGGCATTTTTTTTATTAGATTTTTGTTGCCCTTGGCTAGTATCCTTCCTACATAAAAAAAAAAAAAAGCAGGCGGCGAAGGTTGATTCAGACCCACACGATGACACGAATCATTTATTGAATCCCATTGAATCCGGTTGGGTGCGCTTGAATTCGGTTGGATCCGCTTGAATTCGGTCAAAACCTGAAAACATACATTAATGATCATAGACAATATTTTATATGAATAATTTGTGTAATACAGGTATGATTCTGCACGTTACTTATAGTAAAATGTATTCTTACACAGACAGTTGTTACACTTACGTGTTTGGGTCTTGGGGTAATCGTTAAGTAACGTGCACGCCCTTTCTGACAGGTGCTCTAGGTAGGTCTATCTATTTCTGTCTTTGCGCCGACACACGTTCTCCCTGCACGAGTGTCCTCAGCAAAGTGTCCCTATCGTCCTCAGTTACTGCCTGGGTTCCTACCCTGTGCATCGTTATCCATTAGCGACGGCGATGAGGCCGGCCTCATCTTAGCCTCATTTCATAACAAGCATCCTTCATCTCCTTTTTTTTTTTTTTTTTTTATGTAGGAAGGACACTGGCCAAGGGCAACAAAAATCTAATAAAAAAAATGCCCACTGAAATACCAGTCCCATAAAAGGGTCAAAGCAGTGGTCAAAAATTGGTGGATAAGTGTCTTGAAACCTCCCTCTTGAAGGAATTCAAGTCATAGGAAGGTGGAAATACAGAAGCAGGCAGGGAGTTCCAGAGTTTACCAGAGAAAGGGATGAATGATTGAGAATACTGGTTAACTCTTGCATTGGAGAGGTGGACAGAATAGGGGTGAGAGAAAGAAGAAAGTCTTGTGCAGCGAGGGCGCGGAAGGAGGGGAGGCATGCAGTTAGCAAGATCAGAAGAGCAGTTAGCATGAAAATAGCGGTAGAAGACAGCTAGATATGCAACATTGCGGCGGTGAGAGAGAGGCTGAAGACAGTCAGTTAGAGGAGAGGAGTTGATGAGACGAAAAGCTTTTGATCATCAACATTACATCAACACTACCTCAACACCGACCGCACAAGAAATTCGCTGACTTAGGCCTCGTCTTGGTCCTCGCCCTGATCTCCAGGTCCTTTCCTTCCTCACTGACAAACTCGCTTGCACAACAACAACAACCTCTTTCACTCTCGGCGGTAACAACAGTATTAAACCTCTTCCCAAACCGTGCAGGTGATCCAGCACTCATCCATTCTAAATTCGTGTTTATCTCAGTATTTGTCTTCTCCTGTTTCGTTTTTGTATCAAGGTTACATAACCAATCCATGCGCCGCCAGTCTTTGATATATGATGTAATCTGACAGGGGAGAATTGCAACATTCTATCTACGTATTTACAAATATTGTTGTGTTTCCTTTCAACATGTCATGGAAATGCCACTTTGCCTTGCCCACCTAAGCCTTAATACCCCTTTATTTGATTATTTTGTGTTGTTAGACAGCTTTTCATATGCCTTTATCCCGCCATAGGAGCTGGGGGAGTGGGAGGGGAAGCGGCTGCTGCGGCGCGACCTGGAGCGGGAGGTGAGCCTCAGCCCGCGGGAACTGGGCCAGCTGGAGGTGTCCCTGGGCTACAATGACAACCTCGAGCGTCTCACTGTAACCGTGGTGACAGCATGCAGCTCAAGGTAACCCTCCCTTCCCACACACACGTGCAGCCTCATGCTCATAAACTCATAAATATAAATATATATAAATAAATAAGTAATGAGATCACACGAGTTGCTATTTGAGCACCAACTAACTGAGGCTAATGATTATTCCGTGTATTTGTCATTGCATGTTCTTCTAAATAATGTAACCTATTAATCTGTGTGTGTGTGTGTGTGTGTGTGTGTGTGTGTGTGTGTGTACGTAAAGGAAGTTAGTCTCAGGTGTGTCTTTACATTCATTACAGGTGGAGAAGGAACTCAGACAGGAGAAGAATGAGTTCCAGGTCAGAATATCCCTCATGCACCAGGCCAAGGTTAGATATTCAGCGTGTAATAATATTGAAAATAGTAGCAGTAGTAGTAGTAGTAGTAGTAGTAGTAGTGGTAGTAGTAGTAGTAGTAGTAGTAGTAGTAGTAGTAGTACTGCTTGATGGGTTTATTTTTTGCTTGAATAGGTGCGTAGGTAGTTTTAGCACATCTATCAATCATAACAGAGCATCTACCTTAACTTTTCACCTGTGCTTACTACTAACCTTTCACGAGGGACGGCTGTGTACCCTTAAAACACGTGTACCACCACTAGGTAGCGGGATGGCTTTAAAATTCAAGCGTAGAAGCAGATGTATGTGTAAGGCAGCCACTGTTATGTTTGCTTACTCATTCCCACTATGATCGTCACTGATGTGTTGTAATACTGAGAAGATAGAAACATAATAATATCTGACATAATGGGACCATATTCTGAAACACTTCTGGCCGCACCTAGATTGCTTTCAAAAAGTTCTAGTTGAGTTTTTAAAGGAGTTGTTACGGTTCTGATGACAGATTAACAATATCTATACATTAATAACAGGAGAAACTCTTGAAAACCCGGCTAATTATCTCTGTAGCCTTTGAAAATACTTATGGTGATAAAGCAAAGTGTTTCTGAGAGAGAGTAGAACAGAGGGGGAAAGAGAGGCCTGTATTCAGAAACGCTTTGCTCTCTCACCACTATTTTCAAAACCACAGGGGTGATTAACCGCGTCCTCACGAGTGTTTCTCATATCAAAAATGTAAAAATATTGACAATTTATTAGAACCATAACAGCAATTTTAGAAAACCTTGTAACTTCAACTAGAGCATTTTGAAAGTAAACTAGGTGCAGCAAGATGTGTTATAGAATGGATGTGTGGATAGAAGTAGCTGAGGGATCTGTTATAGCGGCCACGTGCAAGGGCGTAAGGAAGGGACAGGTAGCAAGGATGTACATGGGCGTGGCTTCTGCAGGTGGTGAAGACGAAGAAGACAGCAGTGGTGAAGAGCGGAGACTCGCCATCCTTCAACGAGAGCTTCCACTTCAAGGTCACCCCGGACGCCCTCGACACCACCTCCGTCAGCATCGTGGTCACCGTGGGGAAGAAGTCAGGTTAGTGAACACACACATACACACACACACACACACACACACACACACACACACACACACACACACATTTCATTTTTTTTTATTCTTAAGTTACCAGTGGGATTTGAACGTTTGTGTCCAACAATCAATGTTCTCAAGACGTCACTCTATCCACTAGGCCATGGGAACAACAACAACAACAACAACAACAACAACGACACACACACACACACACACACACACACACACACACACACACACACACACACACACACACACTTACAGATTTTTTTTTCTTTTTTTCTTTTTTACCTTTGTCCTCCTCTGCTATATATTTCCGTCCGTCTATTCTTTGTCCATCTTTCTGTTCGTCTATCTCCGTAATCTCGTCAGTGTGTTAATCTGTCTCTGTATCCATATATCTTTACGTTTGTCTGAGTATTTATGTACCTGTCTGTTTATCTTTTGTGTCTGTCTGTCCATCTTACTGTCTATCACACACACACATACATACTAATAGGTAAGATTAAAAGTTATCTCTCTCTCTCTCTCTCTCTCTCTCTCTCTCTCTCTCTCTCTCTCTCTCTCTCTCTCTCTCTCTCTCTCTCTCTCTCTCTCTCTCTCTCTCGCAGAACACCGTTGAGAATAAAGAGAATGTATTGAGTGCAAGGGGTTGTTTCTTACCTCTATCAGTGTCACGTCCACCTTTGTGTTCCTGTTGTTCTTAATGTATTATTATTTTTATTATTATTATTATTTTTGTCATTTTTATAATTGTTGTTGTTGTTGTTGTTGTTCTTGTTGTTGCCGTTGTTGCTGTTATTATCATTTATTATTATTATTATTATTATTATTATTATTATTACTATTATTATTATTATTATTATTATTATTATTATTATTATTATTATTACTATTATTATTATTATTATTATTATTATTATTATTATTATTATTATTATTATTATTATTATTATTATTACCATTATTATTATTATTACTACTATCATCATCATCGTATAAAAGTTATTCTTTTAAATGTCCGTTAATGTTAACTAAAAATGTCACAAGCCACTTTACAACCATTATGAACAGACCGTCCTTGCCCTGTATATACTTTTTTCTTTCTTTTTTTTTTCAAGACTGTATTTTCTTTTCTGTTCTTTCCATCTTTTTGCACGTGTCTCGTGTGACTCTCCCAAGAGCACCATTAAAGTAGTCGTGAAGCGACGCGCCACGAGCTGCTCATACTTAAGACTCTTTAAGCGAAAACATCTGGAAAATGGTGTGCTGAGGCGACCCTGCATGATATTAACAGTGACAAGACGCGTTGCCTCCACATTAGCATGCAGTGTGTGTTCCCTTACCCCATCATGATTCCACTTGTGTCATGCTTGGCTTTGTTATTGGTAGCATTACATTTACAATTGTCTGCTGCTGTAAAGAAAAGGAAAGACGCAGATGGGTGAATAATGCAAGAAAAGACATTAGTAAAGCAATGAAACTTTGCTGAAAGACCGACTAATAGTTAGTGAGCCAAAGGATTATATAAACTATATATGAATAAACAGTGACCACGATTTACCAAAGATTTACTCAAATTATTTAGAATAAAAGAAAATAGAAAAAGCATCTTACATTGGTTTCCTAATATAATCAAAATAGCACCTCACCAAGATATCGCAACGTGAATGCATCATTCTCATCAGAGCCATCCCCTCAGTTCTGTGATTTTTTTTTTTTTTTTCAGTTTTTTTTTTTTCTGAGTGATTTTTTTTTACGTATTTTTTTCTCCTTTTTTGACGCAATTCTAGGTTTTTTTTTATCTCCTTTTTTACGTAATTTCGGGTAGTCACCGGCTTTTTAACTAAAATACATTCAATATTTTCATGTCTTTTGCTTTCACTTGCCTCAGTGTAGATAAGTCCTCATCAGTGCGCATACACTGGAATTCGTCGGTCCTCTTTCATGACGCTGATGGCGAGGATGTCATTCAGCGGCTGGCAGGACACACAACGACAGTGTTGTGCTCACCACGCACTACCTTCACACCACACTACCCATCTATGGCGCAGGAAAAGATTAAAAATTGTCTATACGTGTACTGCGTTATTCATTTATAATCTACTTATTTTTTTCAGTACAATCCCCACACTGTCAATAATATTAAACAACTTTAATCGTGTAGAAGCGAGTAGAACACTTCATTTTTCTTTTATTTCCATGTCATTCCAAACCGCTTAACTTTTTAGCAGTGAAACTTGGTGGCTCGGAGTTACGGGAAAGTTGTGAGGCTTCTTTAATATTCTAACTGTATAGGAGGCGACGGTGGCCAGTTTTACTGAGTCAGGGAAAGAGGAAGAGTGGAGAAGACGTGGTGGTGGTGGTGGTGGTGGTGATGAGTAGTGACTGGATTAACTAATGAATAAATTGAACAAGGGTTAAACCGAATCCTTATAGAGGTGGGGTTAGTCTCCTTGTAGGTTTGGTGGAGTCCGTGGGGGAAGCATAAACATGATGAGGGTCAAGCCATGTCATCTTGCGTAGTTGTGATGTGAAAGTCTGCCCTTATTACTACACTACCACCACTTCTACTACTACTACTACTACTACTACTACTACTACTACTACTACTTAAGCTAACAATGATGCTGTAACAACAACGACGACGACCAGAGCGATAATTACTCTTACTGTTGCTAATAACGATATCAATACTGGAAGAATAACTACTACTACTACTACTACTACTACTACTATTACTACTACTACTACCACCACCATCACTACTAACCACCTTCTTTCCCCTCTACAGATAACGTGGTGGGTCGCGTCCAGATGGGGTCCTTCATGTTTGCGCGGGGTCGGGCGCTGGAACACTGGAACCAGATGTTAGCAAAGAAGCGGCAGCAAGTGAAGCAGTGGCACACCCTCACCTAGACCTTCCCCAGCCGTCCCCCGCCACTCAGCCTCCTTCCTTACAGCCATCTAGCTTCCTTACTTCTCTCCTCTCTTCTCTTTCGTCCCCCTTTCTCCGTTTCGTGTTCTTTGCCTCTCTCACACTCCTCTCTATCCGCTTTAGTAGATATTCACCTCTCTACACCCACCTCGTGTCCTTACTTACTTTCTCTCCTGTTTGTTGAATGCTATTCATGCCTTTTTTCGTATCTTTCTCGCTCAGCGCTACTAGTTTCTCCATCCATCTATTTGTCTATCTGTTTTTCTGTCCGTCTATCTGCCTGTATGTCTATCTATCTATCTATCTGTTTATCTATCTGTATCTATCTATATATCTATCTATTTATCTGTCTGTCTGCCCATTTCTCACTTCATTTCACAACTCAAAGCATTACATTCTTCTGCAAGCCTTCTCTCCCTCAGCTGGCCAACTCGGAAAGGTCAAATCTCATATCATTCACATTCCTCGCCATCACTTAGGTTCCCAGACGCTTCCTGAACCGCTCCTCTCTCTCTCTCTCTCTCTCTCTCTCTCTCTCTCTCTCTCTCTCTCTCTCTCTCTCTCTCTCTCTCTCTCTCTCTCTGTGTGTGTGTCAAGGTATCCTCCTCACCCGAAGCCTCTCTTTCTCTCACCTTTTCTAATCAGTGTCCGCCTTTTTTCCCATACCTTGTTTCTGCTGGTGTCACCTGTCGTATTACTTGCCTCTACTTTCCCCCTCAAGACTCCTTGTTTATCTTTTATTTCATCTCATTAT
>NC_087156.1:26349496-26396996 GCF_035594125.1 Scylla paramamosain | reverse complement strand
TGTACGTGGAAACCAGCACATGTTTGAATTATTCGCTCTTATCTGTATAATCGTTCATGCCGCGCTCATCACTTACAGAGAAACACATTAGAATATACGTATATGTATGATGCTTTCATTAGTGAGCGCCCATGAAAAAAAATAAAAATAAAAAATACTCTACCCTTAAAATTCTCGCTTAAAGAAATATTAATATATCACTGTACGAGTATACGAAAATATATAGGAGCGTTGTATACCATGTCTCTCTCTCTCTCTCTCTCTCTCTCTCTCTCTCTCTCTCTCTCTCTCTCTCTCTCTCTCTCTCTCTCTCTCTCTCTCTCTCTTTACATCTATATTTATATTTTCATTTTTTTTTTATTTAAGTGTTTAGTTCTTTTTTTTTTTCCCGCGTGCAATTTGTTGGGATCTTTTAAGTATTATTTTTTCTTGTTTTCAACCTCATGCAGCACACGCTTTACTAACACACACACACACACACACACACACACACACACACACACACACACACACACACACACACACACACACACACACACACACGTCCCTCCTCACGTCGTTGCCTTGAGGGGGCCGCCAGAGCCTCGGAACCTGCAGTCCTCGAGGACCGCCAAATGTAGCATGCTCGGTGTTCGTCGCTCCTGGGAGAGTGCGAGATGGCAGTGTTCTTCTCCTGGAGTCCCTCACCGCGCCGTGTTTGCCGCTCCGCCTTGCCTACGTACATACACCTACATTGCTAGACACTACTCTGTACTACTTGGAAAATATTGACGTACTATATTACATACTTCGTACCGCTTTACAACATTTCCTATAGTTTTAAGAATCGAGTGTATACCTATGTGTATTTTTAAAAAGAATATGCTCCGCTTCCCTTTTCCCTGATTTTCCTTTCCTTCCTCCCTCCCTCTCTCCCTCCTTGTCAGGTTTAAGGAGACCGTTGTTATATTTGTACGTAGGTGTATATTATTACTATTATTATTATTATTATTATTATTATTATTATTATTATTATTATTATTATGTGGATATCATTTTTCAGTGTTGGTTGTACTGCATATCAGCAAAATATTCGTCGTCGTTCCCAAGGGTGATAGGTGTTGATCCCTCGAGGGCGTGTTAACACTGTGCTGTACGGAGTAACAATTCCAAGGCACCTCTATCTTCCCTCAGCCAAGTGTTGTTTTATTAAGTATTTTACGTAATATTGCAGTTTGAACCACGCCGTCGCATTCAACCCGCTCAGTGTTCGAATTCCACCCACCCTCTGTGTGTGTGTGTGTGTGTGTGTGTGTGTGTGTGTGTGTAATTCACTAGGATCTTGAAAAATTATGTGCTGAAACTCTGTGTGTGTGTGTGTGTGTGTGTGTGTGTGTGTGTGTGTGTGTGTGTGTGTGTGTAAAATTCACTAAGATCTTGAAAACCATGTACTGAAGCTGTGTGTGTGTGTGTGTGTGTGTGTGTGTGTGTGTGTGTGTGTGTGTGTGTGTGTGTGTGCCGCGAGCCGCTGAAAGGCATCGCGGAACCCGGCGTCTGCTGTCTCGTCACGGTTGCCTGTATCGAGGACTAGCTGCCACCAGGGGAATGCCGGGTGGCGGGCTGCGTGAGGCTGGAGGCGGGCCGCGGCCCTCCGCTAAGCAGGCGTCACGTCACTATAATTCGAAACCTGGACGCTCCCTGGAGCTGCCAGTGTCGTGGAGGAGAATGACATTTTTTTGGTTTCACTGTCTCCCCTGTCTGTAAAGGAAACATGTGTTCATTTTTACCTTCTTTCCTAATTCAGTGTGTCATCAGTACTGAGTGGGGCCAGCCGACACCCATGGATTGCCGCGGGGAGTATTGAGTCACCCCGTGTCACAAGCCGCAAGCAAAGAATATGAAATAGGAGAAAACATGCACCCTTCCTTATCTCATCCCCCTCAGCATTCTGGCCCCACAGATCTGTTGGTGCCCCGCGCTTCGCATATCCTGCATCATGTGTGCAAAGTGTAGCTGTAGCAAACTATTCTATGGATGATATTTATTAACAGAACTGGTTTCCCATTACTGAAGAAGAGAAGAGAAACATCTTCTCAACCACTTGATATATTTGCAAATATTCAGGTTTTGATATATTTGCAAATGTTCAGGTTTTTGTTCTGTTTACTTCATCTTTAACTGGGTTTGTTGTTGAAGTGACGTGTTACTGCAAATTTGTGGCTATGTACCGTTAAGGTAAGAACAGGTGAAGCCTCCCTGCCACCCAGCATGCCGTTTGGTCGCTAAGTTTAGTCTTCTTTCGTATTTTTGGTGTGTGGCTGTACCGGTGGTGATATATTAAATCATTGTATATGTTTACACTTCCAGCTCTCTTTATCCTTAATCTTTCTGACAGGAATTATATATATATATATATATATATATATATATATATATATATATATATATATATATATATATATATATATATATATATATATATATATATATACAACAAACTGGCGTGTTCCTGGGGAACCTCAATCGCAGGAGGAACAACACGAAGGAGGTCACGAACATCTTTAATGGTACCAAACGTTTCGACTTTTTTCTTAAGTCATCTTCAGAGTGTCGTAACCCTCCTCCTTACCTTTAAGGGAAGGCAGAGGCTACGCAGGAACTGCACTAATTATTTATATACCAAACACTGCAAGGTTTAAATCCAGGTAACCGAGAGTTAAGGCCGGGATTCTCACAGTGGGGTAAGCCACAAACGTAGTTTAGAAACGTTAACACTATTTATTAACCAGTAATCACCACATTCCAACGATACACGTAGGCAACAAAAGACCAGAATTCCACCATATATTAAAACATCGAGTGACCTTTCAATAAATCTTGACGTCACTATTCACTTTACTTCAGCAGGATTTTATCGACCAACTCAGGTCATTCAGTAGCATATAACACATTAACATGTAAGGACACACATAACATAATCACATAAAAGAATAATCAAATATAACATTAGAATATGAGCACTACATGCGAAGTGCCACAAAAGATATTAAAATCACTCAAGATTCAGCATTATATCAACACATAGAAAATGACATAGAATATATGGGAACGACAGTACTGTATACTGAAACAACATATTAAATCGAGACACACAAGGCACTTAGGAAAAATCAAGTATTACTTACGACCAAGACGAGGCAGAGAACGACAGGGAGCTTCATGGTGCTGTCGAGTGGGAGCTTTATATATATATATATATATATATATATATATATATATATATATATATATATATATATATATATATATATATATATATATATATATATATATATATATATATATATATATATATATATATATATATATATATACCGTAACCAGTCTTCCGTAATAACAACAATCCAGGCAATAAAATAGCACTGATCGTTTCCGTACTCTCTCTCTCTGGTGTCATGTATTATCTATTATAGTGGTTCTTATCCTTGTTTTCCCCATGCACCCCTTTTCACCATATATCAGAATGTCATTCCCTCCCTCCTTTCCAAGACTATCTGCCTTAAAAACTGCATTCCAAATAATATGCATATAATGCTGAAAATCCTTCAATTTTTTTTTTTTTTTTTTTACATCTTAATACTGTTACACCAGGGGTATGGGTGCGGGTGGCAGCACTGTTGGAGGTGGCAGACTGGGAGAGGCGGGAAAGCAGAGAGAGGGCGGAGACGCGTGGCGGCGGCCGTGGCCCGAGAGGAAGCCAGGGTGTGCTTGCCTGCTTTGGAAGTGTTTCCCTGCCTGTTGAGTGCCTGTCGTGCCCCGGGAGACTTGTGGTGCCCCTGTGAACTTGTAAAGCAGTATACTTGCGGAGGATTTGTCAATCCTAGGAAATAGTGCCCGTGTTTTTCCCTTGTACCCTGGCCTCGTGTGTGTGTGTGTGTGTGTGTGTGCGTGCGCGCGCCTTGTCCCGGCGTTCAGAGTGTGACTTATTTGAGGCCCCGCTGCTCTTGTTTCTCGACCCGTGCCCGTGTGGATAACACGCCCGCCCGGAGTGAGGGGTGGGCGCAACAATACATATACATTTACGATTTTACATTGATTATTTTTATAGTGTAGTTTTACAAGCTGAATGCCAATTGAAAATGTTGATGGATTTATAAAACTTGAATAAAAGTAAAATAGTTTTGACAGTTTGATAGTATGATTGGCTGCTTCCAGCAGGTAACCGCTGCATGATGAATTTTGTGCCGCCCTGGGGAGCTCAAAGGTAATAAAAAGATCAGCATTCTAACAGTATGAGTTTACCAATCTGTGGTCCCAATTTCTCCCCCCCCCCCCAGAAAACCTGAAATTCCTCCCCTGGTTGGGAACCCTTGATCTATTAATTCCTTATATTCTATTGTTCTCGTTATTATTATGTTTCAATGCGAGAACGCGTTTTTAGTGGGGGAAGGCACTGACTGTATCAGTCGCATCAGTCGTAACAATTATTATTGTATATATATTCATCATTCATTTATTCTATTGCCCAGTATTCCACGTGCACTGTCCTCACGTGGCCAGTCTGATCTACTTTTAACCTTTCTCCTTCCTCTCTCCCTCTCAAGGGAATACCACACCTTCCCTACATTCCTGCTAGTCCATAGGGAATATACGAGACCTGCATTGCTTTCCATTGGTTCCTTCAACCATTTTACGGGCATCTGATTGGCCATCCCTTCATCTCAGATTCTGAATCCTGATCCACTTCTTTCACATAAATAGAACGTAGTTAGAGATTAGATCAGAGACAGACAGTTCAGAGAGCAGAGATAAGATCAGTCAATCTTCAGAGAGAGAGAGAGAGAGAGAGATAGAGTCAAGCATCGTCATGTCTGTCGTAATCTGTCTCGGTATCACGCGTGTGCATCTCTGTCCATCATTAAATCAAGAAAGCACATATGTTTGTTGTGTTGCCTTTACTCGCATAATCAACCATAATCCAAACCACTACCCACATACTCCACGCTACCAGTAATTCATCGGAGAATCAACGAGCCACCAACATCTATCTTGCCACCGTCATCTCCAGCAACATCCAGTAAGTCAAGCAGCCAGTGAATCAATCTAGTACAAGTGATGTGCAGCGTCAGAACAATAGTGTTAGTGTTGTTGTTGTTGGTAGTAACAATGCTGATGGGGATGGCGGTGATGATAACGGCAATAGTAGTGGCATCAATGGTGGTAGTGACGACAATGATACCAATACAAAAAATGGTGACACTGCTGTAGAGTAACAGAGTTCCACACCGTGCAGGGCTTCAAAGAGCCAGCCAGAGCGAGCTAGTGGGGCCGGAGTCGGGGTGGCTTGATGGCCTTTAAATGTTATACGACTACTGCACCCGCACTCCTACCACGCATTACCAGTGAGTAGGGCCTGGCACTGAAATCAAGTGACGTGTTTTCAGTGAGAGATGAAATTAAGCAATATTATGTGACTACTCTCTTAAAACTAAAATATTTACAGAAAAAAAAAAAAAGAGAGAAAACACACACACGGTACTTCTGATTAGAACACGGCTGGGTGGAATATATGGAGGAAGGTAACAGGCATGAACGGAAAGGCTCCTGCAAACACAAAAGGGAATGTACGTAGTCATTAGGAAGGCCAGCCAATACAGTACAGAGACAGTCCAGAGACGAAAGGAGAAGTGGCCGAGTTGGAAGCAGCTGAAATGAAGTTCCTGTGATTTTCTCTAGGAGTAATGAGGCTGGACAAAATCGGAAATGATTACATCAGCGGCACAACGCGTGTATGAAGGTTTGGGGACAAGGCAAAGCTAGATAAACGAGAATGACGTGGCTTGAGTGTTACTGTATGTAAAGCGTATGTACCTCACGTCATTATTCCTCGGCATTTATAAGTGAAATGTTCAATAGTTTTCTATTTGCATTAAAACGTGTAATATGTGTAAGTATCAGTATTCAATGCATTCCATTTGCATGAAAACTTGTAATATGTGTAAGTATCAGTATTCAATTAAGCACCGAAGCCGATGCTCACTTGTTGGTAATGTGGGGTTAACAACTTAACCCATTGGGGATCACTCACGGCCAAGTCGCGCTCAGACAAAGACGGACAGGATGGTGACCGAGGTAAATACTTTAATTTTGTACTAAAAACTGATTGTCATAGTGCCAAGTTAATTGCAATGTGGGGTTAACAACTTAACCCATTGGTCGCCTGCGGGGATCACTCACGGCCAAGTCGCGCTCAGACAAAGACGGACAGGATGGTGACCGAGGTAAATACTTTAATTTTGTACTAAAAACTGATTGTCATAGTGCCAAGTTAATTGCATGCATTGTTAATGAATATTGTAATATGTTGAAAGTGTTTAATATCAGTGTATAATGTTATTTTGTAAGAAACTGAGACCGAGAACTTGTTCGCAGTTCTTAGGCCCCTATTACACATATCCGGTTTCCTACGGCCAACCTGGCCTACGGCGCCGTAGGAAAATTCTGGCCTACGGTTAGAGCTATTACACGTATTTGAATGGCCGGAGGCAAGTGGGTCAGTGTGGCACTGTTTGTGGTGGAGGAGTGACATATGTCTTCTCTCGACGACAATCTCGTTCCTATTGCTCTAGCGTGCTACTTGAAAGTGAAAACAAGAAAAAGGAAGATTTGGTCCAATGTCTGCGTAAACGAATAAAATACTCTCATGTTAACTTAATGAAGGAACTAGCACTAGAAAAAGATGACTGGTTTAACTACATGCGAATGGATCACGACACATATTTGGAACTCTTTTCAGACTGATGTCTTACCATACGGTGAGCAATTACACGCTACGTCCTCAGTCCTGACGTACGACGGCCGTACGGCCAACTTTAGTATTAGCGAAAGTTCATCCGGCCGGCCGTGGGTGAGCGTTCATACGGCCGATTTGCTATCATACGCTCCGGTTTGAGCATATGCTAGCGTCGCGACCGACTGCGCCGTAGGAAACCGGATACGTGTAATAGGGGCTTAAAACAAATCACCTGAGAGCCAATTGATGCCCAGCCGGTGCGGCTACATTGGATATGTCAAGAGAAGAGACGAGAAGTATATAAGGAGGAAGGCGCAGAAGACCGAGTGCGTTGGAGAATGCTGATCTGTGGTGATCCTTAACAGGAAGAGCCGAAAGAAGGAGAAAGATGTACAAGATGTGTGCGTACACTCACTCCTCATCATAACCTCCGAGCGTGAGACTCAGGCCTCACTGCCTCAGTCAACCATTGCCCCTCGTCTTGTAAACAGTGCGTGCTTCTACTACACAGGACGGACTAGTGTAGTAGATTCAGTGTACATAAATCTATATTTAGGGAAACTGCATTTTGTATTCTGATTATTTTCTTCACTTCACAGCGTGTGTGTGTGTGTGTGTGTGTGTGTGTGTGTGTGTGTGTGTACATTATATATATATATATATATATATATATATATATATATATATATATATATATATATATATATATATATATATATATATATATATATATATATATATTAATCGATAGCTTCAAAGAATCACCGTGGCATTGTTTTCGCCTTTCAGCCATACGATATTTACTAACGCAAGTCCGAGCGCCATGGGTCACAAGGATTATACTCACAACACCGTCCCCACCTGGATAGAGGAGAACAGGAAGTTCTTCATGCCACCTGTGTGCATCAAGATGATGTAAGTACATCTATCCCAACACTCATTCATTCATCCCTTTCTGCACGTGCTGAATGAAAATAAGTGCAAACAGTAGGACGCACCAATTGTAAGGGGGAAGGAGGGGAGGAGCGCGGCACGCTGTTTGGTTCTGCTAACATAAGAACATGAGAGATCACAGCGAAGATGATCGCTGTTTGTCGTTTGTCGTTGGTTATGGGAGATGGAAAAGTACTTGTACGTAAGTAATAATGTAACGGAGTCACATAATATTATTCATTGTACAGTAATATAGAGGTATAACAGCATGTCACGCACCATGAAACTTTTCATGGCCCATTTTGTGGCATCAATAAATAATGGGCATCACGTTCGTCATACTAAGTATTCTTCATAATCTCTTTCTAGTGTATTTTGACATGTATTATTATTATTAGTTACAAGTAATTTCTCCCTTGCCGTATGAAATTAGAGGGGTATAATTAAGAATATATTCATGTACTGTGAGTGATGTCAACCCCCCGATATTTCTATTGTCTGCACTTTTTCCGAGTCACCAAGCGTCCCTCGAGTTGGTGTAGTAGATTCAGTGACCAGCTATTTCAAATGATCAAGTGCACGCGCAGCCCCATATTTTACTGCCGGACGTACGACGCATTCACTCCCAGCTACGGCATCGCACAGACGCTTCAGCCGACACCATTCGACAGCAGCAGTAGTTGGCATGTCATGTAGGTTAGGTAATGTTAGGTTAGGTATTGATACACATCATTTAGGTTAGGTTAAGTAATACTATGTTAGTGTCCTGTTATCTTAAAACCCGAACTGAATGGTTTGATAAGCTAAATAAGTCATACCTAATTATTGAATTCCAATAAACAAGTAAAAAGAACTGATATGATAAAGAGAAATTGTGATGTGGCATAGTGGTTAGTGGATCTCAGCCAACGCCTAAACGTTCTACCAAGAATAAAATGTGTCCGTTGCCGTAGCTGGGAGTAAATGAGCCATACGTCTGACACTGGCTCCGGCTGTCCGGCAGTCGCTCGTCAGGATGTAGATCTGTACCACGAAGACACACACCGTGTCGTACACGCCACATCCTACTCCCGGAAATCTGTGCTTATACTTGTATATATATATATATATATATATATATATATATATATATATATATATATATATATATATATATATATATATATATATATATATATATATATATATATATATATATATATATATATATATATATATATATATATTAATTTACATTCTTTAGAACATAAGAACATAAGAAATAAGGGAAGCTGCAAGAAGCGACCAGGTTTACACGTGGCAGTCCCTGTATGAAACACACCTACCTATTTCCATCTGCTATCCCCATCCATAAACTTGTCTAATCTTCTCTTAAAGCTCTCTAGTGTCCTAGCACTAACTACATGATTACTGAGTCCGTTCCACTCATCTACCACTCTATTTGAGAACCAATTTTTTCCTATCCTTCCTAAACCTAAATTTTTCAAGCTTGAACCCGTTATTTCTTGTTCTACCCAGGTTGCTGATCCTAAGAATTTTGCTTACATCTCCCTTGTTATAACCCTTATACCACTTAAAGACTTCTATCAGGTCCCCTCTTAACCTACGTCTCTCTAAAGAATGTAAATTTAACAGCTTCAACCTCGCCTCGTAAGGGATACTCCTCATCCCCTGTATCTTTTTAGTCATTCTCCTCTGTACTGATTCTAATAGACCTATATCTTTCCTGTAATGTGGGGACCAGAACTGCACCGCGTAGTCTAGATGAGGTCTGACCAGCGCCAAGTATAACTTTAATATTACTCCCGGCCTTCTACTTTTAACACTCCTAAAAATGAATCTTAGTACCCTATTTGCCTTGTTTCTGGATTCTATGCATTGTTTCCCTAGACGGAGTTCAGAGCTAACTATAACTCCTAAATCTTTCTCATACCCTGTACCTACCAGAGTTTGGTTGTCTAATGTGTACCTATTGTGTGGGCTTCCTCTACCTACGCTAAGCACTTTGCATTTATTGATATTAAATTGCATTTGCCATCTATTCCTCCATTCATTCATTCTAAGTCTGCCTGCAAGGCGATGGCATCCGATTCTGACCTAATTAATCTACCTATCTTTGTGTCATCCGCAGTTTTACTAACATCACTACTAATTCCACTATCCAAGTCATTGATATACATTAGAAATAACAATGGCCCTAATACTGATCCCTGTGGCACCCCACTAATTACATGACCCCACTCGGATTTCGAGCCGTTTATTACCACTCTCTGTCGCCTGTCACTAAGCCATGACCCTATCCAGCCTAACACCTTCCCATTAATCCCGTGTGCCCTAACCTTTCTCAGGAGCCTTTGATGGGGTACCTTGTCAAATGCTTTACTAAAGTCCAGATATAAGATATCATAACTATCACCATTATCTACTGCCTCGTACACCTTACTGTAAAAACTTAACAAGTTTGTCAGGCAAGACTTCCCCTTCGTGAAGCCATGCTGTGACTGATTTATCAAGTTATGTTTGTCTAAATGTTCCCTAATGTTCCTCGCTATTATTGACTCTAACATTTTACCTACAACTGAAGTTAAGCTAACAGGTCTATAATTAGACGCTAAAGTTTTATCTCCTTTCTTAAAGATGGGTACTACATTAGCCTGCCTCCACATTACTGGTACCTCACCCGACTCCAGTGATTTCCTAAAGACAGAAACTAACGGCTCACTAATAATCTCTTTACATTCCTTAAGTACTCTGGGGTATATTTCATCAGGTCCTGGTGACTTGAACTTTTTTTGCCTATCTATCTCCTGTTCCACTATCTCCCTAGTTATGGAAATATCTGTCAGCTTCTCATTCTCATCTGCTCTAAACACCTGTTCACTATCTGGCATATCCTGCATGTTTTCCTGGGTGAAGACAGTTAAAAAATAATCATTCAGAAGTTTACTAATCTCCTCCCCAGAACTAACCAGCTCCCCATCTGCTGCCTTTAATGGACCTACAGTATCCTTATTCTTCGTCCTGTATACCTGACAAAATCCCTTGGGGTCCGTCTTCGCCTAGCTGGCTACCTTTGATTCATAATTGTCCTTAGCTTTCCTCGTTAACTTCCTGACTGTTCTAACTAATTCATTATATTGTGTCCTTAAAACCTGCCTTTAATCTCCTATATATACTTCTCTTACGCCCTATATAATGCTTTAACCTAGCAGTCATCCATTTAGGGTCATTTTTTGGTGATCTTATTGTTCTATACGGGATATATGCTAACTGACCTGTATGAACTTTATCTACGAAAAATTTAGACAATTCATCTATATTTACTTCACCTAGTCCCCTCATCTCGTCCCCTACCATCCTCTCCACTCCCTCATCTACTCGCCTCGACCTCACCTCTCTCATTTAGAGAGACATAGGTTAAGAGGGGACCTGATAGAAGTCTTTAAGTGGTATAAGGGTTATAACAAGGGGGATGTAAGCAAAATTCTTAGAATCAACAACCAGGGTAGAACAAGAATTAACGGGTTCAAGCTTGAAAAATTTAAGTTTAGGAAGGAGATTGGAAAAAAATTATTCACAAATAGAGTGGTAGATGAGCGGAACGGACATTAGAGAGCTTTAAGAAAAGATTAGACAGGTTTATGGATGGGGATAATAGATGGAAATAGGTAGGTATATTTCATACAGGGACTGCCACGTGTAAGCCTGGTCGCTTCTTGCAGCTTCCCTTATTTCTTGTGTTCTTATATATATATATATATAAGGAGGAGGCAGCAGGCACCTGCCGAAACGATAATTACTCCCAGTGAGGTCTAAAGCACTGGATCAGGCGGTGCTGTGAACTTTCATTAAACCCAGCTGTGACCTCACTGAACGTTTCTCTTTGTGTCTCACAACACAAGGGGGCAGTCACAGCCTGCCTTCTAAAGACAACTCTCTTCCTTCACACAAAACTACAAGAATCTAATTACACACACACACACACACACACACACACCCTTCACTCAAAATTAAAAATCATGGCGACTCCTACACCAGCCTCGGAGTCCCCATCTGAGGAGGGGACCACAAATGTCCCCAGGTCGGACTACTCTTCTGGTATCGACCCTAAGTGTCTTGACACCCCCCTCAAATTTTTCTTCATTAATTTCTGCAACATTTGCGGTCTCAGATCTAATTTTCAATCTGTAGAACATCACATCTCCTCTAATAAACCTCATCTTTTCCTCACTGAAACACAGGTAACTGAGGCAACTGACAGTTGCCCCTTTTCTGTTCCCTCCTACTTTCTCTATCCTCATTTTCGATCCAAAGCTGGATGTTGCGTTTATGTGCACAGTGACTTAACCTGCTCTCGTGCCCACATTCTTGAATCTTATGAGTTTTTCCGCCATCTGGCTACGACTACAGAGTCATTCGCCACTGCTATCACATCTATCCCTAAAGCTGAACTCTTCATTCAGACCTTTGCTAAAATCCCTACCTTGGACGATTCAGGGCTTGTTCCTCCCTCTTCTCCACTCTCTGACTACTTTATAGTACCTATTAAAATTCTTCGCAATTATGTTTTCCATCCCCTCACTGGCCTAAACCCTCGGAAGGCTTATGGACCTGATGGGGTCCTTCCTGTTGTTCTCCGAAACTGTGCCTCCGTGCTTGCACATTACCTAGTCAAATTATTTCATCTTTGTCTGTCAACATCTACATTTCCTTCTTGCTTGAAGTTTACCTACATTCAGCCTGTTCCTAAAAAAGGGTGACCGTTCTAATCCCTCAAACTACCGTCCTATTGCTTTAATTTCCTGCCTATCTACAGCTTTTTAATCTATCCTCAACAGGAAGATTCTTAAGCATCTATCACTTCACAACCTGATCACCAGTATGGGTTCCGTCAAGACTGCTTTACTGGGGATCTGGCTTTCCTTACTGAGTCTTGGTCATTCTCTTTTAGAGATTTTGGTGAAACTTTTGTTGTTGCCTTGGATATATCAAAAGCTTTTGATAGAGTCTGGCACAAAGCTTTGATTTCCAAACTACCCTCCTATGGCTTCTATCCTTCTCTATGTAACTTCATCTCAAGTTTCCTTTCTGACTGTTCCATTGCTGCTGTGGTAGATGGTCACTGTTCTTCTCCTAAATCTATTAACAGTGGTGTTCCTCAGGGTTCTGTCCTGTCACCCACTCTCTTCCTATTCATCAATGATCTTTTAAACCAAACTTCTTGTCCTATCCACTCCTACGCTGATGATACCAACCTGCACTTTTCCACGTCTTTTCACAGACATCCAACTCTTCAGGAAGTAAACAGTTCACGCAGGGAAGCCACAAAACGCCTGACTTCTGATCTCTCTAAAATTTCTGATTGAGGCCGAGCAAACTTGGTATTGTTCAATGCCTCAAAAACTCAATTCCTCCATCTATCAACTCAACACAACCTTCCATACAACTATCCCCTCTTCTTCAATTACACTTAATTGGCCCCCTCTTCTACACTGAACATCCTCGGTCTGTCCTTTTTTTATAATCTAAACTGGAAATTTCACATCTCATCTAGCTAAAACAGCTTCTATGAAGTTAGGTGTTCTGAGACGTCTCCGCCAGTTTTTCTCACCCCCCAGCTGTTAACTCTGTACAAGGGCCTTATCCATCCATGTATGGAATATGCTTCACAGGTCTGGGGGGGTTCCGCTCATACCACTCTTTTAGACAGGGTGGAATCAAAAGCTTTTCATCTCATGAACTCTTCTCCTCTAACTGACTCTCTTCAGCCTCTTTCTTATTGCTGGAATGTTGCATCCCTTGCTATCTTCTACCGCTATTTTCATGCTAACTGTTCGTCAGATCTTGCTTACTGCATGCCTCACCTCCTACCACGGCCTTGCTGCACAAGAATTTCTTCTTTCTCTCACCCTTATTCTGTTCACCTCTCTAATACAAGAGTTAACCAGTATTCCCAATCATTCAGCCCCTTCTCTGGTAAACTCTGGAACTCCCTTCCTGCTTCTGTATTTCCACCAGCCTATGACTTGAACTCCTTCAAGAGGTTTCAATTTTTGACCACCACTTCAGACACTATTTGGGACCAGCATCTCAGTGGGCTTTTTTTTTTTTTTTTTTTTTATTTTATTTTCGTTGCCCTTGGCTGGTGTCCCTCCTACATAAAAAAGAATTTATATATATATATATATATATATATATATATATATATATATATATATATATATATATATATATATATATATATATATATATATATATATATATATATATATATATATATATATATATATATATATATATATATATATATATATATATATATATATATATATATATACTCAACTATGACATCTACCAGAAAACCATAGAAACTCACCATGAGTGATTTTATCTACAATAAGAATTCAAGAAACTAATTAAGTGTCCAGGGTTAATTGATGATTAACAATAATGATACTGAATATTGATTTACAGGCATGGCGTCGGCCAGCTGAAGGTGTTCTTCGCAGGTGGTCCTAACCAGAGGAAGGACTTCCACTTGGAGGAGGGCGAGGAGTTCTTCTACATGAGAAAGGGAGATATGAACGTCATCACGCTCACCAATGGCGCGTTTAGGGATGTCATCATCAAGGAAGGGGAGGTAGCAGCCACTCGTCATGTTGCTGGCACACCAAAAGAATAGAAAGGCTCCCATTATTGTTATATATATATATATATATATATATATATATATATATATATATATATATATATATATATATATATATATATATATATATATATATATTGTTATGTGTAGTGAGATAACGCTATATAAAACGAAGGAAGAAGTAAGAACAAATGGGAGAAGAATAATAATGGAGGAAGGGGAGAGAGAAAGAGGTGAGAAGAGAGAAACAGGTAGGGGATGAGGCTTGGACGCATCCCGGACACGTAACTACTCAGCCTGAAGCTTCTAATATAATATATATTCACGCATTCACTCATATTCCCCACGTAAATTTCTTTACTTCCCCTTATACATTCAATCTGAGTCTCACCTAGTATTTAGTAGAAGAGTTGGTCTTGACAATAAAGTAATCAGTATTCATCTAGCTCCCCTAGTTTGATCATTAGGATTTTCAGAAGTAAAATGTTTTATTCTTATAAGCCTGCGTGGGGAGGGTGTATGTGTGTATGTCATCATCCCCCCCTTCCTTGTACCCCCCCCCATTTGTAGCAGAACAGGAGAGTGGCACACCTTCCTACAATCACTACCCAGTGCTTAGATAGAGCAGATGTATTGAGACAGGCACTAATATCTAACTGAGACTGAGGCGGGATAACGGTTAGATGGGTCAGTTGCTTTAAGAGGATAAATGAATCGTTACCGGCCGTACACCCCAGCCTATTTACAAAGTATAGGAGTCTCCATAGTATCCTGCCAAAGAGTGCAGTTGTGTATAACACACTCCATACCCAGGAAAGTGACTCCTTGGCTGCGTGTGTGGATTGCTGTGTGTGTTGCATGTGTGTGTGGATCGTGTTCTTGTATGGTGAGCAGTGAATGACCTTCCTGTGTGTTAATGGGCACTCATTTGTAGTTGTGTCTCTTGTTTATGAGCTCGTGTTAAATGCTACTGTTGGCTGAAGCTGATCAGCCACAAAGGACTTAAGTAATTAACTGTGTAGTTAGTTTTACTCCCTCCTTAGGTCCTGACAAGGCCTGCTGTCCAGGAGGTAGTAAACGACACTACTCGGCTTGAGGCTGTAACACGCTGTTGGACAGTGGTAGGAGTTGTTATGAGGGCAGTTGTCCAGCAGGGTTTTATACCTTGACTATATATATGTGTTAATGCTAGTTCTAATTGTTTCTCCCTAGACGTGGTTGTTGATCTTTTCACAGCTATGGATGTTAATTGTTGTTAGAGTATTGTCCTTGTCTGTAGGTGGATAAAACAGACTGGCAATCTCAATTAGTGTGACCATGGCGAGAAGGGTGCAAGAGTCACAAGGGACCCTGTACGCCCATATTTAAGACCTGCACTGAGTCCACGTAGGAGGTGGTTCAGGGAAGCTATGAGACCATAGTCCAGGTGCAGCAGCTTTGTGAAGGGGCTGGGAACTGTGGTCGTAATATATATATATATATATATATATATATATATATATATATATATATATATATATATATATATATATATATATATATATATATATATATATATATATATATATATATATATATATATATATAATCATTGATCAAAAAATGTGCGAAATACTTTAAAAAAAAAAACTGAATTATTACGATTTATGTTGAAGATGTCGCGGTGTACTTAAATGACCTAGGTAGTGTTATCCCATTTTTGTTCATAACTTGTCCCATCAGTCCATTGATGGATTAGATCAGAGGTCGGCAACCTGCGGCTCCGGAGCCGCGTGAGTCTCTTTCAAGAGACATGTGCGGCTCCTTCCACCTACGTAAAATTGTCTAACTTATCGTAGGACATGTAGAAAAAAGAGAGAGAGAGAGAGAGAGAGAGAGAGAGAGAGACGAGACGCGAGGTCTACGTCTATTGTATGATAATGATTCCTGCATGATACACGTCCATCCAACCACCCCAGCCTCTGCCCAATGCTGCCTGGCAGTGTAGACAGGCATCTCGTTCAGTGAAAACGCACTCTCATAGTTACTAGGACGGCTATTTTCCCTCCTCCTACTAGTACTGCTATACTACTACTACTACTACTACTACTACTACTACTACTACTACTACTACTACTACTACTACTACTACTACTACTATTATACTACTACTACTACTATTACTACTACTACTACTACTACTGCTACTACTATACCAGTACTACTGCTGCTACTAGTACTATACTACTACTAATACTATACTATACTAATACTGCTATACTACTACTGCTATACTACTACTACTGTATTACTACTACTGCTGCTGCTACTACTACTACTACTACTACTACTACTACTACTACTACTACTACTACTACTACTACTGCTGCTGTTGCTATTACGAGCTTTTCTTAAGTGAAAGACATTAAGACAATCAGTTACTGAAGAAATGGCATCGAGGAAGAGGAAAATTGAAGATGAAAATAGAGTTTAGGAATGAATGGACCGAGCATATTGCATTTGTTCAGAATTCTAGAGAGCACCCTTTGTGCCTCATATGCAGTGAAGAACTGGCCAGCAATAAAAAATCCAACCTTGAGAGGCATTTTTAGAGGAAACACAGTGACTTTGCTGAAAATTATCCAGTTGGATGCCAGAAAGAAAGCTGTGGAGGAACTGCAGCTCAGAGCAAAGTGGAGTCAGAATGTATTCGTGAAATGGGTGAAGTCCTCCAACGATACAACTACTGCCAGTTTTGTGATAAGTCATGAGATAGCAAAACGTGGAAAGTCTTTTACAGATGGTGAATATATAAAAGATCGTTTCATCAATGCAACAATGCATCTGTTCAGAGAATTCAAAAACAAGGATGAAATAATTAAGAAAATTAAGAATGTGCCATTGCCTGCTAAAACGATGAGGGACAGAGCAGTGAAACTTGCACAAGACATCACCAATCAGCAAATTGTGGACATCAGTTCATCCTGTGGCTTTTCAATTGCTTGTGATGGGTCATGTGATGTTGACGACATTGCACAAGTTGCTCATCTTGGCAGGTATGTCAACTCTGAAGGCCCACAAGAACTCATTGACTTGTTGCCTCTCACTGGTCAGACTATAGGTGAGGATATATTTTCAACAATTATAACCTGCCTTAAGGAAAAAGGAATTCAGACCAACCACATTATTTATGTTGCAACTGATGGTGCACTGAGTATGACAGGGATACATAAGGGGTTTGTTTCTCTCTTAAAACGAGAGCTGAATCGTGAATTAATATCATTTCACTGCATCGTTCACCAAGAGGCACTGTGTGCATAAACTTGTCCATCAGAGTTCACTGAAGTAATGAACTTGGTCGTGAAAATTCTTAACAAAATAATGGCAAAAGGCTTAAACCACCGACAGTTTCGTGAACTTCTGGAAGAAGTCGGTTCCCAGTATTCAGACCTCCTCTTACATAACAAAGTCCGCTGGCTTTCTAGGGATCGGGTGCTTGCATGTTTTGCAGCATGCCTTGAGGAAGTGAAGAAATTTCTGGAGGAGAAAGGCCACCATGAATATGCATACCTTACAAATCCTGAATGGCTACACAAGTTTCATTTCTTGTTGGGTGTCACTTCACATTTAAATGAGCTCAACAGGAAACTACAAGGAGACGGAAACACTGCTCCGATGCTTTTGGAAGAAGTCCTTTCCCTTGAAAGAAAACTATCTCTGTTATAGATGTTGAGAGAGGCTCTCTGATTCACTTTCCTTCATTAAAGCAATTTGGAAAAGGAACAGACTTTGAGCTGGATATTGATATCATAAAAAATGCACTAATGAAAATAAAAAAAAATCCTTTGAAGAACGTTTTCAAGAATTCAGAAAAGAAAAGGTCACGTTGTCATTTGTGATCAACCCCCCTTGATTGATCATTAATTTAACTTTATAATTCTATGATGGCAGCAAGTGAACAAATATGGTATATTATTTTTCAAACATGTTAAGTGTACTTACTATATCAGTATCTGGTCACCATGATGAGTTTAAACCGGGGAGAGAGAGAGAGAGAGAGAAAAAAAAAATTAAGTCTTAATTAATGTGATTTCTGGTCCTGTGTTTCTTTGGAGAGATGCTCAATGTTTGGCAAATATGTTGTCGTTTTGAGTTTCCGGCAGGACTGCAGGCTTGTATCATTCGGTCGGCTGCGTATTTTTTTTTTTTTTTTTTAAGTTCATGCTAGAAAACGCTTGTTCACACAATGTAAGTAGATCCAAAAATATAGAGAATGCCAAAGGCATATCGTTTCATGTGTAAGCGTCTGGTAAGGAATTCCACACTTTATAGACAATCTGATCTCGGTTTTGTAGCCCAGACAATTCAGTCCATTTGTTGAAATGCCAGTGTAGCATGTTGTTTCTTTAGGTTTTCAATATCGGAGACCATGCCTCTGGATTTTGAAGTTCATAAGTCTTTTCCCTGCAAATCAGCTAATTCCATTTCCAGTTCTGCTTTCACTCCAGTAAAAGCTGAAAAAATGAGTGAGTCTGCATATATGAGTGAGTCGTTAATAATAATATTTATAATAATACTAATAATGATAATTATTATTATTATTATTATTATTATTATTATTATTATTATTATTATTATTATTACTACTACTACTACTACTACTACTACTACTACTACTACTACTACTACTACTACTACTGCTACTACTGTTACTACTACTACTGTACAATTTGTATGATTATTTTGTCTATGGTTATATTACTTAACTTTCATATGGAGGAAATTTATTAGGTTTCGTAATCAACATTCGTAATAGATTTTACGCTGCGGCTCCAGCAGCACTGTGTTCCTGTCAAGTCTGAAGAAAGTGGCTCTTCTCTAATTCTGGGTTGCCGACCTCTGGGTTAGATTGACAGCGGGGTGCGGCATTGAACGATATACTTTTTATTACTTTTTATTATCTGCAATGATTAGGCACGCTTACGTCCGATATAAAGACGACTTTGGTTTATCCCTCAGGTGTTTCAGTTGCCAGGCAAGATTCCGCACTCACCGCAGAGGTTCCCCGATACTATTGGTTTGGTCATCGAGCGAGATAGATTAAAGACCGAGCTGGACTGCCTCAGGTATTCACCTTCCTTTTCATCACCTTCTCTCCTCTCGTTCACAAACAGTCATCCTTAACTTTTTTTTCCTTACACACTTCCTATATGAATTATCATCACATCCCTACTTTTCATTTTTTCATTCATTGCTCTCATAACTTTGTTGCTAAACTTTGTTGTTGTTGCTAAACTTTGTTTGTTTGTTGTAAAACTTTGTTGCTAAACTTATTATCTTCAAAAGCTTATTATCCTCTCCCTCTCGCTTGGCACCATCACACTCAGTATACTTAATAAATTTTGTGTTATCAGCAACTTATTTCAACTTATTTGCATTCAGATTTTATTTTTACCACTCTTACTTTTCATATCCTTCCCTTCTCCACCTCCTCTTCCTCCTGCCCAGCGTTCTCTTTCCTCCTCCCCCCACCCCTTTTTATTCTTACATTCACCATCCTTTTCATCCTGTTGTATAGTTTCATCGTCTTTTCTCAGCCAAACATTCATTCTCCCCTTACTTTTTACATGATGTCATTTTTCAGACAGGAGGATCAAGTAACTACAATACCTAAAGTGACACTCGAAGTTTTTTTTTTTTTTTCTACTTTTCACTTTTTTAAGGAATAGTTACTTAATTCATCTCTCCACCTTATGGCATCAAATCAGACAGTTCATGAGGAAGTACGTACTTAGTATTGCAAGTTAGATTACATAGATGCTCGCAAATCTTTCACGCTCTCTCTCTCTCTCTCTCTCTCTCTCTCTCTCTCTCTCTCTCTCTCTCTCTCTTGTTCCAATGTGTCCACTGCCACTTTGTCTTGAAGTACTTGCCACTGCTTTGTTCTGACGTCACATTGTACTGAGTGCCCTGGATATATCTGGCCACGACTTGTAACCAGTTTGTCACCTCTGTACTATAAGATGGCTGTCACCACTAGTTCTGATGGATTTCACTGATTGATGGACTTACTGGATGTTGCTGGAGATGACGGTGGCAGGATAGATGATGGTGGCTCGTTGATTCTTCGATGAATACGTGGAGTACGTGGGTAGTGGTTTAGATTATGGCTGAATGTGAGAGTGAAGACAACACGACAGACAGATGTACTTTCTTGATTTAATGATGGACAGAGATGTACACGCGTGATATCGAGGCAGATTACAACGGAAGTGACGATGTTTGACTCTATGAACTGACAGCGTGATGACTTTCTCTGAATTGAACTGTCTCTGAAGACTGAACTCAAGCTACGCATACAGGCGCTATTTATGTAAAAAAAATGGATCAAGATTGAGAATCTGAGATGAAGGGATGGCCAACCAGATGCCTGGAAATGGGGTAAAGCAACTAATGACAGAGGTTGTTATTCTGACCGATGACCTGCGAGGAAGACAAGGAAGGCAATGTAGGTGTTTTCCCTAAGGACTGGCAGGAATGTAGGGAAGGTGTGATATTCTCTAGAGAGAGAGTTAGAGAGAGGCTAAGAATAGATCAGACTGGCCACGTGAGGACAGTGCGCGTGGAAAAATGGACAATGGAATATATGATCGATGATAATTGTTACGACTGATGCTACTGACTCTCTCTCTCTCTCTCTCTCTCTCTCTCTCTCTCTCTCTCTCTCTCTCTCTCTCTCTCTCTCTCTCTCTCTCTCTCTCTCTCAGTTGATCAATCAGCCAATCACTCGCAGGTACTTCGTGGAGGGCACTCAGGAGACCCTTTTCGAGCGCTGGTTCTATTGCGAGGATCTCGGCACTCAGCTGGGCCCGGTCATCAAAGAGTTCTTCGCCTCAGAGCAGTACAGGACCGGCAAGCCGATTCCAGGTAAGCTTTTGTGTGTGTGTGTGTGTGTGTGTGTGCTCATCCCTATCATTTTATTGGTAAAGTCCTTATTAACAAGTCACTCGACTCGTTCCTAACACCTTTTTCATTAATGTCGTACTTTCCCCTCGTCGTCTGTCCAGCACACTCCAATGTGATCACTCGACATTCAACATTTTTAATAGAACAGTTTCACTTTCCTAAACCATTGCACCTCTCACACTGATATTTAGCTACAGGCTGCCCTGCATTTTCACAGAGAACTGTCTCACTAAGAAAGGGGAATTTCACTCTCTGAACATTCCAAACTCCTGTTGTGTGTTAGCTGCCTCACACATTTTTATTTCTTTTGCTATCACTTTTATGTTATTTTCATGTTTCTATATTCTGTATTCAGTCTCCTATTTTGTTTCACATTCCTCTCCTCCACGACATGAATATCTGCACCAGAGGCACCATGGAATAAGATATCAACCTCTACCCTCCTCCATCCTCAGGCACCATCCAGGAAAAACAGCCATGGGTACCAGACACCGCCAGGGTGCTACAGGAACCCTTCTCGCTGGCCAGATGGCTCAACAAACACAGAGGGGAGGTGGGTCATATGCTAGGGCAGGAGTTCTTAAGCTCGAGTACGCGTACCTACAGGGGTAGGTGAAAGGAATTTTGAAGGTACGTGACAGGTTTCTTATAGGATCATGAGTTCACAATTGCTATTGTCATTATTTAAGGTACTGATGAATTAATGGGCACATTCAGTAATAGAGCTTATATACTGATAGATACATGAACAGGTTTTTGTCATCATACGCCTATAAATTAGATACATTTCTTATTGATTACTGATGAATTCTTGGACGCATACGTTAAGTTCTGACTACATTCTGCTGCATTCTGGGTAAGGAGCATGTGACCAATACTGAAAGACTTAGAGGTGTACATGAGATTAAAAAGGCTGAGGGCCACAGAACTGTAGGGAATAAAAAAGTGACGAAAACACAAGTATCACATTAGCGAGACACTGATACGGAATTAGGTATAAAAGAATGTAGCGAGAAATAAATATATATGAAAAAGTGTTGTGGCGATTCTGTTTACAAAAATTGACAAAGTGATCGGTTGCTGCCTGCCGCGACCGTGGCGGAAGCAGCAAGTGACTAGGAATGAGACTCGCTATTCCACGGTGCAGAGATTTACGTCGCTTCTTTCTTTCTTTCTTCAGATCCAGCAGGAGGGAAGCCGGCGGCTCTTTGATCTCAGTTACCAGAGTGACGTGTTAGTGTTGGGTCGCGGCTCCTCGCAGCACCGCCTGCCACTTGCAGAGACGTGGTTGTGGCAGCAGGTACGTTCATGTTGTTCCTCGCTGAGCTTCAGTCCACCTCTTTACCGTTGAGTCTTCACTTCTCGCATTACTGAATTAAAATAATATTTTGATATACCATGTGCCTACCTTTATTTATTTTTTTTTATTTATTTATTATTTTGTTTTATTTATTTATTTTTTTGTGTATTCGTAAACTAATAGAATTAATGAAAAAAAAAAAAAAAACGTTTCTTTTTCTTGATGTGTGCGGCTTGGCTTTGGCGACACGCAGGAAGGTGAGAGCGTACTCAGCATAGGGGAGGAAGAAGTGGTACTCAAACCTGAAGACACTCTGCTGGTTAACGCAGACATACCCTTCACGCACACACGCGGGGAAGACTCCATCACCGTCTCTGTGGTGATGGACCCCAGCAACAAGGAGCGGGGCTTTGGTCATCTTAATAAGTTGTAACAGACTTCCCTAAATTTTAGGCATTCTTATTGTGCCTTACTATATACATATATATATCTCTGTAGTGCTTGGCAGCGCTTCTGATAGGTGGACAAGAGGAACGATAATTTCTATTAACTTGTATTAATTTGTACTTGAGTTGTGATGATTATGACGGTCACCGTTGTCTTGCCATCATAAGAAGTGTAGATTGCAACGCGGCCTGACTCGCCCGTCTCCGCCACCACCACTACCACCGTGCTGCATCATCGTAACGCAAGTGGAAATATTAGCGTGCATATTGTGCAAGATGATTTTCATTGTTATGGTTTACATCCCATGTGATAGATATGTTTAAAATGAGTTATACTGTAGCACAAACATTTATTGCCTCTCAAACCATTTTATATGATTATAGTATTATCTCCATTAAAAACAGTCGCATCATTGCCTTTAATTATCCGAAAAAAGTTCAGGGCGAACGTAATATGAATCATTTGTCCAATGTGACAATTTTATTATTGTTTTATTCTCATACAAGAATTTGTTCTTGTATGATGAATGTAATCTAATAGAGAGAGACTGAATACGTTCTTGTTGGACTTTCCTTTTCCCTTTCATTCCTCAAGATTCCACAACATTAATGTAATCAGCTCTTGTTTTACGTCTCCTCTACAGGAGTTTGAAGTGCTAGTAAGAATTATCATCATCCCTCTGAGACAAAAAAAAAAAAAAACAATGGTAAATAAATAAAGGTAGATGGAAGACCATGACATGATGCTTTCTGTTTCCTGAACCTTGTAGCACTGATTATATCACTAGTATGACAGACTTTTTTTCATGTTACAAAATTATGTTACTAGCGTCCCGCGATGCAGTGGATGATGCACCTGCTAGGAAGCCGCGAGTCCCAGTTGGAGGCGGTTGAGAGAGAGCACAACTCGCCTGTTCATCCTTCCTTCGTATTAATCGAATAGTGGGTATCTTGGGAATTCTGGGAAAATAAACTGTGGAAACCCGGACGTCACAGTGGCCTGTCACAGCGCCGAGGTCACGCATGGCTATAGCAAATGTCTCCGAAAAAAAAAATAATAATAATAATAATAATATGAAAAAAATCACCGTCTTACCTTATTACCTCCTTTCCTTCCAATTGCTTTATGCTTGAGAAGAACACTAATAAAGGATATTGGTAAAGGAGATAATTATCTAAAGCGTCAAATATTTGCACTTTAAATACTCCTATGGAAACTATGGTATAGACTGTAGCACTAGCTATTTAAAAAAAAATTCATATGAAGTGGACTGGGAATGTAAACCAGTCGACGACCAATGGCAGGTAAGTACTCGTACAATGAGCTTGGTCTGATGGAAGGTTCAGACCTCTAATCATGTGATTCTTATGACATGCACTAAGATGTAGCAGGATTGGGAATTATTTGTGGAGTGACTAGCCATTCTAGTGGTAATGAGGATTGTATAATTCCCATCGAGGATTTTGTGCACAACCTGTGTGGCCATAACCACCGCCCTCCTCCCACCCCCTAACCGGGTGGTGGACACCCTGTCATTATCACAGTATTCAGCTGTCAGCGAGCCGTTAGGTCGTCTAGTTGCCTTACTTAGGCACGTTGATTGATTGATATAAGATGCTGCAACAAAAAGGTTATATGGCACCTGGAGGTGAGTTAATTATGATCAAGAATAACGTATTTTCAATTATATCAATATTTATAATCAAACACTAGTTTGAGTTTTCTCTCGATGTACCTTGTAAGCACCCAGTCCAAACGCCTCACAAGCTAGTTAGTGCCCGAACAAGGTTTACTTAGGCCACCGGAAGCATAACGCTTCTTGTATGGCTGTCGTATACCATACTGAATATTGTATGGCTTTTTCTTAAATTCCGATGTGCACAGTAGACTACCATCGCTTAACTATCATCCCTCCGGTACACGCCTGACATTTATTGAAGGGCAAACAAGGGAAAGAGGGCCGAATGTTGTGAGCTGAGTACCGCACATGACCGAGCATCGCCACCCGCCGCCCAGCTGCTGCTCGGTCTCTCGCGGCCAGTGTGTGGGCAATATAAAGTAAGATTGGCTGTACGTAAGAGACAGAACATATTGCAAGCCACTGTAAGTCCACGAACCTGTAAGAAATGGGCTTCTAGAATAGTGCATTGTGTACTAATCATCATTAACCTTTTGCTGGACAGTATAAGAAGCTGCAACAGTCCAGTAGGAGGCAAAGTTGTGCAAGTGATGGCCATGTGATGGTTGTGTGGAAGGCCCTAGGTGAATCATATGACTGTCATACGAAACTTTCATTCTTATTTGTATTTTTGTTAGGTGCCCGCAGGATTTTCGCAGCAAGGATATTGTTCATGTGTATTTATTTATTTATTTTCTTTCGTGTGTGTGTGTGTGTGTGTGTGTGTGTGTGTTGGAAATGTGCAGGTTCTTACAATACCTCGGTTCCTCAGTCTCAAGGTTATGCTTATCGCCATATATCAGTTTCTTGACATGGCAGTGAGGGGCATTTTAAAGCAGACGTAACATTGAATCACCTAACTGCATATGCAAGCCTCTCCTTGGCAACTTCAACCCCTTGTGACAAACCATCATCAGTCAGCTACTTCCCCATGCAAGCCAGACTACACCTTACCAGCCTCATCCATATAACAATGAAAAGCACTTCTAGATATATTTTTATGCACAGGGCCTTCAAAATTTTCTGTACTTTGTGTACTGTTGGATAATCTTGAGAAATTAAGTTGTTAATATGCTATCATATTATAATAACTGATTTCCTGTTACTCTTTCCACAACATTGCTAATTATGTTACCTTTCCAGTAGGCTGGTCTATCAGATAACATGGGAAGACAAGGTGCTGCTACAGCTACTAGCTTGACTCTTTGCCTTACGTGGCTGTGTTGCCAGTGCCACAGCCTTCCTATCTGTGAGGGTGTAGAAGATGAGACACCACTCCACCTGCTCTCCACTAAGACAGGATACTTCAATGCCCACAAAGATGGAAGCCATTGGGAAAAATACACTGAGGCAGGTGAGTGTTGAAGTGTTTAGGTACACTATGTGAATGATACAGGGGATGAGGAGTATTCCTTACAAGGCAAGATTGAAGCTGTTAAATCTACATTCTTTAGAGAGAAGTAGGTTAAGAGGGTATCTGATAGAAGTCTTTAAGTGGTATAAGTGTTATAACAAAGGGGATGTAAGCAAAATTCTTATGATCAGCAACCAGGATAGAACAAGAAATAACAGGTTCAAGCTTAAAAATTTAGGTTTAAGAAAGAGATAGGAAGAAATTGGTCCTCAAATAGAGTGGTAGATGAGTGAAATGGACTCAATAATCATGTTGTTAGTGCTAAGACATTAGGGAGCTTTAAGAGAAGATTAGAAGAGTTTATGGATGGGGATGTTAGGTGGAAATAGGTAAATATATTTCATACAGGGACTGCCACGTGTAAACCTGGTCACTTCTTGCAGCTTTCCTTATTTCTTATGTTCTTGTGTTCTAAAGCATGTAAGGTTGTCTTCTTTACATTGTAGATATACATGTGCCATACATGGCTCAAACTAAATATGATATTATATTGCAAAGAAGTGCTAAAGTAATAATGACATACTGCTTCTGTCCTTTATTTGACTAGTGCATGGCTGCTCAGCAAAGCAGGTATGGCTGCTGGCAAGGCACGGCACACGTTTTCCCACTGCCAATGACATGGGACACTTGGTGAAACTGCTGCCACCTCTTAGCCAGAGGATCAGGGACAATCATCGTCATGACAGAGGTGAGCCTCTTGAACAGTTTATTTCTATCCTTCTATCCAGATATCAATAAAACTAAACAGTTATGTATGTTAAGTGAGTGTGAACAGTTTATTATTGAATGAATGGAGATTTTAGGTCATGTGCATTATATATATATATATATATATATATATATATATATATATATATATATATATATATATATATATATATATATATATATATATATATATATATATATTTATTTATTTATTTATTTATTTATTTACTGTATTTTTTACCACATTTTTATTTAATTACAGGGACTGGACAAGTAACAATTTTCATAATGCTATGTGACATTTTACATATGCACATACAGAAAGCTGCACAGCATAACCAAGATAAGGTCTAACCAGTCTCATATATAACTTTAATATCACTTCGGGACTTGTACTTTTAACACTCATAGTAATGACTCCTAATATCCAAAAGAAAAAAGTTCACTGGTTCTTTTATATACCAGGTAAAGCTGCACATCCTGTGTATCCTGTGGTGGAAGTGGAAATCTTCCACTCCTCCCTTCTTTCCTCCTTCCACACCCAAATGCTCCCACAAAGCTAAGTGAACAGAGGCAAATACATTTGTATGTATTCTATAATTCTTATGAGTTTTGTGTCACTCACAACATTCAGTTCATCCCTTCTGGCTAGGTTATTCCTTTACTGGAGATGCTATTGTGGGATGCATCTTGACAGTAGGAGTGCCTGTCATTAGCCACACAGACAGAGTTAATGCATTCTCAGCATCCCATACAGACTTATGAAACATGCGCAGTTTGTGGCTATTTTTATGAGTTATGATAAAAATGTGCCATTTTTTCTTCACTGTGACACAGTTCATAGGACCACTTACATGTTGTGCCATCTATTGTTTTAATGGTATCATCTGGATTCTGACTGAAAATCTGGATATTAATCTGGATATCTGGATATTCATTCAGGTTATGTGCATCTGAGGCTCAGAAAGTATCCAGGTTATCTAGTATTCAAGATATAAGTATATGAATTAGAGGTATTTGCTGTAATTGAAATAGCCTCAAAAATAAGATCAGGTTGCCTCGTAGATTTTGTTTTCCTTGTTTTATATCTTTTTTGTCATATGTTTAGCTCCAGAACACATGTTACATGCTCTCCTTGGATGTAAGTGAATTATGAAACAGACCTTTTTATCCTCAGGCTGCCTTAAGGAACATGATGTGTCTCAGCTGACAGATTGGTTCCCACCCTTTGAGCTGCGTGACAGAGAGCAGTTGCAGGAAATGGGGCATGAGGAGATGGCTTCCATTGGCACACACTGGCGTGAATTTCTTCCTGACCTATTCAATGTGGATTTTGACCCCAGCTTGTTCAAGGTAAAGGATCATGCATATTAAGGAGACTCATCCCAGTGGGCCAAAAATCCAAACAAAAAATTATATAAAAAAGTATTGGAAACTCAGACTTGAAACTTTCCAGATTATTTTGGATTATTATTTTCTAGTTTGTCCATAGAAAAGAATGACCTAGGTCATTACATCGTGACACTATGACATAATTCACAATTATTTGACTTCAAATGTTCTAGAGGCTACACTAATTATCTAAAGTAAAGTTATTTGGGCTGTGGAAGTTCACTTGTTATGCAAACGTTTCACCATTCTGTTTTTTTTTATTTGCTACATATAAAATATTGCCACATCATGTCAACCAAAAACATAATATTGATATTTTTCACTTTTTTCTCCATCCTGTCTTTCTTTTGCTTTATATTTTATAAATAAATTTAAATACTCAATGATTTTCCTCATCATCAACAATAGATACAGCATTTTTTAAAGAAATCTGATCAACCATTGATTTTATGGAAATATTTCAAGGTAAAAAATCATGTTTTGCATTATGGTCATTTAAAGATTGAAGTGTCTTTATCTCCTTTATTTATTTGACAATTTGAATGTTCTTTATATATGTAACTTGAACACAAGTACATGAAGCACTGTAAGAATCATCGCTTTATTCCAATATTTACTACTACGTGTCCCAGGTCTTTTATCAGTTTCTCTAGGCCCACAGAAAAAAACAGGTACAGGCAACACACCAAGCAGTCCACTTTCTTGCACTTTTAATGGTACTTAGTAAATACCTCACTGCTTGGTGTCCTCAGTATAGGATGAGGGTATTTCATTTTTTACCAGCAGTGGGTGCCTTCCCTTCCATCCATGATACATTTCTTGTTAAACATTGTCTTTCAATTACATAGTTAAGGATGCACAAACAGCACCAGATACAGTTCCTTTGCTTCTTCTCTTCCTCTTCCCTTCTCACAATATTCATATTTTCATTGTTAGTTGATGGGGCAGCCATTGAGGGAGGAGGAGAGTTGGGCAGGGAGGAGGTGGATGAAGCAGTTTATCCCTCCTCAGATGGAAGCAAAAACTAGGCCACATCCTTCTTTTGTTCTGTGTTTTTATGCTTCTCATTATTTTAGCTACTGCTTAGCATTAATTTTCTTCCTCCCATCCATCACTGAGGGGGTAGAAAGAGCAATAAGAGAGAGAAGTTAGAAGGAGCAAAGGCATAGAAGGCACTGACAGATAGTCGCCTAGCAGCCTAGCCAGACAAGCTACTTCTTACCAAATACTACCATATGAGGCCTATATCATCATACTTCAAAGAGTAATAAGATCATAATCCTTGTTACCATATTCACACAAAAACAAGCCATATAAGACAACTTTATATGATCTTCCCTGAAACCACAAAACCACACCCACTTTTTTTGCCTTATGCCATGGGACATTTAAATGGACTTTAAACCCATCAACAGTGCTTTTTTACACAAAATAGATACCTTGGCAATGATTCTAGAAGGATAATTAATACATTACTACACATTTTGAAACATGCCATTTTTTTTTTATCAAAAAGGGGTAAGTGTCTCCTTAAGAGTCTTTAATCTTTATATATATATATATATATATATATATATATATATATATATATATATATATATATATATATATATATATATATATATATATATATATATATATATATATATAGTAAAACAGGTTCTAAGTTATAAATGAGGTAAGCAGGAATACACCAGACTTCCTTCTTCATTTATTGCAATGTTTCACCTTCACAGAACGCATCATCAGGCTAAAAAAATTGATAAAAATAAGTACAAAGATACAAAAATCATAAAATATCACACTAAGGACACAGACTAAAAACAAAACAACAACCAAAAGGGGACAGGCAGGCAAGCACTAACAAAAAACAATGTGACATAATAACCTATTGGCTGCAGCTTATACAGGACAAAAAAAAAATCAAGCAAAATAAAAAGTATAAAGGTATGGAAAATAAATAGCTATGGAGTGTAAATAGCTTTTAATATTAACATTAAACACCTGAAACCTGAATTAAATAACCAACTGTGATCATCCCAATTTTATCTTATATAAATTCTGCTCAGACCTTTGGGGATCCGGGTTTATAACTAATCTAGTTCTCATACCGCCACCCTTTGTCAGTCCTCACCACACCACACGCGAGAGCATACAAGGTTTGTGCATAGCTTTATACCTTTATTTTGCTTGATTTTTTTTTTTTTTTTTTTTTTCATGTATAAGCTGCAGCCAATAGGTTATTATGTTCCCTTTTGGTTGTTGTTTTGTTTTTAATGTGTCCCTAGGGTGATATTTTGTTTTTTTCTATCTTTGTACTTATTTTTACTAATTTTTTTGCCTGATGATGCCTTCTGTGAAGGTGAAACATTGCAACAAACGAAGAAGGAAGTCTGGTGTGTCCCTGCTTACCTTATCTTTATATATATATATATATATATATATATATATATATATATATATATATATATATATATATATATATATATATATATATATATATATATATATATATATATATATATATATATATATATATATATATATATATATATTTCTAACACTCCTTCCAGTCATGACTGCATGAAAAATTTTCAGGTTTCTTTTTTGAGATTTATACATGTTAATTGTAGAGTGTCAGGACAAGAATGGCTGACCAAAGTCTTGGTGATCATATGTGGTCTAATAGGTAACATATCAGATACATTCACTTCAGGTGTCCTGCCTGGAATTAAGTATCCCCCATAATGATTACTCCTGATAATTTGTTCTGCCTTCACATCAATGTACCAGTTATTCCAGCAGTCAAAGAGGGAATGACACTTATGTTCCTCTCCAATGTTGATCATTAGACAGCTCTTCTTGTTAGCAAAGAATGAGACACATTCCTCTTAGCTAGGTATACTGATGCTTTCCCTTTACTTTGTTTAATAACACTCCAGTCATTTCACTCATCATTCCCTTCTCTGAGATCTTCACTTATACCATGTCAACAAGTTTTACATACATATCTTATAAATTACATATTTTTAACCATTGTGTCATGCTTTATTCAAAACACTGCTGCCTTTCAGATTGATTTTACTGTTAAGAATCGGACAGAGCAGAGTGCATACCATTTTCTGCGAGGCATGTTTGGGGAGGACACAGTGGGCAACATTGAACTACCAAAAGCCTACAGCCCCAACTTTATTTTGAGGGTGAGTTCTTAAAGTTGTGAAAATGGCAACCAGCTCAGGAAATGGTAGTTACCATATACGAGTATCAAGTAATTAACTTTTCAAATAAAAAAATTGTGATGAAACTGTTATCGTGTTATACATTTGATGATGAGAATAAAGAGAAAGAGAGGAAAACTGTTACCCTCTCAGTATCTTGGATCTTCTGTGGATCCAAACTGAATTCTTTATATCCTGGATTTTCTGCTGGATGTGCTTATATCATGCTTATGCTCTGCGTAAGATACATCTCTATTTTCAAAAGAAAAATCTATTGGAATTTTGAAGGAAAAGTTTTATCATAAAATCATGAAAGTGTTCTGCACAAGAAAGTGGGAATATTTTGTTATTTATGACATATAACTTAGATTTGCTGTTATAGGTATGCCTTTGTTGCTTTTCTGTCTCTTTATTTTTTTGCTTCTAGAGTATTTGCAGTAAAATTTTAAGGGAATATTGCAAGGTAACCAGCTCTACCTCTCATCAGAGACCCTCTGCAAGTGGGAGGGTTGTGTACATGTTTTCATCAGAATTACAATGCCAACAATGCAAAACAGGTATCTTAATTTTGGAAGTACCATTACCAGCCTCTCTCTCTCTCTCTCTCTCTCTCTCTCTCTCTCTCTCTCTCTCTCTCTCTCTCTCTCTCTCTCTCTCTCTCTCTCTCTCTCTCTCTCTCTCTCTCTCTCTCTCTCTCTCTCTCTCTCTCTCTCTCTCTCTCTCTCTCTCTCTCTCTCTCTCTCTCTCTCTCTCTCTCTCTCTCTCTCTCTCTCTCTCTCTCTCTCTCTCTCTCTCTCTCTCTCTCTCTCTCTCTCTCTCTCTCTCTCTCTCTCTTTTTGGTATTGTATATTATTGTAAATAAATAGATTTATAAATTTTAGTCTTTGGAAGAAGAAAGCAGGAATTTTTCATCTTTGTCTTAGTTTCTTAAAGGGATTTTTTTGACAAATCTCATTGAAGACATTGTCCATAGTTTTAGAGATTTTTGTACACAAATTTTTGATCAGGTGGTTACTGAAGTGATTCAGCATTTGCTGTGGAAAAAAAATAATTTGTTATTAGATGTTGTAAAGATAACAGAGTAAACACCTGAGATTGAATCAGAGGACAATCCAATCTGTTCTGGTCTCCCTATGCAGTATGTTGAACCTTTATGTAATTGGGTTTCTTTACAAGCACACCAGCAGTCAAAAAGCCTAACCATCACCACAACACAGTGGAAACTGTTGGTGCAGCCCCCTGTGTCAGCAGTTCTCAATTTTTTACCCAATTTTTTCATCCTTTCATTCAGTAATACTACCACATTACTACCAGCTTGTTCTTTTCAGTTTTTTGCTGTATTTTGAATATTATCAATAACTATTTGTTCTTGGTTAACTACTGTTCATCGCAAATCACTCCAAACATTCCCTTAACCATACACCACAAGTTCTGTATTCTGTGCCTAATCTCTTGTTTGGTAATATGGCTGTATTAGATGCAGAATTATTTTTACTTTTTCCCCCACATCTTATGCACTGGTAAATATAGGAATTAAATGAGGAAAACATCCATATGAACAGTTAATATTAGTAATAAGTAGATCATATTAAAATTCTAACATTTCAACCCACCAATGCTAACAATATAAATTAACAGCATCTTGTATATCTAAACTCTGTGCCATCATCATGAATGTACAGGAGCAACTTCATAATGTTCTAGAATGGTTACTAGCCAGTGGATGTGTTTGCTTGTTGGTGAACTCCTTGTATGGGCAGTGCTTGTACAGTCAGTCTTCAGTGGCAGTCATGCTTCAAGGAATACCATGTGCTTCTTTACTTGTAAGGTGATCCAGCAGTGTTTATAAAAACTGTCTTAGTAACAAATACAGTGGAAATTGTGCTACCACTTGCTTAATCATACATGAACAGCCTATTGATTGTGTGTGTGTAACTGTAGTGTGATGAAAAGTTATTAACTCTTAAAGTCACTATCATATGAATGGCCTTCCAATCATATGCATATTGATGGTGTGGTGAGATGGTACAAAAAACATTTCCAGAGTAAGACATCACAAATGAACTGGGACAGTTCATTCTGCTTTTTTTGGGTGTTTATTATATGGTAGATGGTAAGGTACATGAAAAAATGTGGAAAAGGAGACATTATGGCATTACTTGTATTTTTGTGAGTTTTCCTATTTTACCATCGTTGTATGTGGATATAAAGCATGAAAAAATTATGAGTTGTGTATTTGGTTAGCTATGACAGTAAAGTAACCTGCATCTTCAATTCACATTAAGGCAGCTTAGAATTAGAAACCTTAAATAGTGTATTTTAAAGCCTGCATCTCTGGATATGTATTCTCATCTACTGAAACCTTGGTAGTGACTTCTAAGTTGGAACAATCCTCTTGCTTGGTTGGGAAAAATTACTATTATAACAGGTTCTTTTATTTATTCTTACTTGATGTGACTAATATTTTTTTTTTTTTAGTTTTACTGATTAGATGTTCTCTTATCCTAACAGTTCTACAAGGCATGTCCGAGGTGGCTGCGAGAAGTCTACAAGAACAATGAAACTACCTACAAAGAGCGTTGGCTGTTTACTGAAACAGAACACTTCAAAAAGATGGTTCATGCAGTCAGTGCCAGGCTTGGTTTTATGCATCCTCTTTCCACAGGTATGTCAAATAACATTTGAATCAGCCTGAGAGAGAAGTCATTGCCTAGTGGTAACATTGCCTGTGGAAAATAAATAGGTACAAGAAGGATACGAAAAAAGAGCAGGTCTGATTTTTACATGAAAGTTTAGTTTTTATTTGTGTTGACTTAAACTTGTGTGTATTTGATGCATTAGCCTTTTGTGATTCTAAATGACATGTAAAAGCAAATTGCATCTCGTCACCTATCCTTCCTTTTTATCCGCAGATGAGATGGTGGCAATGTATGATGAGTGTCGCTATGAAGCAGCTTGGTGGCCACAACGGAAGAGTGCTTGGTGCTCAGCCTTCTCCCACTATGACTTTGAAGTGATGGAATACCATCAGGACCTGAAGTACTACTATGAGGACAGCTTTGGCCACCCCTTAAATCCCAAGACTGCTTGCCAAACCCTCAATGACATACGCAAACTGTTTCAGCTGTGAGTTGGAATAAAGAAATGTATAGAAGTGGAATGTATGTGTAAATATTTCCAGGCGTAAAGGTACAGATATGCTTATGAAAATATTCAGGAGTGAATATTAAACAACCCTTATGATTGTTCAGTGAAAAGCCTTCCTTGAGATATATATAAGTATATAAGTGAACGAGTAATCCAGATCATCCTGATGTGAAATGAAAATCTGTAGATCTCAAGATGGACTGTTATGTGTAGGTGACCTTAGTTCCAGATCCAGAATCCTACTGTTTATAAAAAGACCACTGTAGCTCAGGTTGTAGAAGTCGTGTACACTTTCAAGATTGACAAATGTCTAGAAATTTTCTGTTTTCAAAAACCAACTATCTTATAATCTTGCAGAAAGTGGTTTACCATTGGCCTTCTCAAACTAGCACTAGTGGTAATATGATCTGATAATTGTTTCATAATTGGATAAGAGAAAACTAGATAATAGTTCATATACCACAAAATAAGATTCTCTGACTTAATTGGAACTAACTGTGTAAAGTGACATGTAGGATGAACAAATCTTTTCAGTGTGTATTTATACTTCTCTAAAATTATTTAGGTCTTTGATATGAATGAAAATGAACTGAATGGGACATGTACTGTATATGCTTGAACTTTACATATCACTGAGCATAAGTTTAGGGGAATGTAAATGACTAATATCTTTTTTATAGCACAGTTCAAAAGGATGGAGAAGTCAAACCCAGAGGTGTCTTCTACTTCGCTCATGACAAGACTGTGTTCAAGGTAAGGTCTGGGAGTACTGGATAAAATTATTTAATTCTTTCATTATCCAATTAATGCATGCTGTATTAATAGATATACACATGCTGATGACAATGCTTATTATTCTATCTGAGGTATTTAAAAACAATATTTTTACTTTTAACATTCCATATTTTTTTTTTTATTTCTATACACTGGTGCTGTATTTCTATAACTAATCATAAGTTAGAAATGACATAGTAACATGTAGTTCTCGTCTTTGTTTTAATCTATTAAGCCAGATGCTACTGATTCAAGAAACTGATCACTTCAGTATATAATTTATATAGTTTATAAACACAATCACTGCTTGATTTTCCCTACTGAACTCTAGCAAAAGTCTTGGTCATAGCAGAAAATTCCTCCTCCTTTTCTGCCTCACACTCACTTGCACATCAGAGCCATCCCTCAGATTTTCAGCAACTTTGGAGAAAATAAGTTGTAGTTTACAAATCCTGCATTATGTTGAATAATGAACTCTTCCTTCTCATAAGCAACTAAGCTAATATTTTTATCTTATTCACAATCTGTATGATATAACAGCATTGCCTTATTAACCTCTAGATTAAATATCTTCATTCTTCAAGAAGCATGACTTTTGTAAGGATGAAAAATTTACTTAAGAAAGATTATGTATATATAGCACATATTAAATGCTTTTCTTGCTGTAGGTCATGGCCAGTCTGGGTCTGTTCCGGCCACCCCAGCACCTGCGGCACGACAATTTTGAGGACATGAGGAACAGAGTGTGGAGGACCAGCTTCATCTCGCCCTTCAGTGCCAACCTGGCATTTGTTCTCTACAAGTAAGAATTTTGTTAGCCACTTTGTAGCTGTAACCTGAGTGCCAGATTTCAGATTTTGACTATACAATTTAATGAACCAGTATATAGCTATGTTAAGTGCTCTGAGACTCTTCCAGTAAAAATCTTGCTGCATGAAAAATTCCACATGTGCCTTTTGGCATCCCAAGATATAGGTAGCACTCTTAAATAATGGATTTATTATTTGAGTCCTCTCATCAGCCAAGATGATTTGGATTTTTCTCCTTCTACACTACAGCCTTTATTCACTTAGCAGAGAACAGGTACAGAATATAAGTCAGAGTTGTAGGAATAAAAGTTTGTTGCCTATGTGCATTTTCGTGTGGGAGCAGAGGCCCAACAACCATGCCTTCTTATTAGTTGATGAAAGTTTGCTTTGTAAGATCAGAAATTATTTATATCTTACCACAAAAGTGATAAATAGGCAAAGTGGAACTTTTTTTTTCAAATATCCTTAAATCTGTTATATCATTGAAGTGACAGACTGATGTATGTAAACAAAGATGCCCTTATTACTTCTGTCAAATTAGGCAGAATTTAACAAGCACATGATCAAGCAGTGAGATATTGCTTGGCAGATGCTTTGATTTCAAGATTTTTTAATCATCCCTTCAAACAGCTAAGAGTTGTGCTGGGCAAAACTGAGTAAATCTTAAGGGATTTTGGATTCATGATATGATGTACATAAATGATTGTTATTTATGTATGTACATTCACAATGGTGTGTGTGTGTGTGTGTGTGTGTGTGCGTGTGTGTGTGTGTGTGTGTGTGTGTGTGTGTGTGTGTGTGTCTAGCAAAATAAAAAACTAACAAGCAGATCATCACATTTTCTCAATGCAATGATAATGTCATATATAGTGATGATGAATCTGAAACATCATCCATCAGCCATAATAGCATTACCTCTTGTGTGTTATGCTCAAAATTATTGATTTTGACCTTTATTGGTGCATGAATACTTGTTCTGTGGTCTAGTGTATAGTGGGACCATGTCTTCTTCATGGTCTGATTTGGCAATTTTGTATTTGATTAAGTATGATGACGACATGATTGCCACATCATCCATCAGTCATGATACTACTCATTCTACTAAAAAATAACACTGAATGTTTCATTGCAATTGTTTTATTTATTTATTTTAGATATACTAATTTTCTAATGTTTCTTGACATTTGACATATTCTGTTTGTAACACAGGTGTGAGTCAGAGTACAAGGTTGCCCTCTTCTTCCAAGGGGAGCCAGTACCTGTGGGTGAGGTCTGCCAGGGAACTGTGTGTGCTTGGGAAGAACTGCAGCACTGGCTTAAGGAGAACCATCTCTCCTGTGACCTCAATGCCCTCTGTATGTTGAAGGATGAACTCTAATGACAGAGTAATAGGATCTTTTGGGTAAATATAAATTCCTGGACATGCTTTCTGAAATGAAAGGAAGATAAGATTGTGGAGGGGTAAGAGAAACATCATGAATTACTGTTCATGTAACCTCCTAACACTTAACGGGTTGAATGGTCTGCATAACACAGTTATTCTTCATGCATAGAAAACATGCTGTGTGATTTTATAGCTTTTTAATTTATTATTTTAAAGATTTTAGTGAGTGCTAATTTTAAGTCAGTGCATTAGGTACAAGTTTTAATTCAAAGTATACTTTCTTTATGAGCTCTTCATTAAATTCTTTGCTCCAACACTTGAGTACAGATTGTTGAACAATAGCTGGCTTTGAGATCACAGTTCATGCTGGCATGGACAGATGTTTAATTTTCAGTGCTACTTTTCAGGCTCTTGCTAACAGAATTTGCAATTAGATAACATGTTTATGAGTTTTGTTTGAGAACTTAGCCTCATAGCACCATTGTAAGTGATAATGGAATTTGTAAGATATAAGAATCTGGATTATTAAAAAATATAGTCCAGGAAAACTCCAAAAGAGAAAGATTTAGCATTAGTTAATATTCAACTCATGTAAAAGCATATTTTGTTTCAAAAACATCAGTCACTGCTATTGTGCCACGAGGTAATTAACTTGTTTATAGCTCTTGTATCCAGCCAGGATAATTGTTTATGTATTTACCAATAACTTTTAGCATTGTGAATGTGAATGACATATTTGCTATTTTACTTGATAATCATAATCATGAAAGACCTGCATTGTCACATTCATCCACCAAAATCATGTAATTGTTGTGTCATGTTGTGTGTCTGTGTTACAGTGGAGAAAAGTGGGTGACTTTTAATTTATGTTAATTGTCAGTGTAAATATTTATCATGTTCTGCCATATGTTTTGTGTAAGGTCTTTTTATGCTTCAAGCAGAATAAGATTTGATGAGATCCATAGGGTACCATATAGAACTCCTCTACAAGAACCAATAAGAGGCAGGATGGTGGCAGCATCAGAAAGCTCACATTCAGATTATCCCAGTATTCCAGTAGATTACTGAAACTCTATCCTTAATATTATGTTAGCATGTCACAAGTCTTAAAATACTATCACTTGCAAGTTCATGAAAGCCTCAAAGATTTTTAGATAATGGAGGAATGTTATTGAAAGAAAAACCTCTCACCAAGACTACTGCAGCCTTTAAGAAGCTTTTCTGAAGACCACCACTATCATCAACAACTTGAAGAGGTACATCAGCACCACTGTGCATCCAAATTCCTCTACAAAAGCGCTTATCGACACACTCCATGAAAAACCTTTTTAGCCTCAGAAAGATGCTACAAGAACCATGTACCATCAGAGGGGACAGGAATAAACATTTTAAGATTAGAAAGATGCCAAGACTTACTTTCAGATTAAATGATGATGCAAAATTCAGTTTGATTGGTAATATAAACATGTCCTGTCACAGTTTTGCATGGATTTGAAATTCACTAATATATTATTACTATCCATTTCATACCCTTTGAGGCATTGTTTTTCATAAATACTATCTTCTAAACAGACAGATGGTTCAACATGACATTTTGGCACAGCATATTTGAATCTTTCCCACAATTACAGCACTACAATGCAATGTCAAGTGCATTTCATTAAGGAGTTTACTCATGGCTTTGAAAGGGAAGCTGGCAAGAGCTGAGTAGACATTCAGAGGAAGCTTTTATGTGACATAGTTGTGATGTGTATCACTCAACCATCTCTCCTTCCACTCCCATCTTACCCTCCCTCCCTCCCTCCTTGCCTTCCTCCTACTCCATATCCTTGTCTTCCCCCTCACCCTCCTATCCTCATTCTATCTCTCTCTCTCTCTTCCCCTCCTTCCTTCCCACTTATGAGATGTGAAGCTTTGCACATGTTACTTGTCTATAATGGCAGATAACTCAAAAGTATTATGCTGCATATGGTAGGGTTTTTCTGCAAACAATAGTGATTGCTGTGCCACCATAACTGGCTGTTGCATAAGTGCTGTATGAGGTTTGTTTGGTAGTTGTATAATGTATACAACCCTCTTTCCCACAACTTCATTGTGCATGTGATGGGATGAGGTAGCAGAGGCTTCATCATTTATAGGGAAATGGGTAGGAGTCAGAAAGGAATACAGGTGAAAATGAAGCAGGTATTCAAGAGCAGAACATACAAAATTTAAATGAGAAGTACATAAATAATACTTTAGACATTAGGAAGAGCATCATGTAATCAGCATTCTTGTAAACAAGTGTTAAAAAAGTCACTGCAGACAAAGATAAAAATTGTTATTGCTTCGTTGTGTTAAGTTTGGCATTTTCGAGCCTGACCTGTAGACCTACCTGAGTGAACCACAACAATGAGGGAAATGATCCAGCCATACTCAACATATAGTTTTGTGTTATCTGCCATCATAGAAAAGTAATATGTGCATAAGAACATAAGAAATAAGAAGTAAGGAAAGCTGCAAGAAGCCACCGGACTTATATGTGGCAGTTCCTATATGAAATATACTTATCTATATCATCCCCATCCATAAATCCAGCTAATCTTCTCTTAAAGCTCTCTAATGTCTTAGCACTAACAACTTGATTACTGAGTCTGTTCCATTCATCTACCACTCTATTTGAGAACCAATTTCTTCCTATCTCTTTCTTAAACCTAAATTTTTCAAGCTTGAACCTGTTATTTCTTGTTCTGTCCTGGTTGCTCATCCTAAGATTTTTTTTTTTTTTTTTTTACAACCCCTTTGTTATAACCCTTATACCACTTAAAGACTTCTATCAGGTCCCCTCTTAACCTGTATCTCTCTCTAAAGAATGTAAATTTAACAGCTTCAGTCTCGCCTTGTAAGGAATACTCCTCATCCCCTGTATCCTTTTAGTCGTTCTCCTTTGTAATTATTCTAATAGACCTATATCCTTCCTGTAATGTGGGGACCAGAACTGCATAGCGTATTCTAGATGAGGTTTGACCAGCGTCAAATATAACTTTAATATTACTTCGGGTCTTCTACTTTTAACACTCCTAAAAATTAATCCCAATACCCTATTTGCCCTGTTTCTGGCCTCTATGCATTGTTTTCCTAAATGCAGTTCAGAGCTAACTATAACTCCATCTTTTTTGTACCCTGAACCTACCAGTTTCATTGTTTATTGTGTACCTACTGTGTTGGTTTCCTCAGCCTACACTAAGTACTTTGCATTTGTTATTAAACTGCATTTGCCATCTATCCCTCCATTCATTCATTCTATCTAAATCTGCCTGCAAGGTGATGGTATCCAATTCTGACCTAATTAATCTACCTATCTTTGTGTCATCCACAAATTTACTAACATCACTACTAATTCTGCTTTTCAAGTCAACGATATATATTAAAGAAACAATGGCCCTAATACTGATCCCTGTGGCACCCCATTAATTATTTAACCTTACTTAGATTTAGAGCCGTTTATTACAACTCTGTCACTTGTTGCTTAGCAATAACCTTATCCAGCCTAACACCTTCCCACCTATCCCATGTGTCCTAACCTTTCTCAGGAGCCTCTGATGGGGTACCTTGTCAAATGCTTTACTAAAGTCCAGATATAAGATGTCGTAACTATGACCATTATCTACTGCCTCGTACATTTTATTGTAAAAACTTAACAAGTTCATCAGGCAAGACTTCCCCTTTGTGAAGCCATGCTGCAACTGATTTGTCAAGTTACGTTTGTTTAAATGCTCCCTAATGTTCTTCGTTATTATTGACTCCATTATTTTACTTACAACAAAAGTTAAGCTGACAGGTCTATGATTAGACGTTAAAGTTTTATCTCCTTTCTTAGAGATGGGTTCTACATTATCCTGCCTCCACATTACTGGTACCTCACCTGATTCAAGTGATTTCCTTAAGAAAGAAACTAACAGTTCACTAACAACCTTTGCATTCCTTAGGTACTCTGGGACATATTTCATCTGGTCCTGGTGACTTGAACTTTTTTAGCCTATCTGTCACCTGTTCCACTATCTCCTTAGTTATGGTAATATCTGTCAGCCTCTCATTCTCATCTGCTTTAAACATCTGTTCACTATTCAGCATATCCTGCATGTTTTCCTGGGTGAAGACAGTTAAAAAATACTCATTCAGAATTTTACTAATCTCCATCCCAGAACTAACCAGCTCCGCATCTGCTGCCTTTAATAGACCTATAGCTTCCTTATTCTTCATCCTATATACCTGATAAAATCCCTTGGAGTCCATCTTCGCCTGGCTGGCTACCTTTAATTCATAATTGCTTTTAGCTTTCCTCGTTAACCTCCTGACTGATCTAATTCATTATATTGTGGCCTTAAGACCTCTTCCCCTGCCTTTAACCTCTTATATATACTTCTCTGCCCTATATATTGTTTTAACCTGACAGTCCTCCATTTAGGGTAATTTTTCTGTGATCTTATTGCTCTATACAGGATGTTTGCTAACTGTCCTGTATGCAATTTATCTACAAAATATTTATACAACTCATCTACATTTACTTCACCTAATCCTCTCATCTCGGCTCCTTCCATCATCTCCACTCCCTTGTCTACTCACCTCGACCTCACCTCTCCCATCTCAGCATGACCTGACCCTCCAACATATTCACACATATCTCCCCCCTCTGACCCTTCCTGACACTTCTTACCTCTTCTTGCCCTACACCCTCACACCTCACCTCTTTCATCCTGCCTTATGTCTCTCAACTCCATCCTGGACCTGACCTCACCCTGTGAGGTTGACCTGCCAGTCATCTCCTTGGAGGTACCTTTTTAATCCCTCAAAATCTGCTCTTGTAAAGTCAGGTATTTTATTAGTGTTTTTGCTTCTAAAAGTTTCCTCCCATTTTAGTTTATGCCTAATTTCCCAATGGTCAGTTACCTAGCTGTCCTCCATCCTCTACCTGCGTGACTGCTTCCTTCCTGTTTGTTAGAATCAAATCTAGAATATTGTTCTCCCTTGTTGGTTCAGCGATTACCTGTTTTAAAAAATTATCCTGAAATACCTTAAGAAATTCCTCTGCTTCCCTGTTATCCACCATCAGGCTCCAGTTGATATTCCTAAAATTAAAATCTCCTACCACACATACCTGACTGTATCTGCCTGTTCTGTTTATTTCCTGCCATAGTGAGGTGTTAATTTCCTTTGTACTGTTCGGTGGCCCGTACACTACTCCCAGTACTACTGACCATGATTCTTCCTTAATATCTACCCATATCATCTCTGTTTTGCTATCCTTTAATTTTACTGTTAATACAACACTGTAATGTGTACTTAATGTATAATGCAACGCCTCCTCCTCTCCTGTTTTCCGTCTTTATAGAATAGTGCATAACCATCTATCTTAACCTCTGGATTAAACACAGGAACTGACATATCTAACCAAGTTTCTGTTAAAGCAATGATATAAGTTCTCTACACACACCATTCCTCTAAGCAATTTTATTTTATTTAAAATACTTCTACAATTTGTGTAGTAAACACTTAAGCTATTTCCCCACCTTCTGAGCTAGTTATCTTTCTAGATTTAACTAATTTGTCCCTTCCTCCCTGCTGACTAACAAAAAAAGCGCTGGAGTGCAGTTACCTCTGGCTCAAGTCTTTTGGTTAAAACCCAAACATATCTCGTACAACAGAGAGAGAGAGAGAGAGAGAGAGAGAGAGAGAGAGAATGAATGAATGAATGAATGAATGAATGAATGAATGAATGAATATGGAACAGGAGGAAGGCAAGAAGGGAAGGAAAGACAGGAGTGGAGGGAGATGTGGAGTGTAACATGTCACAACTATATCATGTAAAACCTTCTTTTGTCCAAATGTCTACTTGGCTCTCACCAGCCACATCATCAAAAGCAAGGAATGAAACCCTTAACAATGCATTGTAGTGCCATGAATTAAGGGAAGGTGTCAAACAAGCTGTGCCAAAATGTCATATTAATCCAAATGGTTTGAAGCTGCCTCATAGGGTTTGAAATGGATAATTCATAAAAAATTAACAAGGCCACTGATTTTTGTAAATATACCTGGTTTTCATTGTTTAGTAAATAGTGTCAATGTGGGTATATGCACCCTTACTTTTGTGAACAACATTGCTCACAGCATTAATAGCTTGACTGCATGAGTAAAAATGCTGTGATGCCAAGTGAAAATTAGCAATATACAATTAGTGGTAGGTAAGAGCAGTGTGTGGGTGATGTATCTTTTTTCCTATTCATTTAAAATTTCTCAGGACGAGGCCATTCTAGTTCGAGAGATTAGCAACACACTGGAAGTAGTGCCTGAAGCTTTGAGACACTGCCAGATGAAATCACCTGAGACACCCACAGCAATGGAATAGGTTACAGGTGTCCTGAAGCTTTGAGATACTGCCAGACGAAATCACCTGAGATACCCAGAGCAATGGAATAGGTTACAGAAGTGTCCACTTCACAGTACTAATATATTAGTGAGAATACAGTACTAATGTATGTAGTGAGATAACTACAGTACTAATGCATGTAGTGAGATAACTACAGTACTAATGTATGTAGTGAGATAACTACAGTACTAATGCATGTAGTGAGATAACTACAGTACTAATGTATGTAGTGAGATAACTACAGTACTAATGTATGTAGTGAGATAACTACAGTACTAATGTATGTAGTGAGATAACTACAGTACTAATGTATGTAGTGAGATAACTACAGTACTAATGTATGTAGTGAGATAACTACAGTACTAATGTATGTATTAAGACTTCTGCTTGTTACAAATAAGTTGCAGAAGTGTCCCATTTTGTATCTTACTGCAGGATTGATGTTTTTAATTTGAAAAAGTTGTACATTACTTCTGTGAATGGACATAAGTGCCATCTTCTCAGTACCATCTTCTCCCTTCCTTAGTAATAGAACATGCTACCCCTTAAACCCCAAACTGCAGTTTCATCTTTTTTATTCATTTATGTTATTTGTTAAAAAAAAAAAAAAGCTTGTACCTATAGGAATTACTACTAATGGCCTCAGTGGGATACTAAAGGCCCCACACACAATCAATTTTTTTTGTCAGTTAATTGATATCAATTTATTGACATCAATGAATTGATGGAAAAATTGACAGTGTGTGGGGGACATTGATATCAATTTAATTGAAACAATTTCATTGAATCAATTCATTGAGAGATCAAAACCTCTTTGATATTTATTGATGGGTCTTCAATAAAATAAATCGCAATGTGATACTGAGACGCGCATTTGGAGAAATGGCTTCTCGCATGGTAGTATTTTGTTTGACTATCATTGGCATCACTAAATTTAGAAGTTTGTCGTAAGATTCGGCGTCCATTCTGAGGAAATTCCTGTAATCCTCTGGCTCGTCGTCCCATAATTCCCTCAGCAATCGTGTATGTTCTAGTTCCCTTCGACAGAGATACCATTTCTTCGCCCACTTACTCTTCTTTCGCTTTATAGTGTCCAGAGCAAGCACTATTCCTAGAGCCATAGATGCTTTCATCTCGAAATCATAAAACTGAAAATTGAAGTAAAATCATTGACCATGTGTGGGCACAGTGATTGAGGAAATTTTATTGACATCAATAAATTGATATCAATTAATTGACAAAAAAATTGATCGTGTGTGGGGGCCTTAATGCACGTATCTTGACTTGTATACATTTGACTGTTTTGTGTGATGATCTATTCAGTAGCAGAAATTTGTATGTGATCTAATCCAGTGATAATTATTATAATGATCAGAAACTTTTCCTTTGGAAATTCCTTGAATTGGAGTAGTTTTCAAAATTCTACCATTGGAAAAATAGGATAGTGCCAGGATGGAGCATTTTCTCCTCCATCCTGGCATTACAATACCTCAAAGAGTCTCTGGAGAACATGTAATACATTTTTTGAGGTGAAAAAAAAAAATAATAATAATAATAATAAAAACAATAAATATTTATTTATTTTGGGAGAGTGTCTTTTGACTGACTTAAACATTGCTGCTGCTTATTAACCAACACCACTATCAGTCCACACGGTCTAACACACGAAGTTCATTACAAGATGCAATAAAATAATGATAGGAAAAGCATGATGCTGGCTGAAGAGAGGATCAGCGCTCACCACACGAGGAAGTCACATCACCAGGAATATGCTGAAAAAAGAATAGAAAATAAAAGGCAAACCTCAAATTAAGGCATAAACAAAGTCACTATTACCATCATGTATTTTATGTATTAAGTTATATGCCAATTGTTTATGTATATATATATATATATATATATATATATATATATATATATATATATATATATATATATATATATATATATATATATATATATATATATATTATATATATATATATGCCTCCCTTTTAAAATAAATCAGTTTTCAAACTAAATTTTGAACTCATATATATATATATATATATATATATATATATATATATATATATATATATATATATATATATATATATATATATATAATAAGTGGAACCTCAGTTACTGAATGCCTCCCTTTTAAAATACATCAGTTTTCAAACTAAATTTTGAACTCTTATTGCTTCGGTTGTGGTACCATAATTCAGTTCTAGAACAAAGTTACTTGATTTCAAATTTTTAAGAGACAGCAAAAGCTGCCATTTGTTACCAATTTGTAATTTGTATAAATATTTATTTTTTTATATATTTAGAGGAGAGACACAGTATAAAACAGTAATTCAAACTTTGAAACAGGGTAAATGTGATCCCACTGAAAAGCCTCAATGTAAACAAAATTTTCCAGTAGCTTTTCCCAGCAGCAAGATGTCCAAGTGTTATGATCACCATTTTGGTGGTATGTTGGGCGCTCCTTTCTGTGTCCTGTAAGGCTTCCCTCACTAGATCAGTGATCAAAGATCAAAGAGAATACAATACCTGCATAGTCTAAACAGTATCTTCTGATGAGCTCTGTGTCACAAAGTTAATTCATTACATCCTTTCTGGATAAATAATTGGTGAGCTGGAGATGTTGTAAAGCAGCCATCTTGGCTGTGGGAGTGTCTGTCATAAACCGCTAAGACAGAGTAGACTGGTGTCTGGGAACAGATTAATCCATTTTACATTGATTCCTGTGGGGAAAATAATTTCAGTTTTCGAACATTTCAGATTTTGAACAGCATTCAGGAACAAATTAAGTTCTAGAACCAAGGTTCCACTGCATATATGAAAGAACTTTCCCATTAACTTGCAGAGACACAAAGACAGGCATCCCTCTCCTAAAAACTATCTCCTCCTTTAAATCAAGATCAATTAAATAATGCTTTTTAGTCAATTTAGGATTTCAGTTGAAAATTGTGTGACCATAGTGATACTAGTGGTTGCTGCCAGAAACCTGTAAAAGCATGTTAAGTCTAGTTAATAAAGTGAGGCATTATAAAGAATAAATACCAAACTTTTAAATTTATGTATGAAAGTGCATTAACACCAAATTAATGTATAGAAGGATATGTACAGAAGAGAAGGAGGAATCCACATGAAATAAGGAAAGGAAATACACAAAAGACCAAATATCTACAAGAAATGCAGAAAAGCAGAGGAGAGAAGGAAAAGTTCTGTAAGCAGAGCAAAGCTAAAGGAACAAACAGGAGGAAGAGCATTTATAAACATGAAAAAAAAGGGAGATTAAGAGAATGCAAAGATGGAGAGAAAAGTACATAATGTTAAAGGAAGAGCCCGTCAAAGGTTATATGAGAGAGAGAGAGAGAGAGAGAGAGAGAGAGAGAGAGATAGTACAAGATTTGAAGCAGTATTTACAGGAAGCATTAATTACATATATACAGTATGAAATACAGAAGGGAGCAGTACAAAAAGTAATTTGGAAAAATAAGACAGAAAAGAAAGAAGCTGTAAGGCTGAAGAGA
>NC_087156.1:26294496-26346996 GCF_035594125.1 Scylla paramamosain | reverse complement strand
TAGGCTACTGGTTATAGTGAATTTGTGCAGAAATTTGTTAATTAGTGTCTGTGAGAATGGAAGGGATTCGGATAAATGAACCATGGAAGCTTTGTAATGAATTATGCTGACGTTGTGTTCATAATTGATTATTCCTTTGTTATTCACGTGACATATGTTGATGAATGTTAATGGAAAGGTTTTGCAGGACTAACAAATAATGTGTTACTGATGGGTGTTTTTTGATGCAATGAGTAAGTAATATTCCTCAAAAGTTAAAATAAAGTTAAAATACTTATAATAATTGAACCTTGTCGCTTCATGAACGAAATTTAGTTTATAGTAGTAGTAGTAGTAGTAGTAGTAGTAGTAGTAGTAGTAGTAGTAGTAGTAGTAGTAGTAGTAATAATAATAATAATAATAATAATAATAATAATAATAATAATAATTATTATTATTATTATTATTATTATTATTATTATTATTATTATTATAACATATAACATGTTTTATTAAGTATTGTATTATTATTTCTTAATGAAAACAACAAATGTTATGATTTACATGTAAAAATAAATATATAAATAAATAATGATCCCTGTGGCAGCTGGCATTGGTTTAAATCCTGAGAAGTGCGGTTGACCTTGTTCATTTTTAATAAAAAATATTTTGAATGAGTTACTACTTATACAAAAGTTGTCCAATAGCATTATTATTAATTTATTTTTGCATTTTGGTAAATTCCAGCATTTATTCCCTTCCAATCCAATCAAACAATATTCTCAAGCAAAATATGTACATACAGTAAAACCCCTCTTATCCGGCATCAACGGGACCGCCGACATGCCGGATACTTGAATATTGCCGGATACTTGAACAGAAGTGAAATTATGTCCACAGTCACCACCCTACACTCACGCATCTTACCATAACAAAGATCAGCTGATCTTAATCAGCAGCTGATCTGATCAGCTGCTTAAGTGTGAGCACAACACGCTTCCTCTTTTCTACAACTTTAGGCATGATGAAGGCGTCAGGCGATAAACAGTGCACACGCGGGACTGAGTCACTGAGTAAACACAGTGCAGTGGGCCATGGGTAGTGCGAAGCAGTGTGCTCTGGTGGCGAGGGGACAAAGTATGCCTCGCGCGGGAATTTTAATCGATTTTATGAGTACACATTGATTTTTTATTGATTTTAAGGCTCGGGGAAAAATGTGCCGGATACTTGAAGCTGCCGGATACTCGAATGAAGGATGAGAGGGATTTTACTGTATTATGCATGTGTGATTCACCTACGGTCATCTGCTGGTCACCCAGCCAGCCGTTACCCTACCGAGAGAGCTCAGAACTCAGTGACCGATCTTTGGATAGGATTGAGATTACTTACGCACCACACACCGGGACAGCGAGGTCACAACCCCTCGGACTACATCCCTTACCTAATTGCTGCTAGGTGAACAGGGACTACACATGAAGAGCCTCGCTCATTTGTCTCGCTGCTCCCAGGATTCGAAAACGGGCCTTCTTGGTTGTGAGCCGAACGTGCTAACCACTACACTACGCGGTGTGTGTGTGTGTGTGTGTGTGTGTCATTCATCTACAGTAGTCTGCTGGTCACCCAGCCAGTTGTTCCCCTACGGAAAAAGCTCAGAACTCATAGTGTGTGTGTATTTACCTAGTTGTATTGTACATGGTACAAGCTAAAGCTCATTTCTCCCGTCTCCATATCTGCAATTATCGAATTTTTCTTTAAATTTGCTCACACCAGCAGCTATAACCACCTCCTCACTTAAACTATTTCAGAGATCAATGCTTCAATACGGGGGAAACTATATTTCTTGATGTCACTGAGAAATTTACTCCTCTTAATCTTCTTTGTATGTCCTCTTGTACATCTTGTTTCCTCAGCAGGAAAGGGAGGCAGGGAAGGACAGGGTTTTGGAGTGATGGGGCATTAAGTAGCATGACAGGGCAGAGAGAGAGAGAGAGAGAGAGAGAGAGAGAGAGAGAGAGAGAGAGAGAGAGGGATGGGCTGTTATAAGGTAAATAATAATGGATCAATAAATTGGAAAAAAAATAGGTAAGGAATTTGTGTATGGGTCTTTCCCTCCCTACCTCCCTCCCTCCCACTCAACCATACCCACCCCCTCATCCATCCACCCACAGCTATAACGCCCATCCTTCTATCCACCGACTTACACTCACCCATCCATCCACACACATCTATTAGCTTAACCACATCCACCCAGCCACCCACACACATTACCTACAGGCCCACATACCCATCTCTCCGGTCACCAACCTACCCACACTCAGTCATCCATCCTACCATCCACTGCACTTTGATTTATCGATCCTGAACCACCCACCCTACCCTTCACTCATCCATCCATCCATTGTCCTCTGACCTAATCACTCATACTCATCCACCCAATCACTTTCCCATCCATCTACTTATTTACTCACCTACAGCAAACTCATCATCCACAAGTCATCCACACACCTTGTCACACCCTGCACCTAACCAGCCAATACAACTACTATTTTCACTCTTTCACTTTGGTACGAGACAGTTATCGCCACCATATGCAATGTATGAACTCTTTATAAGCATCTGCAAGAAAGTTATGGGTGAAAAACAATAGATTTTGAAATTTCTACCCTGTTTGTAGATTGCATTTGGCTGTAGAGCAAGTAAAGATGGTAATTACGGAAATGTGTACCTAGTGCCACCAATTATACAGCTTTGTGACTCGTCTCTGATCGGAGCCACACACACACACACACACACACACACAGGGCAGTGAAGCGGATGGGAGTGGATTATCACCACCACCACCACACCACCACCACACCACACCACAGTATCCTTGGCGAACAGCCACGCCTAGCCCCGACAAGCCCCACCGAGCCCAGCCGAGCCTCGCCAGGCCAGGCCGCTGCTATAGTAACAATTCCCATCTCTCCCTGTCAATATTATCGTAAATTTCAGGGTTTTCCACGTGTTCCCCAATATTTTTTTTTTTTTTAACTCTTGTGTACAGGAGGAGGAGGTGAAGGGTAGAGAGGGAGATTTGGGGGTGGAGGGAAGAGGAGGAGGACTGAGGAGAGGCGCAAAAAAAAAAAAAAAAAATCAGCTCTACATCATTTTTTCTTTTTTTATTAAAGGAGTTGACATTGTTTTAATATTTACTTTATTATTACAAAAACATAACAAGTTATAATCCATAATAAACTCTAGTCTAGCTGGTTTTTTGTTTCTCGAATAAATAACAAACTCAGCATTCTATTTTGACTTTTTTCTTATTAGCTCGTCTAGGATTGGTTTGGTGGCTGACTGAAGACTTAAAAAAATATAAGAAACATATATCCAGTAGTAATATCCAGTAAAATCTAGTCTAGCTATTCGTATTTTCAAATTTAAAGTGAGCCCGTTGCTGCAAATAAAAAATTATTTTCTTTATATGACGAGGAATTTATGTTTTCTTTATTTGTATGGAAAGTATTTTTTTTATTCAGAATATGTAATATAATCTTGTCTGGCTGTGTTTTCTTTCTCTATATATAAGATTTTTTTGTGGCCCTGTTCGTAAAAGTTACAGGTAGTTTTTTTAAGTTTTCGTTATTATTACTGGGTTTGGTCATCTTTTTATATTTTAGGTATTAGTTAAAGTATATGGCAAGTCAGAAAATGTAGTGCACTCCAGTCTAGGTGTCTTCTTCCTTCTCGCGATTTTCAAAATGAATTACGTTACGTAAATATAAGGGCCAAGACGCACATTTTCCCTACCTCTCTACGTGTCTGTAACATCAATACTTAGCTCAACTTCTGGCTGTTTCCAAACTGTGACGTGAAGGACAGCCAGAATTAACCACGAAAAGTAGGTAAATAACCCCAAAAATGCCTTAAATAAGGCTGAAATAAATTGACGGTTCCAGCCCTGTTCAGAGCGCCCATCATGTAAACATGATGGACGGAGAGCGAGACACTCCCTCACTTCATCAATATTTCCTTCAATTTCCAAAGTTTTCCGAGCATTTCCAGGTATTGAGAAATGGAAGTGTGTGAGTGAGTGTAGTAGTAGTAGTAGTAGTAGTAGTAGTAGTAGTAGTAGTAGTAATAGTAGTAGTAGTAGTAGTAGTAGTAGTTGTAACAGTTGTAGTAGCGCTATTATTATTATTATTATTATTATTAAGAGTGTGAATTATGTGTGTGTGTGTGTGTGTGTTTGTGTGTGAGAACACCGCTGTGTGGGATTGCCGGCCTGGTGTAGAGATAAATAGACAACATCAACAACAACAGCAACAACAACAATGGCAACAGTAACAACAGCAGCAGCAATGGCAGCAGCAGCAGCAACAGCAAAAACAACAACAACAACAATAATAATAACAACTACTACTACTACTACTACTACTACTAGTAATAGGAGGAGGAGGCAGTAGGCACCTGCTGAAACGATAATTACTAACCAGTGAGTTCTAAAGCACTGTTCAGGGGGTGCTGTGAACTTATCATTAAACCCAGCTATGACCTCATTGAACGTTTCCCTTTGTTTCTCACAACACAAGGGGGCAGTCACAGCCTGCCCTCTAAAGACAACTCTCTTCCGCCACACAAAACTACAAGCACCTAATAACACACATTCCCTTCACTCAAAAATTTTAAAATCATCATGGCGACTCCTACACCAGCCTCGGAGTCCTCATCTGGGGAGGGAACCATAAATGTCCCCAGGTCGGACTGCCTTTCTGTCAACGACCCTAAGTGTCTTGACACCCCCCTCAACTTTTTCTTCATTAACTTCTGCAACATTCACAGTCTAAGATCTAATTTTCAATCTGAAGAACACCACCTCTCCTCTTCTAAACCTCATCTTTTCCTCACTGAAACTCAGGTGTCTGAGGCTACTGACAGTAGCCCCTTTTCTGTTCCCTCCTACTTTCTCTATCCTCATTTTCAGTCCAAAGCTGGATGCTGCGTTTATGTGCGCAATGACTTAACCTGCTCGCGTGCCCACGCTCTTGCATCTTCCGAGTTTTCCACCATCTGGCTATGACTACAGAGTCACTCTCAAACTAAATTTATCTGTGCTGTATACCTTTCACCTAACTCTGACTATAAAAAATTCTTTGACTACTTAACTTCCAAAGTGGAGCACATTCTGACCCTCTTCCCTTTTGCAGAGATCTCCATTCTTGGAGACTTTAATGTTCACCACCAGCTTTGGCTTTCCTCTCCCTTCACTGACCATCCTGGTGAACTAGCCTTCAACTTTGCTATCCTCAATGACCTAGAGCAATTGATGCAACACCCTACTCGTATTCCTGACTGTCTTGGAGATACGCCCAACATTCTTGACCTTTTCCTGACCTCTAATCCTTCTGCTTATGCTGTCACCCTTTCTTCTCCGTTGGGCTCCTCCGATCACAATCTCATCTTGTCCTATCGCTCCTATCCCTGCTCAGGATCCCCCTAAGCAAAGGTGCCTCTGGCTTTTGCCTCTACTAGTTGGGGGGACCTGAGGAGGTATTTTGCTGATTTTCCTTGGATTGATTACTGCTTCCATGTCAGAGACCCATCTTTGTGTGCTGAGCACATAACAGAGGTGACAGTGTCTGGCATGGAGGCTTACATTTCTCACTCTTTTTCTCGTCCTAAACCTTCTAAACCTTGGTTTAACACAGCTTGTTCTCATGCTATACATGATAGAGAGGTGGCCCACAAAAGGTACTTAAGCCTTCCATCACCAGAATCTCATGCACTTTATATTTCTACCCAGAATCATGCCAAGTCTGTTCTCCAACTAGCCAAAAACTCCTTCATTAATAGAAAGTGTCAAAACCTTTAAAGATCTAACTCCCCTCAAAAAAATCTCCAATAACTTTGCTTCTTCTTACCCTCCTTTATTTCAACCAGATGGCACCACTGTTATCACATCTATTTCTAAAGCTGAACTCTTCGTTCAAACCTTTGCTAAAAACTCTACCTTGGACGATTCAGGGCTTGTTCCTCCCTCTCCACCCTCTGACTACTTCATGCCACCTATCAAAATTCTTTGCAATGATGTTTTCCATGCCCTTGCTGGCCTAAACTCTCGGAAGACTCATGGACCTGATGGGGTCCCTCCTATTGTTCTCCAAAACTGTGCCTCCATGCTTGCACCTTGCTTAGTCAAACTCTTTCAGCTCTGTCTGTCAACATCTACCTTTTCTTCTTGCTGGAAGTTTGCCTACATTCAACCTGTTCCTAAAAAGGATGACCATTCTAATCCCTCAAACTACCATCCTATTGCTTCAATTTCCTGCCTATCTAAAGTTTTTGAATCTATCCTCAACAGGAAGATTCTTAAACATCTATCACTTCACAACCTTCTATCTGATCGCCAGTATGGGTTCCGTCAAGGCCGCTCTACTGGTGATCTTCTGGCTTTCCTCACTGAGTCTTGGTCATCCTCTTTTAGAGATTTTGGTGAAACTTTTGCTGTTGCCTTGGACATATCAAAAGCTTTTGAGAGTCTGGCACAAAGCTTTGATTTCCAAACTACCCTCCTACGGTTTCTATCCTCTCTGTAACTTCATCTCAAGTTTCCTTTCTGACCGTTCTATTGCTGCTGTGGTAGACGGTCACTGTTCTTCTCCTAAATCTATTAACAGTGGTGTTCCTCAGGGTTCTGTCCTGTCACCCACTCTCTTATTATTCATTTATGATCTTCTAAACCAAACTTCTTGTCCTATCCACTCCTACGCTGATGATACCACCCTGTACTTTTCCACGTCTTTTCATAGATGTCCAACCCTTCAGGAGGTAAACATATCACGCAGGGAAGCCACACAATGCTTGACTTATGATCTTTCTAAAATTTCTGATTGGGGCAGAGCAAACTTGGTATTGTTCAATGCCTCAAAAACTCAATTCCTCCATCTATCAACTCGACACAACCTTCCAGACAACTATCCCCTCTTCTTCAATGACACTCAACTGTCCCCCTCTTCTACACTGAACATCCTCGGTCTGTCCTTTACTTATAATCTGAACTGGAAACTTCACATCTCATCTCTAGCTAAAACAGCTTCTACAAAGTTAGGTGTTTTGAGACGTCTCCGCCAGTTTTTCTCACCCCCCCAGCTGCTAACTCTGTACAAGGGCCTTATTCGTCCATGTATGGAGTATGCTTCACATGTCTGGGGGGGGGGTTCTACTCATACTGCTCTTCTAGACAGGGTGGAATCAAAAGCTTTTCGTCTCATCAACTCCTCTCCTCTAACTGACTGTCTTCAGCCTCCCTCTCACCACCGCAATGTTGCATCTCTAGCTTTCTTCTACCGCTATTTTCATGCTAACTGCTCTTCTGATCTTGCTAACTACATGCCTCCCCTCCTCCCACAGCCTCGCTGCACAAGACTTTCTTCTTTCTCTCACCCCTATTCTGTCCACCTCTCTAACGCAAGAGTTAACCAGTATTCTCAATCATTCATCCCTTTCTCTGGCCTTAGCCAGTGTCCATTGTACATAAAAAAAAAATATTACTACTACTGCTACTACTCCTACTCCTACTACTACTAGTGTGTGTATGTGTGTATGTGTGTGTGTGTGTGTGTGTGTGTGTGTGTGTTCTGGGCCGCCCTGTGTGTGTAGGTGGATCGCAGGGTGAATGGCTGTGTGGGTTGGTAGGAGGATGGATAAGTGGATGGGTTGCTGGGTGGGTAGATGATAATGAGCGAGTGAGTGGATAGGTGGATGAATGGATGGATCATTGGGAGACAGTGGCTGGATGGATGGGTGGGTGGGTAAGTTGATTTGTGGATGAGTGGATGTAGAGGATCAGTAACTAGGATAGAATAAGAAATAACAGGTTAAAGCTCGAAAAATTTAGGTTTAAGAAAGAGAGGAAGAATTTGGTTCTCAGATAAAGTGGTAGATGAGTGGAACGGACTCAGTAATCATATTGTTAGTGGTAAGACATTAGGGAGCTTTAAGAGAAGATTAGACGGGTTTATGGATGGGGATGACAGGTGGAAATAGGTAGGTATATTTCATACAGGGACTGCCACATGTAAGCCTGGTTGCTTCTTGCAGTTTCCCTTATTTCTTATGTTCTTATGTTCTTATCCATATGCATCTCCAAAACTTGTCTGTCTACTTTTTCCATATGGTTTGTAAATTTGTACATTGTTATTAAGTCTCCCTTTTCTCTTCTCTCTTCCAGTGTTATTAATCTCATTTCTTCTAGTCGTGTGTGTGTGTGTGTGTGTGTGTGTGTGTGTGTGTGTAAAGTATGGAAATGCATCCCTCCCTTTCCTGCACTGCAGACCAAACAATAATTTAATTCTCCTGCCAATCAGAGTAAGATACTATCACTGTAGCATTAAGAAAAAGGCTTCTGAGCCTTTAAAAAAAAAATATCTTGTGACATCACACACACAATTGGCTGGCCTTTCATGAGAAGCACAACTTAGCTTAGTTACTGTTAATTCCAGTCCTCTGAAATGTGGTAGAAGGGTGCACAATACAGTGTAATTACACTCAACTTACAATAGTGGTGAGATATAAAGACTTATCCAGTAATAAGACTTACATACATTGCATGATGGGCAATCTCACACACTGGGAAGGAAGTACAATCAAACATCAGTAATTTAAATATCGTATATTCTAAAGAGCCAACTTAATTTACCTTCCAAACAATTCTTCTCACCCACTATGAGCATCACAGCCATTCAACATTCTCAATGAATGATCTGGCATCACCTCTTAGAATCAATTATTAAAACATATTTCTAAATCAACTTATCTCCCAATACTTTGTTCAGTGAGCCAAGGTACAATTCAATATCACCACATATGTAAGGCTGATATTCTTTTAGTATCAACACCAAGTTCACTACCTGTATCCCAATTAGTAATTGCTAAATATAAATCCTCTAGGATGAATCAATTTGCCTCACAGAAGAAATTAATATTAGTATCATGACTCTACCACATAACATCACCATAACCAACAATACTTAGAAGATAATATCTTCTAAGTACTGTTGGTTATGGTGATAATATGAGGCTGTATATTATATTGTTATTAGCTACTACATGCTTAATACAGAGGAAAACAATAGAAATATATCTACACATCCAAGTAACTTTTGCTGAATGTTACAAAACTTTACAGGTTTACTTTCATGAATCCTCCCTAAAACGTGAGGTCAATAAGAAACAGCATCTCTGCCATTTACCCCCGCTGAACTTGTATTTGGAACTTGCATGCAGGAAGCTGAGTTACTTCAGCTGTAACCACACACGTGATGCCCAAGTTGGCCAAGCAGCCTCGGACTAACCCACAAGTGAAAGCCAGGTACTGCAAAGAAAACAGGACACTGTTCACAGATTCTTTAGAGAGAGAGGAAAACAAAAAAAAATTCAATTATCATTTGCATGACTACTTTCCAGTACAATAATACAAATCAGAAGCTAAAACAACTAAGGTTTATGAGTGACCTTAGTTCCATCCTTACCTGAGTTACAGAGTTTGATGTTGTTAACGGTGACCATAACTAATACCACTCCTACAAATTAATTTCTCCAAAGATTGATGATGCTTACCCTTGGTGCATACTGAAGATACTGCTTTCCTGCTGCCATACGTGACAGGAACCTGAATCGGTTGTCATGTAGAACATAAACACCTTGGTGATTTGTCCTCAAGTTATCAATTTGTTTCTTGTAAACAGTAACCCAGAGGTCTTTGCAAATATACTTCATGATGTCCAGCTCATCCTTAAAGCGTCCAGATTCCCTTGTCAATCTGCCAGAAAATATGATGCTTTGAATGTGTTTTACTATAAATATAAAAACATGCAGCTCCAGGTATGTATTTAAAAAAATGTAAAATGCAAGTTTCTTAGGTAAATGGGTAGTTCAGAGCTTTTTAGTAAAATCTATATTCCTCCATTGTCTAGACCTTTAGTTATTTACCCATTTTCCTATATTATAAAAATTATATAATCTGTAATATAAACCATATAAGAGCAAGACAAAACTCGTCAGTCCTTACAGTGACATTGATGTCAAATCAAACAAGTATGTGAGAGAATTACAGAAAAGGATCTCAAATGAGTTTGTTAGTCATTGATTTTAAAAAGACAAACATACCAGTTACTTTATTTTGTTTTACTGCATTCTACGATACTTTATAATTCTTGGTAGCTCTAAACTAGTTTCTAATAACAAAATGTAAAATTTAAGGGCTGGGTGTTCATGAACAGAAAAAAAAAAACAACAACTTAAGAAAAAGACATGTAACTCATTGTACATACATACATAACAGACATTCATGCACACTCACTACTCGGTACATAAAGCACACCAACCTTTCAACAAGTCTGTAGCCTGTAGCAAACCCCATGTGTTCCAGCTTTGCAACAGCTTCATCCTGAAAACAGCAGAACATCAAATGTGAGGGAGATCTATTCAAGTTTAGAAATGGGAATAGCTAACTGTATTCCTTGACAAGTTTTCATGCAGTGAATGACACACACACACACACACACACACACACACACACACACACACACACACACACACACACTTAATAAGTAAGACACCCCTATATTAGTCAAGGGGCTTAATATAAGAATCCCACCATCAGCATTATGAAGTATGGTTAACCAAAGTAGAAATTTCATAGAAATACTGTATAGATCTTGTCATTGTAATTATTTGGACTGGTAATTTTTCACACAACACAATATTGCATCAGTCACTTGTCTCACCAGAGCAGATACTACTAATCACAATTCTCTACTACATTTTCAGTCAATCCAACCCCAAGTTAGTCCAGCCCCAGTCACTCCAGCCTCCCACCCTAAAGTCATTCTGACTTTCAAGAGTCTTTATATAGTTGATCGAACATCTTTATATAATTGGTCAAAAGTAAGCGTCATAGGAATTTTGAATCTTGGTCCTGAATGTTCTGTATGGACCCATTTCATGTTTGAGTGTGGATACTGTTTCATCAAGTGTGAATTAAAACTTCAACACTGAGTGATTTTCCTGTGAGTGTATATAAGATCCATGGATTGTAAGTCTGCATAAGCAGCATGACTTTGATTGTTCTAGCATGTTGCACAAGTGTGTATTGTGTGCTAGGAAGTCTGTCCAAGTCAGCAAGCATTCATCTATGGCTACATCAAACATACCAGATTGTTATGTCCCAAGCAGACAACTGGCAAATAATATGAGGGGACCTCAAGCTCCACCAGTGGCACTGTATGAAGTGTCTACCTCCCATGAGAAGCTTGTTTTATATGCCTTACTATTTATTTTTTGTTACTACAAAGGAAGTCTCTACTGTATGTGCACATGGAAGAGAGTCCACTATTTCATGTTGATCGTATGGATTAATCAGTTAAGAGATTGTTGAATATACAATATGGTACCTTCTTTATACACTAATTTAAAATTGAAGTTTTGTATATCAGTTTTACAAATGTCCCTGACAGACACTGACAGACCCTGACAGAGCCAAGCAAAATGCAACAGACCCTGACAAACACCATCAGATCCTGACAGACCCAGACAGATTCCAACAGATCTGTCATTATGCAATTACCACATTGTCATTTCTATCAGCCTTGCTAAATATGGAAATTCTGAAGAACTTTATTTAATACGGTTATACCTCCTGATTCGAACGTCCTTCAATTCGAACAACTCCCAATTCTAATGGGGTTAATGAAGAAATTTTGTCCTCCAATTCAAACACAAACACCAGTTCTTGCAAAGCCACTTAATCAATCCCTCTTGCATTCCTCCTTCCCCTTCCTTCTCCTCCTCCCCCTTCTCTGCCCCTCTCTCCCCATCCCTACCCATTTCCTCCCTCCCTCTGTCTATCCCACCTCTCTCTCTCTCTCCCCCATCCCTCCCTCTACTTCCTTGCCCCATGTATTCTCCTTCCCCTTATGTCCCTTCCTCCCATTGTTCCTTTCCTCTCCCTTCCTCTTTGGTCTGGTCTCAAACCTTACTCCCTGTCACCTTCTCTCCCCCATATCTGTCAGAAATAAGGGACAAGGGAGTGATACTTCACTCTCTCCCCCTCACTCATTCTATGCCATTTTTGCTTAATCCTTTCTCACTCATATAATTCCACTTTCATTCTCTATCGGTCTCATTCTATTTAATTATTTTCAGGATTTTCTCCAAGTGTGTGAGAGAGAGAGAGAGAGAGAGAGAGAGAGAGAGAGAGAGAGAGAGAGAGAGAGAGAGAGAGAGAGAGAGAGAGAGAGAGAGAGAGAGAGAGAGAGAGAGAGAGAGAGAATGGAGTGCTCTGCAACCTCTCACTTTTCCTGCCACATTGTATTTGTCTGACCACTTCAGTCCTGACTGCTGCTATGCATTGTTCTGACTGTGACCTGAGTCTTCTGGATATTTTTCCACAAGTATGCCAGAAATGCACGAGACCTTTTTGAGACGTACGTTTGGCATAGACAAGTTTTAGATGTCAAGAAGTTTGAGTCCTGTGAAAAGCCAGCTACACTCAGCCTCAACCAAAAGCTGTAGCAGCAACTAAGTTAGGTTAAGTCCTTAATGGGGTGTCTGGCAGGGGGTTAGATTAGCTTACATTAGATTTTGCATCCCCCACCTAAATCCCCCCATTCCCACATGTCTTCAAGCTTGTTGAAGCAGTTGTGATACATTTTTGGCAAAAAGAGCAAGAGCATTAGTTGTACAGAAATACCCATTGCTGAAGTATTAACAACAAGGTAGATTCAACTCGGACCTTCTCCAACTTGGACTATTCTGAAATACCAACTCGGATCATTCTGAACAACCAACTCTAGGCATGTTTATTACAAACTTGAATCATCACTTATTCCAACTTGAACTCAAGATTCAAACCTTAGGTGAATCATCCAAATCATTTCACCCTCACTCAAGTCTAAGCCAGGTTTCATTTCTGGATGATAGTAAGCACATCATGGACAAGTGTCTGGTGTGCCTAAACATAGTGCATCCCCGACAGGTGAGATTACAGCTTTCTGTGCAGTTTTCTTGATTTATTAGAATATTATGGAAACTGAGGCATTTGCTATGATCTGGAAAAACTGCCAGATTCACTAGCCAACTGAATTTTACACATAAAATGCAGTTAGCTGGAGAAAAATCTTTACATTCTTAGCCACCATCATCAAGCAGAGAACAAGAAATGTGGCAAAACAAGCTGAATACTATACACATTATCTCAGGTTTGTAATGTATCATTTCCTCGGGACAAATGCTTTTTTTCCTCTCTATACAGGGTGTAACGCGAGTTTCTGCAAATACTGAAAGAGGTGAAAGAACATGTAACTCTAAGTAGAAAATGTTCTGTACACGTATGCATTTTAAGACTTTGTTTACCTGTCAGAGGAATTGAAAATGTATGGGACTTGTGGGTGTGCTCTGTGTGCAGCTCTGAGGTGACAGACAGATGGTTGCACTGTCACAGCCTTGGAGTTGCCACTTGGTCAAATTATGAGTGCTTTAATCTTATTTTTTTTTGCAAGCTGTGGAATATTACAGTATTTATAACAAGACAAATGGTATTAAAGAGAATGTAATTTACCAATAAGCATTACATGACAACATTATTACGGCGATTAAAACTACTCCTTTAAAATGCTACATGGCATCATCAAAGCCAGGAGGGGGGTGTGAGTCTGAGCAACCTTGAAAACAGCCGAGTGATGATGCCATGTAGCATTTTACAGGAGTACTTTTAATCTCTGCAATATTGTTGTCATGTAAAGCTTATCAGTAAATTACATGTCTTGTTATAAGATACTGTAATATTCCACAGCTTGCAAAAAATAAGATTAAACCATTCGTAATTTGACCAAGTGGCACCTCCAGGGCTGCGACAATGCAACCGTCTTTCCATCACCGAGTCCCCATACATTTTGAACTCCTCTGACGGGTAAACAAAGCCTTAAAATGCATGTGTATAGAACATTTTCTACTTAGAATTACACATTCTTTCACCTCTTTCAGTATTTGCAGAAACTGGCATTACACCCTGTATAAGTTTACTTTAGCTATTTAAGTTATACAATTAACATACATCTTTATAAATCTTGGCACACATGAGAGAAACAACCATGTTTTGATGCCAGATCTTAGCAGGACACTGAAGATTGTCTGTTGACATCCTGTCTCCCAATGTCTTCCCTGAGTTGCTGCTTATCTGTTTACATCGTGCCTCCCAATGTCTTCCCTGAGTTGCTGTTTTCTTCTTTGCCATCCTTTCACACCTGAGTTTTTCTTTCTTGATATGTTTGTGCAATCAGCCACAGCACATGCATAGACCTGGATTTGACAACAGCACTGCAAATTCATATCGCCCACCTTGGGCAAGCATAAACTTATAGACAGTCTTGGTTATTCATACAGGTTTAAAAGGAAAACAAGTGTTGATGCTCATTGGCAATGAGCAGTGTGCAATAAAACTGTTAACTCTGGAATGACAATCAAAAAAGTGGACAATATGTTCATCAGAGAACCCAATGAACATTCCCACTCTCCAGAATCATGCCCTGTGACCATAAAGTGTCAAAGTTAATTAAAGAAAAAGCAATAGAGGATGTGTTTCAACCAGCATCGGAAATCATAGAGGAAGTGATACTTGAAAACATTGATCCAACCATGCCCATTGCTTCATTACCTGCCCCTGCAAATCTCGCTTGACAGGCGAACAAAAAGCAGTGGGCTAATAGACCTGTGGAGCCAGTTGACCTGACCTTTCAAAGTAATGAGGAATGCATAGCACTTAACTTTCTTCTTTAGTACAATACAAGTGAAGGGTGACAACCATCACTTACTCTTTGCAACACAAGAACAGCTTTGGTTACTTGCTAAATGAAAAAGATGGTATATTGATGGAACATTCATAGTTGTGAAACGGCCCTTCACACAACTTTTTAGCATTCATGCATTCAAACGTGATGGAAACATAACACAAATGCCCCTTTTATTTGCTTTGATGCATGGTAAAGACTAAAGAAATCCTGGGAGAACAATTAAAAGTTCAAGAAGTAATATTTGATTTTGAGGAAAGTGTTAAGTGGGCTATCCCAGACGTAGTTGTGTGGTTGTGCCTTTCACTGGGGACAGGCAAACTGGAGGAAAGTCCAAGAACTTGGCCTTCAGGCTGCCTACACAAATGACAACAAAACATACAAATTTTTAAGGCAATTGCTTTCATTACCATACATGCCTGCTGAATATGTAGAAGGACTATTTTCAAGAAGTTACAGAAAAGTAAATGGATCACAACCACTATTATATCTTTTAGAGTACATAAACACTATGTGGATGAGGTCTGAGATATGACCTCCCACCACTTGGTGTGTGTTTGCAAGGAGTGTCAGAACAAATAATGATGTTGAAGGTTGGCACTATAGACTTAACTTGAAAGTAAGTAAAGGCCAACTTAATTTCTATTCACTCATAACACTACTGTATAATGAGGCAGGGCTCATAAGAACACAAGTGCATTTATTAAATGATGGAAAAGCATTGCAACACCAAAAAACAAAATATGCCAAGCATCCTACTGGCCACAGATCAGCTAAAAGCTTACTGAAGGCAGTTTTTCATTACGTTGTCATGAATGTGTGAATGTTATCGTCTTAATATTATGTGTGAATTTTATTGTTTCAGTGCTTTTATACTTTTGTGGAACCTCAGTTCTCAAACTTAATTCATTCCTAAGCGCTGTTCAAAATCTAAAATGTTAAAAAAACAAAACTATTTTCCCACTAGGAATCGAAGTAAAATAGATTAATCCATTCCTAGACATCAGTCTAACCTATCTTAGCAGGTTATGACTGACAATCCCACAGCCAAGATGGTTGCTTCACAGCATCCCCAACTCAAAAATTATTTATCCAGAAAGGGTGTATTGAATGAACTTTGTGACACAGAACTCAGGGGATACTGTTTAGACTGTGCAGGTACTCTTTCTCACCAATCTAGTGAGGGAAGTCTTAAAGAGGGACAAAGAGAGAAGCAACCCACTTACTACCAAAATGAAGGTGATCATAACACTTGGACATCTTGCTGCTGGGAAAAGCTACTGGAAAAATGTAGTAGTGATGGCATTGGGGTTCATTGAGAGAGCCACAGGTGGCTTGGGATTACACCTGAGTGCCAAAAACTGTTTACATAACTTTTTTCAATGGGATCCCATTTACCTTATTTCAAAGATTGAATTACTATCTTACACTCTGTGTCTCTCCTCCAAACAGATAGAAATGAAGTAAATATTTATAGAAACAATAAATTAGCAATAAACGTCAGCTTTTGTTATATCTTTTAATATTTGAAATCAAGTAACTGTTCTAGAACCAAATTATGGTACTGCAATCAAAGCAACAATGACTTCAAAATTTTGTTTGAACACAGATTTATTCAAAAGAGGTGGTGTTCGGTAACCAAGGTTCCATTGTACAACATTTTATTTTTTTATTTCGTAACCTCATTGATTTACATGTTTATAATTTTAGCTTTGTTAATAATGATTTGCATACAGTATCCTGGATGTATGAATTTTAATGTTTTAAATCTTTTATACTTCTATTTTTCAACTACTACATTTTAATTTTAATTTTCTTTAACCTTGTTTTTACCTTTCTGTAATATTAGGTACGTTAATAATGTACTATATGCAATTTCTTGGCTGTATGAATTTTATTGTTTTAAATTTTTATATTTTTATTTTTAACACTACATTTCAATGTTTATTTTCTTTTAAACTTGTGTTTTACATCTTTACATTAAAAATGAATTGCAAACTATTTCTTAGGTCTGTGAATTTTACTCTTGGTATTGTTTTAAGAGAGGAACATAATACTCTACACATTTAAGAGTATCATTTTTTATTACCTTTATGGATACTGAGAAACTTACTTTATTGAATTTTTTTGTCACAAATTAATAGTTTCTGTGAAAGAGGGAACTATTGTTTACAAATGTGTCCATATTGCCACTTACTTCTCATGACCTGCAATCATAGCCACAATTGTGGTTTAATCGCATCTACGATAAGCACTGATATTTTTTATTGCAAGATGTATATTGTTTGTTAGGTTAGGTTAGGCTAGGTTAGGTTACATCAGGTTAGTTTATGTTAGGTTAGATTGGGTTCAGTTAGGTTAGGTTTGTGTTCCCTGCCCTATACCCTGCTTCTCGACAAGTTCCCAAGATGTACAGGGATGAGGGGAGGAGAGCCAAAATTACATATTTGACACGTTTTATGGTCAAAATCATCTATAACTTAATAAATATCATAGTTTTGTACTTGAAATGCTGTTTAGTCCTACTGTAAAAATTTACCTTATTGTTTTAAAGCTTTTATTTTTATCTTTCGTTCTATTTAGGATCAATTCCTACTTTACACCAGTGATTTTATCTTTTCTTAGTTGTTTTTACACAATTCACACAAATTTGAAGCTCATTTCCACTGTAAATGCCTGATTTTCCCATTTCCTACTCCCCTGACCCACAGGCTGGAAGGATTGCAAAAGAAAGGATTTCTGATGGAAGAATAAGGCTCAAATTGAATGAATCATAAAAATAACCCAGGAAAAAAGTAAAATAAAGAAAATGTTAAAAACTAATCAAATCTAACAAACCTAACTAACTTAACCAAACCTAACTTATCTTAACCTAATTTAACATAGCTAATCCAACCCATCCTAATCTAACCTAACCAGTCATTTGTATACCTTATTAGTTTTCATTACTGCTGAAGTCACTGGTTGGAGGGATGGGAACTATCAAATGTGATTGGAGCATTCAGTATTATTGTTGAAGATCAGTAGATTACAGCAGTGTCAACTGTGAAGAGATGCGAGCTGAACATGTCCACCATGACAGCCCTTCTGCGTGGGCCCAAAAAAATAACAAGAATTCCAAACTCAAAAAATAGCTTGTGACTGAAAGACTAGAAGAAATCTGTCTTACAAGTCTCAATTATCACAAAACTGGTCAAAAAAAAAAAAAAAAAACTGACTGGGTATAATCTCCAATACCATATTTATTGATATCTAGATCTGGCCCGAGTTGGTCAAGTCATGTGGTCCGAATTGTTATCTTGTGGTCTGAGTTGATGGCGGTCCAGTCCGAGTTGGTAATGGTCCGAGTAGGCAATGGCCTGAGCTGGGGATGAACTTTAACAGCAATCCATAGAACATCGCAGCCTAGGGGGCCTGTCTGAATGAGCCCTCAGCCCTTGCCTCTATCAGAATATACATAGTACATGATAAATGACAATGTTTCATTCCCCAAAAGTGCTGCCTTACCTCGGATATTTTTTCGCCTTGAAACACGTAGGATACTGCCTCCATATGCACCAGATCGAACACTGCTTCCTCTGCCATCCTTGCAGCACCTTGCTTCTCACTAAGCCAAAAAGACTACCTTGAGCACACCAACTCGAGAGGCTGGCCAACAAAAAGCAGTACTGCCGGGGCAATGTAACTTAGCTCTGAGTGCCATTCACTGTTTTTACATTCAAGTTACACACTCTGTAACGATACAATAACTCATGACAATGAATACTTAAGAATGTCCCTAACACCCTCTGATACACGCCCACAAAGAGTGGCTCTTGGTGACGATTGGCTGTCAGGCGATCTTGTTGGTGTCTACAGAACACCTTTTTAACGGGGGAATTATTCACCTTTATGAGAGACCATTGGTGTTTTATGAGCGATTGAATCTAATTTCAAATAAGACACCAAAAAGAAGAAGAAGATAATTGAAAGGGATGTAATCAAAATAAATGCTGGAGAATCATTCCTAACAAATAGGTACTTATACGAAAATAATCGTTTCTCGGCCTCTTGGCTAAGATCAAAGTGTAGTAGGTATAATCAGTATTTCATAGTTTCACATCAGTGTACTTCATATCAATCTTCGCACTCCAAGAGAGTATTCGTATGATTGATTGACTGATTGATTGATACATTTATTGTTGCATTAATAATGAAATACAACAAAGGAGGAGGACGGACCTTGCCACCCACCCCCTGGGCAAAGACTTATGGGTAGAGTATCAAAAAATATAAAAAAATATGGTATACATTACAAAAATATAAGTAAATAAATAAATACAGATATTGCACACCTTATTGCATTAATATTCTATTCGTATGTATTTCGTGCAGTATTCTGCACTTATCTGTAAATAATTCAATCTGGGTCATTACTTCTTTCGTGTTTATGTATTTATAGTTAAAAATTTAAAGTTATGGCATCAGTAAAATGGTAATACAGATCCGCAATAATTTCATATACGTGGCTGGTAAACGATACTTTTATTTCTGCGTTTAGAGAAATACATCATACAGTTATCCATTTATTAATTCACTTATTAACAAAAGACGCAAGGATGACATTCTGAACCTGGGTGAACTAGTACAACGAAACAGATAATAAAAGGGTTATGTCAATTATAATATAGTTATCCCTGAAAGTCACAGGTGCTACTCTCTCTTGCTCTCTCTGTAAACAAACTTCGGCCACAAGCACCACTAACATGGGTGATGGTGAGTTAAGGAAGTATACGCTGTACAGGGAACCTTTCTGATTTTGTAATTAAAATATAAGCACATAATGTTGAGCAAAGTATTTGATAACCAAAGAAAAAGGTAATATCAGAAGTATATGATGTATAGTAAGAGATGCCTGGATGTTTACTAGTTCAAAATTTTTACCATTAGTGATCTGTCAATCTGAATTGCAATTGGACTGATGATAATATCATATTGGGTAATTGTCTAGAGTCCTTACCGGGCCTTATTACTGGTCTATTCACTTCAATTCTTTTACACATACCTTCACATGCACCTAAAACATCATTTTAAAGTGGGGGACAAATGCCCCCTTCCCTCTAGTCGGTTAGGTTAGGTTAGGTTAGGTTAGGTTAGGGTAATTGTCTAGAGTCCTTACCGGGCCTTATTACTGGTCTATTCACTTCAATTCTTTTACACATACCTTCACATGCACCTAAAACCTAACCTAACCTAACCTAACCTAACCTAACTTAACCTAACCTAACCTAACCTAACCTAACCTAACCGACTAGAGGGAAGGGGGCATTTGTCCCCCACTTTAAAATGATGTTTTAGGTGCATGTGAAGGTATGTGTAAAAGAATTGAAGTGAATAGACCAGTAATAAGGCCCGGTAAGGACTCTAGACAATTACCTCATATTGGACTGCACACCATTATCATGCCTTGGTAGACAAAGAGCTCAAGATTTACATGCACAGATCCATTTTTGGTGAAAATCACAAATTTACTTAGGCAAGTTGAGGATATAGATAAAAAAAATAAATAAAGAATTGGTAGCTGGATAGGGTTCATACCCTATCGCCATAGATGTTTAACATATCTATGGCGATTTCATTGAGTGGTCGGCTTTTTGTTACATTTGATGTTAGGTTAAGTTAGATTAAGTTAGGTTAGCATAGGTTAAGTTAGGTTAGGTTAAGAGGACCACCATCAAGTAGGACCGTGATTGCTTTCGGGGTCGAGGGATCCTCCCATTTTTTACCACTGCTTTGACCCTTTTATGGGGCTGGCATTTCAGTGGGCATTTTTTTTATTAGATTTTTGTTGCCCTTGGCCAGTATCCTTCCTACATAAAAAAAAAAAAATTACACATCCCATCAAATGAAGGATGAAGACTAAAGAAATCTCACCATTAGCTCACCCCTATTTCATGTTCCAGTATGTTATAAGTATTACTGAACAACTTGCTTTATATAACAACCTGAGTTCACTGAAAGGCATCCTTTATATTGGCCATCAGATGTAGCAACCTGACCTTATCAATTTGTTATAATGAGAGACTATTTTCACTGTTTATATCATAGTCCTTGCTAGTGAAAATGCATGGTGTTATATATGTATTTTTAAAATATGCTTCTATATTTTCAGAGGAAATAATTAGGAGGAGGTTGATGATTGATGGAGATGGAACTGGAGATGCAAGACTTATGACAATGTTTATGAGGCAGTTCATTAAGTGGTGTACCACAGATGATTCCCCACAAGAAAGGTGAGGCAAGACTGATATGCTACCATACACAATGTCAGACATTTTGTTGAGTAGCAGCAATAGCATAATTAATTAACAAAGGTATGTATTAAAGCATATGCAAATTTATGAAAAATAAGATTTGACAAATTTAAAATGTATAACAACTAGAAACATGAGCAAATCTTGCTTCTAGAGGCTACCATGTACTGATTAATGTGGAAGAGAATTGATGCTTAAAGTTATTTTTAAGTAAATATTGGGCATAAAACTGAATGCTCAAGAAGTAAATGGTCTATATGTCTGCAATTTTTATTTATTTATTTATTTATTTTTCTAAAAGGAGAAGGAACACTTTCTAAGCATTTTCAAAATCTCATATATAGTCTCTTTTTTCATATAAAAAATCCTGGTTATATTCAAATTTGAAGTACTACTAGTTTTGAATAAATACATAGATTTATAGCATTTATGGAATCGTGATATTATATATAAAATATTTTACATTATGTACATTGTTTTTCAGTCAAAACCAATATGACCGTCTTCTGACACAGTTGGCAACCATAGAACATTCCTCCCTGAAGTGGAAGTCAATTGTGGACATGAATAATGAAGAAATCAAGAACTATGAACTTCTGAGGTATTATTTTGCTAATATGTTTTTCATTACAGAACTTAACTTAGGTGGCTGGAATGCTAAGCCTAAGAAATATAGTAGGAAAGTTCCAAGTTTATCCAGTTCAGATATACACATTGTTAAAAGGACCTTTTGGCTTTATTTATATCATACACTTTAAATGGATTAATTGTTTTTATATATTTATCTCATTTATCTCAAGGGAGTGACTATGATATAAGTATTAATATAGTTCTGTCCTTGAGTGTTTTAATTTTGTTACCTTCATATATCTTCATATGTGCTCAGGGCTCCATCAGTCTGTCCACATATTTGACTGGAGGTTTTCTTGCTCTCACCACACCTCATACACTTGTACAATAATCCTCTAACAATCACAGATTCAATTTTTTGTGACTCCAGTTTCTCTCTGTTAAGTATGCAGAGGAAACATTTATAGCATTTGATGAGTAATGAACAAATGAGAGAGAGAGAGAGAGAGAGAGAGAGAGAGAGAGAGAGAGAGAGAGAGAGAGAGAGAGAGAGAGAGAGAGAGAGAGAGAGAGAGAGTAAAATTGAGAATCTGCAAAGTTGAGATGCATGGACATTTACAAAAGGAAGAATCTTTTGCTATGGTCATCAACCATGTTTTCTTCTATTCTGTTCTTCAACTAGTAATTGGCTACTACTGTCTAACTAGTGTGCAGTATGTAGATCAGCAGATGCCATTACTGTACACCATCATATCTCCTGTTATCTTTTATTTACTAATATTGCTCTGTATTCCATAAGCCAGTCCACAATAGCAGACATTGTATGCTAAATTTGACTAGACATAACTTGTTCTTTTTTCTTGAAGGGAAGAGACAAGCAACAATGTTGAAAAAGCTTGTGTTGCCATTGAAGAAGCAAAACAAGAACTTGAGGAAGCCAGGCAAGTGCGCCGCAACAGATTAGAATATGATGCTTTGGCTCGGCTGATCAAGGAACACCCTCCACGCTCAGACACAGCTAACAAATTGGCTCACCTCACACAACACCTTCATTCGCTCAAGGTAAGGTTGTGGGCCTGAAATTTTGGATTAATTGCACAGTAGGTACTATAGCAGACATGGAACTAGATCCACAGATTTTACAACAGAAGAGTTTCTAAGTACAAAACATAATACCTAATTGTACAGTCACAGCAAAAATCTTTGGTCCCTCAACATCTCAGAGATCTTTCAAAACAACATTTAAAACTGGCTTAATTTCAACAGTCTTCTAGCTTATTGCAACTGTTACTGTATATTTGGTAACACCATGGAAACTAAGACTTGCTTAGGTGTGAAATGTGCCATTGTACGCCGATCTCTTGCCAGGGGAGGGTGTATGGTTTTGATGCTCTTTCTGCATAATTCCCCAACTTCAATAGTATGTTTTTCTTATAGGTATGTTTTCTCCAGACATTTTTTAAGATGCTTAGAATATACAAAAGTGACTTATGAAAACAATATTAACCCTGACGTGTGAAAATGTCACTTTAGAGAATATAGTCAGGCATATAGGATGTAAAACTGCAACTATCAAGTGCCTAGTATCTGCAACTGCTGCTAACCATGACTTACAGCTTCCCACTAGGAAACTCATCACAGAACAGCCTAAGACACAAGTTTTTGTAATTGACAAGCTTCTAAGGTGTGAAATACTCAAGAACCAATAACTGTCAGTACCTGAGCTTGAGGAAGCTCATCCTATCCAGATGTGTCAGTAAAAACCATCTAACATTGGGTTCAGAAGGACCTCAGTCTCCCTTCATGTGCATCTACCAAGAGATCTCTTCCAACTGAAAAATAAATAAATAAATAAAATAAAAAAGCTATTAAAATTTGTCAGTAAAAATTTCAGCATTGTATTTTTGAAGACTCATCCAAAATTCTGTGGAGTGTGCCAGGGAGTGTGAGGCGACCACTATGGGTCAGCTGCTATAACAACAGGTTTGCTGATAAGAGTTAAACATCCTGATCACTTGATGATTGGAGATATTACAGTGGTTATCATAGACAAAGAGGCCTATTCTTCACACCAAGAAATATGACACAGAATGCTGAATGTTACATTGAGATTCCAAATCACTGTATGTTCTCATTTTTATGAAATCCATTGGTGCTCATTTTTTTATACAGGATGTTGCCTCATGCAACACAGCCAAAAAAGTTAAGAAATTCTTTTGTGACACTGGTGTGCAAATTTTGGATTGGTCATTGTGTTGATCTTTTAGCTTCTGTGTGAAGACATTCAGCAGGTTATAAAAGAAAAAGATGTCATGAAATGCAAGCCCCTAAAGGACAGGTGACAGCATTTTCCATTTGCCCAGCAAAGGATGGGGGACATAAATTTCCTGTCTGCATTTTGCAGGTGATTTTAATTTTTTATAGTATATGTTGGTAAGCCTCAAGAGCTGATATAGAACTTATTCTCTCAGGCTTCAGCATCCATGTGACTCCAGACATGAACACACATGCATTTTCTGATTCTTTCCTACAAGATACACAGCTAGTGACTGACTTTCTAAATATGTACTTCTAAAAGAGCTTTCAGTGAGAATTTAATTGGGAGAAAACTAGAGGTACTCTGTCAAGCCTCAAAAGTGATTTTACTGCTAATGGCAATAAAACCAGCAGCATTGATGGAGGAGCCTGAGGTCACTAACCAAAGCCATTGACCTGCTGTACACCTCACTCAGTGCTCTGAATAGAAACCTGCTAAATACAGAAAGTTACCACATGGCAACACCATGTGGTCTAGAGACTTGCAGATTTGAGGCAGATTCAAGAGGAAAGATGGATAAGTGTAATGCTATTAGCTTAAAGCTAACTGTCCAGACAGAGATGTGAAACTGATAATGAAAAATTATCAAAATTCAAGAAAATGTGAAAACATTCCCAGCTGAGTGGGGTTGCTTTTGCTGCACACGTCTGTCAAAACAGAACAAGTTTAGATGCTTGTTTTCTTATATTCCTGTTCTGAAATACAATATTGAGTTTTCTAGCAATATAGTATAGGAAAGTATCAAGGTCTATTGCAGTGACTGTAGAGCCAAATTTCTAACAATGTCTGATCTTAACTACTCTTAAAAAGAATGATATACAAGTCTTCATACCTAGTATTTATAAGAATATAATGAATGCATGTATATATATATATATATATATATATATATATATATATATATATATATATATATATATATATATATATATATATATATATATATATACACACACACACACACTCAACAAGTACAAATATTTTATTTGTCTTTCAGTCAAAACGGGATCAGCTGGAAGAAAAAATAAGCTTACGACAGAAGCAGCTGCATGTTTTGGTTACATCACTACATCAGTTAAAGCAAACACTGATGCATGATAATGTGCCCTCCCAAGTTGATGATCTCTGTGTTATTGATGAGGTAATTGATCTCACAGGTACACCCACTGTAACTATAAATGATTCAGGCATGGACACTGCCTAGTTTGTAATTGTTAGAATATTTATTGTGAAACAATATACTCACCAGTCAACTGTCATTACTTTGTTTACTTTTTATTTTTTAGATACAAGATTTCAACAAAGTATAGATAATACCCTTGTTTATCTTGAGAAACTAATTAGAAAAAAAATGTGAAAGGTAAAGGCATAAATACAAACTTACTTATTACAGTACTATTCTTAACCTTTGTTATATATATATATATATATATATATATATATATATATATATATATATATATATATATATATATATATATATATATATATATATATATATATATATATATATATTAAAAGTGAGGAAAGAATGAATGATTAATCAGCCAACATGGTTTTATTAATGGGTGATGGAACATATGACATGTTGATTTACAGCATCCAGAAGTGTCTTCATATTAAAACATGTCTAAAGTAAAGGTATATTAATTGAATATGTTATGATTATCACAAGCACAGAATTTATTTTAATAAATGCAGATGTGAAGGGTAACTGGATTATTATTTGGTAAGTGACAGTGATTAACACATTATTCGCAGTCAAGATACCAGAGGTGAATCTCTCTCCTAGCAGAGATTATTGGCAATGATATTCTGCACTGAAGCCTCTATTCTCTTAGCAGGGTGTAGGTGTGAACTTGTATTTGTGAGTTTTGATCCTGCAATCTGTTGGGAATAAGAACTAACAACTTTACTCGCTTGTGTGAGCCTGTGCTAGCCTGGTACAGCCATACACATATATGTCTCATTAAGCAAAAGAGGCTCAAATTTTCTTGCATTTGCATGTAATACTTTGTAATGATGCTGGCTGTGGTATCATCGCCTTTGGTGCAGTGGAATATAGATATTTTGAAGGAATATACAGTGATATTGGATATGTCAGAGGTCACATTGGAATGGTAATGCCGAGTGTGTGTGTGTGTGTGTGTGTGTGTTAGATGTGCAAGTTAATTCATATCAGATCAAAATAATTTTCAAGCAAACCACACTTACATATACATTTTTTTTTATGAAAAGTCCCCAAACCAGTACATACACTAAATGAAACATATACGAATAATTATTCTAAGAAAATTGTCAAATATGATTTTGGTAAAATCCGAATCCTATAAACCTTAACCGAACTGTCTTGACATAAATATGACCTTGAAAGCTACAACACTGGTCAGCGTTTGGTAGAATTCAAATGAAAGTATTCAGGTGATAGAAGGCAACTTCTGCTCTCCCTCTAGTGTGTTACGAGGAGACCGGTATACAACCATCACTGATGTGGCATTTTATGGATCCATTATTGCCCGCTGAAGCTCTCTCTCTCTCTCTCTCTCTCTCTCTCTCTCTCTCTCTCACAATGATATAAACTATGTAGTATAACATACCAAAGGGTTAAGCGATGCCTCTGGCTTTGTATCCTTACCTTTGCTGGAAAGGAATAAGATTGCACGAGCATGTGTAGCCTAAGTATACTATTAACTTATCATTTCCTCAGTGACACTTGTTTCGGGTCCAATAATTACAATGAAAGTACTAGAAAGCCCTTATCACGTTTATACCATAGATCCCTATCCTGCTTCTGTTTCAGTAGTCATGGTCACTTCTGCACAGTTAACCCATTACAAAGCACGTGCCTGCGTTATGTGAATGAATTAATGCATATGTTAGCTGTATATTCATACCATTTTCGAGTCGGTGAGTGAGTCAAGTGTAGGGCGCGTTACCCTGCTAGTAGCCAAGGGTGAGCCAGCCTTTCTCTTCAGTTACTGGTTTTCATATTTCTTTATCTCTTATATTACGTTATCTAATGGAACATTGTTACAGTTTATATAATCTAAAGCCATCAGTTTTCTGTTCATACAAGATCTTATAGGATTCCTGACCAAAAGATAATGCAAGGCGGTGTGAGTGATGTTAGGTTGCTGGTCGATTTACTGTGCCGGTCGCCGGTGTGGTAACAAAAAAATAAATGTTTATTGATAGAGATGCTCTTTCTAAAAGACTATATTGTGCAAAGGAACTGTTTGCAAATATTTTATCACAAATTATGAAAGAAAAAATGTTTACATATTGTATACAGAATAGTGATAAAAGGAAACCCTTTGTGGTAAAAGTTGCGTTTAAACCCTCCCGCCGCTCGCCAGGCTTCCACCATCGACCCGGACAAGGACGGGATGCCGCTGTATGAATATTGGTAATCAAAATATCCACAACGAAAACGACTATCTACTAAATATATACAAAGACTCCATCTGAAAATTATCGAAAATAATTATGTTTCTAGTTAAATTGTAAAATACTATAAAATCTTGACGGGCACTACTTGAAAAACTTTATATTGTGTGGTGGTGTATGGCATCATAATCATCAGCTGAGGGAGCAGCTGAGGGCCAATCAGCTGGGAGGTGTCAAACAAAGGACTCTCTTCAGTCTCAGCTGAGCGTCGAGTTGGTGACTGCCGCTGGGACTCTTGCTCGAGTGAACTATTAATATCGGTGGAAACTAAGGATATCGTTTGGTAGAAACCTCTTTGCAACCTGTCGGACTCTAACAACAACACGTTGATGCATGTCGTTGACTACGAACTCAGTGTTTTACAAGAGTCGGACTTTGCTGCGGTTTTCTATACCGACTTGTGTGAAAGAAAGAATACCTGTTACATCCAACTGATTACGAATTGAGTCTATTCAGAAGATGGGACATCTCGTCGAACAGTCAGAGGTAAGTCAGAAGAAACAGTATGACATCGTTCTAACGCTTGAGAGAGAGAGAGAGAGAGAGAGAGAGAGAGAGAGAGAGAGAGAGAGAGAGAGAGAGAGAGAGAGTTTTTGCTTGTGATATTCGTTTAACCGAAGTGAGGTTGCATGCGAGGCAAAAATATTTCGGTAGTGCAGTTGCCATTTTGAACAAAGACTGGCTCAAGACTCCTTTACATGACACCGCTCGCGAAAAAGGTGCCGCCGGTTGCCAAGCGGCAGTAGGCCTATCCCCCCAACAACTGGGACGCGGCCGTGTCGACCGAGTCAATAACGGCAGCGCTGCATAGCAACAGTTCCCCTGCGAGCACCGCAGGAACACACTTGTCGGTCGGTAAACCATACACATGATAGTATACATGTATTCTTATCATTTTATTGAACAACCGGAAGACGAAACCAAGAATAATCTCCATGCCTAATATAGTATGATGATAATGGTAACAGACAAGGTCTAATTGTGTTAGGAGAGGTTACCTTTAGATTTTGGTTATCAAAGGTTAAATGATGTCAGGAAGATACCCACGACCTCTGAAGGCAACACGGAAACGTTTGGATGCACCCAGCAGAAGGCGACGAGCTCAACGTTCAAGCCGTCGCCTGCATGACTGGTTACTCAGAGTAATGTTATGCTTATTAAAGTCTTTGTCACTATGCACAGGCAGCAATGTGTTCATATATTTCGGAGCTCAGATGCCGTACGTGATCAGTAGTTACTTTGTGGATTTATTTATCATATTTTCTATAATTATTTATTTATTTACTATTTTTTTTACAGACTACGTTTAGCTGTTACTTAATTCTAAGCTTTTTTGTCTATGTTATATTGTGTTCATGTGGTCTCTCTCTCTCTCTCTCTCTCTCTCTCTCTCTCTCTCTCTCTCTCTCTCTCTCTCTCTCTCTCTCTCTCTCTGGAGAGGACCGGGGCTGAAGTTAGAATAGTATTTTTGGATTTACAGTAATTCACAGGAAAACGAGGGACACAACCGATAAAATGAGGAATTAGTAATTCTTGAAAACGGGCATAATTATGCATTTATGCCCATCGTGGTGACCTTGCAGTGTCATGTAAAGAAAATTCATTATAATTGTACTTCTTACTGAGAGCTGATGATATACAAATGATATCAGAAGCGTTAGACAATGCTCTGTCATGCCAGCCTCCCAGCGGGGTTAGAGAACCGTTCTATTAATACGTTTTTCTTTTAAGTAAATTAGATGAAAAGTAAAAGTAAGGAAATGAACAGGAAAATATATATATATATATATATATATATATATATATATATATATATATATATATATATATATATATATATATATATATATATATATATATATATATATAAAACTGGTTTGAGCAAGGGCAGGTCTTCGAAGCAAGCTAGGATGGATGTATTCGGTGGGGAGGGGAAAGCAGAGTGGTGCATTATAAATATGGGGAGATGGACCGGGAGCAAGTTAGGTGGGTGAGGGGTGAGAGACGAGCAGCGAACGTTCGAGGCCAACATGGCAGCCCGCCGCTCTCGGCGCAGCGTACGTTTGTACTAAGTTATGGTACTGACGCAGTGCTAGCTAAACCTTAAGTCTCATGAGGCATCACGGAAGTGGGTTATTAATAAAGTAAGAAAATGATGATAATTACCAGGGATGAGCGACGACTACAAAGATTATTGTATGTTTATTCTAGTCTTACAGCGGCAAGAGATCATAGGGTACAGCAGGGCATAAGCTTGAGAGTACGGAACTGCTATGCCAGACCGGGTACAGTAATGGGCAATTAGGGATACAGGGGCACATACACCGAGTTTTCCCCCACATACTAGCACAGTGATCGTGAGAAAGGTAGTTTATGAGTTGACAATGAAAATTTCTTTAATTCACAATTTTTAAGTTTTACGGTTCCCTTGTTCGCGGGACAGTTTTCCGGAGTGGATCTCCTGTTCCGGAAGAGGGGCGCCGCAAGCAAGTTTCCCAAGACGCCGTTTATTGTGTTCTTAACGTCTTAAGGATATCGTAGATTCTTAAGAACACTTCTTACAGCTGAAGACGGTGGGTGCTAAGGATAACTGCTGTTTTCTGTAGTGCTGGCTAAATTTCTTTTTGACAGTTTTGCCCAAGGATGATACAATGTGTTCCTTGGTTTCGCCTTTGTTCTGAAGCAGCAAACTCTTCAAACTTGTGATAGGATTCAATAAGAGTATCTCAGGCTCCGAGTGTTTACACAGCTGCACCCTACATCCACGCCGACTACAGCACTAACTTACCATGCACGATGTCCGTTAGTCATCACTGTTCATCATTTATATTAGTTTTGGTGAAAGCTCCTCATCAAAAGTAACGTTATCAGTTTCATTATATATAGTTATTTAGTTATTACCATATGTTTCCGTTCATCGAGGGACCGCCAAATCACAATCCTAATTAAATTTTGTAGTAATTAGCGAAGACAGTAACATCACACATCATTCTCCCTTTCAGTAATAATGAGAATAACAACAACAACAGCAGTAACAATGAGAAGATAACATGGTTAAAACACAAGAAATCCTAAGGAACTAAAGGGTAATAAATTAGTTTTCCGTCTCTTCCCATTCCTCTCCTTTCACCTCCTAGTCGGGAGTCGCCCCGGGGTGTACGTGCAAAGAAGGACGAAAGAGATGAGTCATTCATTTTTAACATGTTTTGAAGTCATCTAGAGGGAGAGAGAGAAAAAAAAGATGTTACACCTTTGCCCTTCCGATGTGTGGATGATATTCAGTCTTATAAGTTCAAGGTGATCCCAGATAATAGGACATGGATTGTGGACAAGGGGCGTTTCAATTTTTCTTGGTCTTTGCTTTTGGTCGTATTGTTGGAGCGTCCGTCACCGCTCCTTTTTTTTTATATGTATTTTTTTTTTTTTTTTTTTGTTTTACTACACAGCGTCTTGTAACAAGAAAGCAAATACTGCAGTTTGGCTTCCCCATTAATCCCCGCACATGATGAAGCCCGCTGCATTATATGATCTAGGTTATAAATACCAGGTAACAAAAATGAAAAAAAAAAAATAAATAAATAAAAAATAAAAATAAAAGTTAAAGTGGAACTCCTCTCTCTCTCTCTCTCTCTCTCTCTCTCTCTCTCTCTCTCTCTCTCTCTCTCTCTCTCTCTCTCTCTCTCTCATGATAATCAAATGAAATCTAATAATGCATAGGTACATAATTAGCATCAAATGAAGGAAGGCTTCACGGGAATGCTTAGGACAATGAAGCAAAGAAGTGGGCAGGGCTGAGGGAAGAAAGGTGCTACATTATGTCACTGGAAAGGATAGGTGTCGTTACTCGTACGAGACAACCCTTCCCTCTCGTGTTTCTTCCTTTTCCCCCGGGGCGTTGTGCCGACCCGACAGTATAATATATCCCAGACCAAAGAAAACGTCATGGAAAGTCCCCAGAGGTTCGACCAGTAGTACCGCTGGGGTTCATGGTGTGTCTTGCTGCCCGCTCAGTGCTGCCAACCGTAAGAAGTCCATCAGTGTACCCCTGTGGTGGCCCTTCGTGGCCCGCACATCTGCGAAGGGAGAAAACGATACGTCTTGCATGTATTCCGTACATTCTCTCCTAAGGCATAATATTCGCCGTCAGGTTTCCTCATTTTTATGTCAACACTTTTTCGTGGTGGTGCTCAAGGATTTGTAGTGCAGGTTAATTATGCTTTTACCTCACCGGTGTTACGGATGTCACTTCTATCGCTAACAGATACTCTGTTTACTTTTGCTGTAGTTAGATTAAACATCGACTCGAAAAGCACCTGTTATATATATATATATATATATATATATATATATATATATATATATATATATATATATATATATATATATATATATATATATATATATATATATATATATATATATATATATATATATATTGGCATTATAAGAATAAGTAAGTCACTGGTAACGCGCAAACTTCTTACAGTGGAGAGAGGTGAAACGGAGGGGAAAGAGGGGGTGGGGATGGAGGGTAGGAGGTGCAGGAGGGTTGCGAACAGAAGACAAGAAAGGGACCAGGGGGACGCGAGAAGCCGGCTAAACATGCACAATATGAGGTTGTTAGGATTACTGTAACGTCCACCTCACAACCAGCAAATGAGAGACAACTTAATTAACGCACACGTGGGCAAGGCGGCCCATGTGCAAAATCCATTCGTGGCAAAAAAAAAAAAAAAAAAAAAAAACATGAAACTCGCCGCGTTTTGTTTTGTTTACGTTCAGCAGTTCACAGTCTCCACCTGATTGCACCAGCAGGAGGCGGTTATTCCTTGCACAATGTCGGGGATTTTTTTTTTAGCCTCGGTATTGCTTGTACAATTGTTACACTGATCGACTGCTGAGTGACACCACCCGGTGCATATGTATTAGAGCACGGTAGATACATTTCTCTCGTATGCAGAGACGTGTGCAGCATGAGTTATATATTCACTGCCCTTTCACGGCTGTCATATCGACGGTGATCCACCGAGACACGAAGGTGAGAGAGGTGAGAGTTGGTGTGTTCCCTACTTCAAGATTCAGGAAGCTTTAACTTATCCAGGCAGACTTACCTGTCACAAACTTTGAAAGGTTAGGAAAGAAAACGAATCTTGAACTGTTCCCGTTCTAAAGATGTTTTGCGACGCTGTTGTAATAAAACGACCAAGATGCAGCTCAGAGGCGACGTTTCCCCTCTACGGGCCGCCCACATCAAGTCGAGGACGTGGGTTGGGGTGCTAACTTATGTCTCGGTGCTGATCGATTCAGGGTCTGGGTGCACAAGGTTTTATCCACTTCCTGAATGCATAATATCAGGAACTAAAACGGCAGCTTTCTCGTAAGACTACAAGAGAAAACAAACAAAGAACAACAAGCCAATCTTCTATAACCTGAAACTGCTGGGAAAAGTGAGTGATGAAATGCCAGTTTTTCTTGTAAGACTACACAGGGGAATATATTAAGTACTATACCAAGACATACAACCTCCGCCGTCTGTAACCTGAAACCGGTGGGAAATGGAGTGATGATCGATAGGTCGCACCTGTACCTCGGGGTAATGGAGGAGGCACCTGCTAAGCCTATAGGGAGCGGTGCGATGACCCTAGTGGATGAAATATTGGTGGTTTTATATATCTCTTAAGCCTAGTGCCGCACAACGGGCCCCTCTGGTTCAGCGGGCCATGGCAGTGACAAAGACGAGTGTTCTCTCTGATTCTCAAACTGCCGGACTGTCATTCTCCTTTTGCAATCCCACACGTCTCAGTCCCGGCGAGTTCACACAAGGGTCCGAAAGAGTAGCGTAACTCCTACTCAGATATCACTTCCTCTAAAAAGAAACAAAGAGGTAAAAAAAATGAAGATAAAACCCTAAAGAATCTGGCCGTACTTACACATATCGGTCTTTCTCAAGTTGCTGGAGTGAAAGTCTCTGTTATCGTGATAATTCACTTTTTAACGAGCGATATGAAAGAGTGCGGAGATAAGGACGTGTGAGCGTGAGAGGAGACGAGGCTGTGGGCCGAGATGAATGGGGGAGTCGGGGATTGGCGGACCTGCTCGTAACTCTTCACCCAAGGCAGCAGGTGGCCTTTGCCCAGCCTCATCTTCCCCTGCCCCGCCGACCAAGACACTCTCGCCTCCCTCTGCTCTAGTTTCCTTCTTGCGGCTTTTAACACTCTTAAATCTCCTAACTTAATGATCAAACACATCTGCACAATAAAGTAAGTAGTTTGTGATTCTATGTTCAAAATTTGTTTGCCGTGAAGTGAATAATTCTAGACTACCTGCATACATAAATAATCTTATCCTTGAACTTCTTCCTTATGTTCACTAGTGTTTGTTTACCACTGCTTGTACGTGGCTTTTTTTTTCCTCCCGAACACACACACACACACACACACACACACACACACACACACACACACACACACACACAGGTATTCCATCAAGTTGAAAATAACCACATATGTCCGCCACGCAACGAAAAGTGATACCAATGCTATATTTATTGTACCCTTGAACTGATTCCTCGTGTTTAGGTCCATGTGAAAAGTGCGTCCCTAACTAGCCTTGATTCCCTATGAAAGGTTCCTCCTCTTCCTCCTCCTCCTCCTCCTCCTCCTCCTCCTCCTCCTCCTCCTCCTCCTCCTCCGCCTTCTCAGCTTATTGTGAATTTGAGCTACAGGTTAATCGTATCCCTAAAATCTTGTAGCGTTCTTTGTGTATGTGTGTGTGTGTGTGTGTGTGTAATTAATGGTTTTAAAGGAACACAAAGTCAAGGTGGTATTTTTTGTTGCTATTGAGAGAGAGAGAGAGAGAGAGAGAGAGAGAGAGAGAGAGAGAGAGAGAGAGAGAGAGAGAGAGAGAGAGAGAGAGAGAGAGAGACGTGGGAGGGGGGTGGTGCTGTCCAGCCATCATATCTCCCGGCTGTCCTCGTGGAAGCATTGTGGTGGTGAGCTCTTCTTCAAGGATATTGCCTAGGCCCGCCCGCAGTAACCTCGCCCGCGAAATCAAACAAGGAAAAGATTAAAACGGGGACGAAGAGAGACAGAAAAACAAGCAAGGAAGTTGAATGCACTGAACTGAAACGCTGCCAATGTGGAACGACAACAATAACAAGGACTTGATTAGATATTTAGGTTATCTGACGGGACGATGGTGGTGGCAGTGGTGGCGCGATGGGACACACAGCCATAACATAAACAACAACAGGGGGCAGGAGCAGCAGCAGCAACAACAGTCAGCGTCAGGCCTCCTCCTCCTCCTCCTCCTCCTCCTCCTCCTCCTCCTCCTCCTCCCTTGCTGTTGCTGTTATTGTGGTTCATGCTCTTGTTCTTCTTGTTTTTAAGTCTTGTTCTCCTCCTTCTTCTCCTCCTGCACCACCACCACCACCACCACCGTCCCTGCTGCCCTGATTGTTTACGTAAAAGGGAATATTCCATTGCAGTATTGCAGGATACACGACATGCAGTTAGGGGAGACACCTTTCAAATTTTTCATTCATTACATGCATATTCTTCACACCCTCCTTCCTGCCAGCTGTTGCTGTTGTCATGAGCAATAGGAGGAGTAAGACGTAATCTTCAGCATTAATTATTTAAGGAAGACCTCGTTACCAGAGTCGCCTCTTCCTTATATTCCTCGTCTCTCTCTCTCTCTCTCTCTCTCTCTCTCTCTCTCTCTCTCTCTCTCTCTCTCTCTCTCTCTCCTGCCTCTTGGTGCCTCAACAGACTCAGTGACAAAAGGACGCGCAGATGAGACACTTGTTACAGCTCCCTCATTACCAGAAGGCAGGGGTGTGGGCGGTGTGTGTTGCATGTCTCTTATGGACGGTTGCATCTCAGGTGATGATGTAGCTTACCTACTTAATATGTCTGGCATAAGTCTAGTCCTCATTAGCACACCTTTATATCTTACTTCCGCACCCTCATCACGTCCATGGAACAAGTACAGCATTTCATTCTCGTCACCATTGCCAGATTATACAACCTTCACCACAAAGGGAAGTACAGCACTCCGTAACCTTCCTGTAGATGTGATCTGTCCCGATTGAGCCTCACAACACCACTTCCCCCTATTCTTCCCCATCCTGGTTCTCGTCGCCACCCTACACCATTGCCAGATAGCTCACTCTCCCTCTGGCGCCAGCCATATCACGAAACGCGCTAAGTATATACAAGATTCATTGGCCCTCATCCTCACTCCCTCATGCTAGACTCGCATCTCCCGTACACCGGTATTACTAGTTCACCTTACCACTCACACCCTGGCCTCAACGCCCCTTCCTCCCTCCCCCCCTCACTCTGCTATGATACACCCGCGCCGTAGTGACTGTACCCTGTCACCCCCACACTGACGCTCTGCAAGTATGGTGCCTCCTGACAAAGGTGTGTGTGTATGTGTGTGCATTTCCTGACTCTAGGTGCGGGTGCGTACCTTTGTTCTAATATGACACGTCGATTCAGGATGTATTCTTGTCCCCCAAGTAAATACAGTAATGCTTCAGACCGCTCTATCCCCGGCCTCCGCCTAGCGTTGTGTTGCCGGGGCCTGCACGTGATGCTCGGCACACACACTATGAAGGAGCCGTGTTTATAAATAGTTTTCCCGTCTCGCTAATCACTCTCGCCCTCACGTATGCTGAGAATCTTGTTGCCACTGGCGCTCTAAGTTTATCCCCGTGTCGCTGGTTATGGTAAGCAAGTTAGGAGAGAGAGAGAGAGAGAGAGAGAGGAGAGAGAGAGAGAGAGAGAGAGAGAGAGAGAGAGAGAGAGAGAGAGAGAGAGAGAGAGAGAAATGCGTGACCCAGCTCTCTTCTGATAAATACATTTTTCACTTGTAATCTTCCTCACCCGTCAAGTCACGATGCACTTTTACTTCCCATTTCTCGTTACGCGTCTAATTAACAGGGAAAAACGTGAACGAACACAATTATAATCCAACCGCGGACCCTGAGACCTGATAGGACGGTGGGAGTGAGGGAGGAAGAAAGAGGACGGAGATCGGAAGTGTTGTTGTTGTCGAGGGGACGTGCCGCCGCCGCCGCCTTTCCCATGCCAGCTGAGCAACGTCATCACTGCGTCATAACGAACTAGAAAGGAAGCTTTTCTATTTCACTGTTGAAATAGGAGCGAGCGCATACAGGCACGCATGGACACAGACGCAGACGCCGGCCGGCACCACCACCACCACCCACATATTACACCCACGTATTGAGTCTTCTCTGTAACACATACGTATCAACACACACACACACACACACACACACACACACACACACACACACACACACACACACAGCGGCTATTTGATTTTTCTTCTATTATTTTCTCTAGTGTCACCTCCCTCTTGAGCCTCATCCGCTTCCACATTGTATCGCTTCCACCACACGCTTGGCCGTAAATTTAAATCTGACTGCTAAGCTGGGGCTGGGCAAGGCAGAGGTAAAGGGAGAGTGGGAGGAAGGGTGTTTGTGTGTATGTGTGTATGGAAAGAGGTGTGGGTTGGGTGCAATCACTTCAGAGACCTGCGTGGTCGGAGAACACATCAACATGAGGTGCAACCACAGTATAGGGTCAGCAGTTTTGAATGTTGCTGATGTACTGTTTTGTGATGACCCATGCAGGCAGTCGGTCCGCAGCTGCATGTGTGTTGTGGGGGTGGATGAAGGAGGAGGGACACAGTTGTTGGTAAGAGCGGCAGAGTTTAGTAGAAAAAAAAAAAAAAGAAAGAAGAGAGAAAAAATTACTCTCAACGATTACTGTGCAACTCCAATGGTAGATCCTTGTACGTCACAATTTAAATTATTCATCAGTTTATACGAGAACAAAGCATTGGTTAATACGTTACTACTCACCGGTGTTTCCCAATAATGTGTCATCGTTTCTATTTCTATTATCGTTTTTTTTTCATATTTATTTATTATGAAATACCCTTTGTTAGGAATTCTCTATATAAAGAAATTATTACAGCATTACACTTCCTGGGTTTTCACACTGGGTTTTATGACGTGTGTGTGTGTGTGTGTGTGTGTGTGAACGGGATTTAACTGAAAGTAAGAAAACTCAAGAAATCACTTGACAGGAAGGACAGCCGTATTGAACATGATTTTACCGGATTCTCTCTCTCTCTCTCTCCTCTCTCTCTCTCTCTCTCTCTCTCTCTCTCTCTCTCTCTCTCTCTCTCTCTCTCTCTCTCTCTCTCTCTGTGTGTGTGTGTGTGTGTGTTAGTGAGTGATATTCGCCCTACGCCAGTGATTAGGCATGAACTAGACTAAGCTATCAGTGGCCTCGTTCTCAACTTAACAGAAGCATGGCGCTACAAGGGTGAAGGATAGTGCCGTGCCAGGTGAGTCTGCTCTTTTTATCAACACGTCACGTGTGTGTGTGTGTGTGTGTGTGTGTGTGTGTGTGTGTGTGTGTGTCTGTGTGTGTGTGGTCGTATCGTTTGGTGTCAGGAGGAAGCCGGGGAAAAGCTGGAAAGCAGTGGAAACTTTCTCGGCTTTTCATCTGCACTGCGATGGACAGAGTGGGAGAGAGATGGGGTGGAGCGACGTTTCCACTGTTGCGACACGCCACTAAAGCTTGGCGGCGGGAAAATACGTGTTGCATTATTGCACACCCTTATCTGGAGATCTTTACTATGGTGTGGAATAGTTGTCAAGGCTGCAAAATTAATTTCTCTCACACCTAGGAATCGTACCCACATAGCAACGGATGTAAATAGAACTGCGGGGGGAAAAAGAGGGAGAGAGGAAAAAAAAAAAACTGTGTGTAGGATGACGGACGCTGGAGCCGCCGGTGTTCAGGTCGTCAACCCGATCGGGTGTGGAAAGCAAACATGACCTCCCCAACCATGATTCGTGCATTAGCCATAGCCTTTGTTATTCGCTGCCGGTGTCACTTCTATCAGACAACAGGACTTGAGTCAATGATGCCACATGTAGAAGGCAGATGGCGTTTATTATAAGCTTATTACCATTTTAAAAGGAATGACTGTCAGTGAAAACATTGACTTGGTGGATATGTGTTTGGTCTGCGACTTCAGGCTGTGAGACAGGTGGACAGACAATAATCCGATGTTACATCACGCCTTTAAAGGTAAAGGTTGTGAATAAAATAACTGACTGATCACGTGTTATATACCCTCTATCACATCGACACAGGAAAACGAGCCCTAAGATTTATAGGGACAACAGATTCATTTCAATAATTTGCAGGGACTATTTGTCAGTGGAAAGAAAAGATTGCTTAATGGTGCACAACAATCGGCAGTCGGTGAGGGGTGTGGGAATTAGCAGTGAGGAGCCCAGTCCCGGATGCAGACTAAGGCAGCGTCAGGTCGCTACCGGGCGGTGGGAGGCAATCACAACGAGCACCGAGGACCTGCCTTGGGCCTTCCAGTGACCTTCCTTCACCTTGTCCGTCGCGCCCCTCGCCTCGGGCAAGGGAGCGGCGGACGGTGGACAGACCGGTAACAAACAGTGGGGTGGGTGTGCCTAGCCAGCACAGGTGCAGTGCTCCCTCCACACCCCCCTCAGTCCTCCTACGGGAACTGCGGGATGGTGGTGAGTGAATGAGCAAACAGAGAGAGAGAGAGAGAGAGAGAGAGAGAGAGAGAGAGAGAGAGAGAGAGAGAGAGAGAGAGAGAGAGAGAGAGAGAGAGCACGCGTGCTCGCTGCCGCCTAGCAACTGGCACAAGTGACCTGTCCGGTGTAATCCTCATGTTTTCTGCCATGATTCACTGGGTCCGCGGCGGGCACTGGTACGGATGTGTGGTGCTGTGATGGGCGCGGCTGATACCACACCGCTTGGCACCCCTGCCCCTCATGGGTCAAGTGGATAAGGGAACAAGATGCTGCGGGATGGCTCAGGTAGAGGTTAGATGATGCTACCGGAGGCAGCTCAGAGAAGTAGACAGCAGTGGGCGGGATGACAGGGAGCAGCAGCTAGGGTGCGGCTGCGTGCGTGGTGCATGTCAGCATGTGCTCCACCGCTCGTGTCCAGGATGGTGGCATTAGTGAGATTAAGCCCTCACCCTTCCACGTCCCCCGCCTCGCCACGCCTCTCCCTGCCATACCCCGCCCGCGCCCCGCCCTGCCCAAGCCACCCTTCCAATCACAGGTCATATGCTCCCGCAGTGAACTCGTTGCTTCACCCGCAAACGTGAACTCATGTCCCGCAAGGTATTTGTTTCATTGTTTTCAAGGGGAACCAATCCTATGACCACATGATGCTCCACGTGATCCCGGCCCGGGCCCCTCCCGCGTCCCTCCCTTCCCGTACCCGTCCTCTCGCTGCCCCGGCCCCACCAAGTCAGCCACAGCGACAGACACTGTGACGCTCCGATGCCCGTTACGGGATTGCACAGCATTCAAACATGCATGAGATACCCCTGTGTTAGTGTGTGTGTGTGTCGCCCACTCGTCTGAGAGAGTGGAGTGATCGCGACAGGATTTCCGATCAAATGCACCTCCAAAGCAACGACAAACTTGTGATTGTCATGCTGACTGGAGAAGTGTTTATACATGTAAGTGTGTATGAAGCACTGTGGAGGAAGGGGGAGGGAGGGGCTAAAAGTATATTCAAGGCGGCGGCAGCTGAGGCGCTCGCTGAGGGGGCTTGAGGCGTGTGACCTTGAGACCTGCTGGGGTTTGTGAGGCGTCTGCGGCTGTCCTGTTGCAAGGTAGAAGTTTCTTATTGAAGGTAGAGAGCTACTATTGCAATAAAGACATCGCTTCTATCACTTATTAGTTACTTTCTTTCAAGGTGAAGACCAGTACACGCTCCTGCTGTTTGATAGATAAAGCTGTTGCCGGATGAAAGCCAATGTTACTCGGTAGATGCTTGTTACTAACCGAACAATGGGAAAACTTTCAGTGAGGCACCGGATCAGTCAGTCTAAACATGTCCATGGCGTTCAGGAAAGTCGTCTGGGGAACTTTACCTTCCTCTTTTTTTTTTTTCTTCTTTTTATTACGCTTCTCATTTTCCAGTAGACTTTAAGTACAGGTAGAGAGAGAGAGAGAGAGAGAGAGAGAGAGAGAGAGAGAGAGAGAGAGAGAGAGAGAGAGAGAGAGAGAGAGAGAGAGAGAGAGAGAGAGAGACCGTCGTTCCTCTTCCGCCCTTCCACATACACACACACAAGCGCTGAGTCCTCAAGTCAAGGGACCATAATTAGTCTTTCTTCCAGTACAGTTTCATCCTCTTCATCCTGACAAGACTCCTTCCTTTCTTAACTTTAATTCTTTTCTTTGTTTTTGTTAAAGAAGAAAGTATGTGGACTACTGCCTTTTAAAACATGTGCCTCGTGCCTCTCCCTCCCACTGCTTTCTGTTCACCAAGGAATTAGAACGCGGAGGTAAATATAACACTGTGTCAAGTGGCATAACTCAGGTGATTTTGTCTCAACTACGTGTTTTCGAGTCCTCATTTGCCGCCCACCTTAGAAATAGTTGGCTAAGCTGCATTGTTGGTATCTCTCTCTCTCTCTCTCTCTCTCTCTCTCTCTCTCTCTCTCTCTCTCTCTCTCTCTCTCTCTCTCTCTCTCTCTCTCTCTCTCTCTTCGGGTCTTTTAAGTTCCCCTAAGAGAGCTGGGTAGCTGCAGGTCTGCCTCTTCTCGCTGCCACCAGCTAAGGGGTCACGCACTGCTCACTGTTAAATAATCTTTCTTCTTACAAGGAATCTTACTGCATAATGTTTCGTTCTCTTCTACTGCGCAACTGGTTTATGTTTTTTTTTTTTTATGCTCGTCTTAAATTTTATTATGTCTTTTTTTTTGTGTGTGTGTGTAAATAGCAACATGTACGTATACTTCTACGCAATATCTTGGGAGGTATTCGCTCATGTGCATGTTGGCATTACGGCCACTTTTTGTTTGGCTAAGCTACATCAGGGGCAGTGCCAAGAGCTAAGCAGCAACCACCCACAATGGAGGGGAAGAAGAATCAGCACTCCTCCTCCTCCTCCTCCTCCTCCTTACACACGACGCGGCATGTGATGGTGTGCTGAGTGGTCTGAATGCAGCATGGGATGGTGGTATTGGGTCTTCTGTAAGGGAATAATGTTGGTTAGTGATCTGAGGGCACGGCGTTAGGTTTAATCTACAAGATAGAGACGAGAGACCGGTGGGTGGTGCCGGTGGTTCCGTAGCGCTGGTGACAAGGGCAAGGAAGATAGTTTCTCCCCTGGGGTAATACCTGGTAGCCGTAGTTCGTGCAGTGGTGCAGTGTTTGATAATACCTGATGTCTCGTCTCCTAGGTAACGCAGATCACTTGGGAACAACGCCGGACTGATTTCGCTGTCATAATGTACGAGTATTCTCCGACACAACACTAGCGGCAACGGTGGCGGCGGTGGAGGTTTTGTTATGGGTGTGCACTTGTGACCTTCCTCCTTCTCCTCCTCCTCTCGCCGCCTCTTCCCCGTCCGTCTCTCGCTCTCGCCGACAAGTGGATGGCCTTGAGTCGCCTTGCATGGAGACCAAACAGTCAACCTTCTTTAATGGCAAGGAGCTTAACTACATTCATAACGATGAATATAAAAATGTGATTGGAAAACTTTCAGACTAAGGAAGTGAGTGGCGTGTATCCTTTTTTGACTTGTAAAAGTTCTTGATGAGTGGCTCCTTCGTGTGTCGGTCACTGAAAGCTTGAACACCGTAAACAGTTTTTTAATTTGCTTTGCTATAATTCTCTCTCTCTCTCTCTCTCTCTCTCTCTCTCTCTCTCTCTCTCTCTCTCTCTCTCTCTCTCTCTCTCTCTCTCTCTCTCTCTCTCTCTCTCTCTCTCTCTCTCTGTGTGTGTGTGTGTGTGTGTGTGTGTGTGTGTGTGTGTGTGTGTGTGTGTGTGTGTGTGTGTGTGTGTGTGTGTGTGTGTGTGTGTGTGTGTTTATTCTGCGATTTTCCAGGAAATATCGATATAAAAAATACAGCGGTGCATCTGTGAAACAATTCTGATCAAAGCTACTCCTCACCACATCAAAGACGAGTGTGGCTATTATGAACCGAAAATACACTCTAGGACGCGGTATGGTAACCTTCCCTAGACATGTGTACCCTGCTGGAGACAAAAGAGGGGGACTGACCATAGACTCGAAGAAAGCAAGGCGAGGGACAGTGAACTTTGCACACGACGTAAAACCCCCCACACCGAACGAACACAAGCGAGGTAATGTTGGCGACGCGGAGTAGGACGGAGAAAAACGAGAGAGAGAGAGAGAGAGAGAGAGAGAGAGAGAGAGAGAGAGAGAGAGAGAGAGAGAGAGAGAGAGAGAGAGAGAGAGAGAGAGAGAGAGAGAGAGAGAGAGTTGGTTTTATTATTGATAGGTACGTAGAAAGATGTTATGAAGAACTTCGGGACAGTGAACCTAAAGTGAAGAAATCACTGAGACCCGACCTTCAGTTTCTCCACGGGTGACTGGACTCCTCTCGGCCACCACCGCTGCTACCACCACGTCCACCACCACCACCACCACCACTTGTTCAAGACGAGAACGAAAGGAAGGGAAGAAAGAGGAAGAGGAGGAGAAAAAGGAGGGGTTCTGCAGGCTTCATTCGGTCTCTATCACCACCACCATGACTAGATCAAGATGGGAACAAAAGGGAATGGAGAAGAAGAAAGTGAGAAAAAAAAATCTGCAGGCTTCTCTCTCACAGCCACTACAATCTTTAATTCAGGAAGCGGAGAGAATCGTTGCTTTACTGAAGAACTAAGAGGAGGAGGAGGAGGAGGAGGAGGAGGAGGAGGCCTGAAGCTGTCGAGGCTGAGGAGGAGGACCCTGACGCGAGACACATCATATCTACTTAAGGTGGCGGAGTGGCCTCGTAATACTAGAGGACTGCGGTTGGAGGCTGCGAGTCTTGGAGCATTTTGTGTCCCTTCGTATCCGGTTACAAGCGCGCGTGGGTATGATGGTCAAGCCCTTCCAAGCCATTCCACTCCGCCTCTTATCAGTGTTGAATTTTTTGAGCTGACGATGTTTGTAGGGCAGCTGCCTCGCGGGGTGCAATTAAAGGCAAATTGCTGAGTGTTCCTCTCTCTCTCTCTCTCTCTCTCTCTCTCTCTCTCTCTCTCTCTCTCTCTCTCTCTCTCTCTCTCTCTCTCTCTCTCTCTCTCCTGTACTGAGCAGTGAGATGGAGGGCACAGAGGTGAAGGCCGAAGTGAAATAGCCAATTAGTTCAGCAGCATTCAATTACAAAACTGACACAATATACTCCCCCCCCCCTCTCTCTCTCTCTCTCTCTCTCTCTCTCTCTCTCTCTCTCTCTCTCTCTCTCTCTCTCTCTCTCTCTCTCTCTCTCAGTTCCTCAGCCAACACGAATAGTAATAATAGTTCTAGTGCCCACTTAAGTTTTGCTCCGCGAAATCATATAGCTTCGCGTATGAAGACTGTGTTGAAAAAATAAGAAATAAAAGCGTTAATAATCAGGGTCTTGTGTATCTAAGGAAGTCAACGCGTAGGCGGCGAGGAAGGGAGTGGCCAGGCGGAAGGGTGATGATGTCACTGGATTTAGTTAAAGAGTGCGTGGGGGTACCGTAGTAATACATTTTCTTCGTTCTTTTCCTCCATAATTCGTGTTCTCCGCAACCCTCTGGCCTGTCCCTCACCCCCGTCACCCTGTCCTTGCCCCGACGTCCTTCCTCGCTCTGCCGGTGACTCCACAAAACCTTTCCTTCACCTCTATCCCTTTGATTGCCGAGTCCTGTTGCTGTTCCCTCTTGACTCCTACAAAGCTCAAACCTCATTTCTTTCCACCGCCTGTTGTTTTTTTTTTTTTCGTGTCCGGTCTTTTTTTTTTTTTTTTTCTTTATCATGACCTCTACCCCATCCCTCCCTCCCTAAAAACTTTACCCTTACAATTAAGTGTGCCTGCCTTCCTTTTTTTCTAACCTCCCGTCTCTTCTATTCCTCCCACAACTTGCTTTTATTTTTCAAACTTCTGTCACGTCTCTACTTTATTTATTTATTTATGTTTTTATCTATCCCCTCTCCTCCTCTTCCTACAACTCCCTGTCACTTTTTTTCTGCCTATTTCTTCTCCTTTTCTTTCTACAATCTCGTCACTTTTCAAATCTCCGGAAGTATTCCTGCCTTCCTTCTTCTAATTTCTCCCATTCCTTTCCACAAACCTCCCCCTATTTCTTCAAACCTCTCCCTTCTCACCCTTCCCTTCTGGTCGAACATTCAGACTGCTTATCGCCCTTATCAGTTCGTCCCCCTCTCCTGCACAAGGCGTTGCTGATGGTGCGCGCCGCCGACAGCTTGTCCTAACGTGTCTGATACCACGTGTCACCTCAAATATTACACGCAAACCTGCTACTCGAACGCCGCACCAGTCTTCAATTTTTTCCTCTCTCTCTCTCTCTCTCTCTCTCTCTCTCTCTCTCTCTCTCATCCGCTGTTTCACCTCTCGTCACACCTACAACACCCCTCGTCACCCTACACCCTTCGCGTACACGTCATACCCGTAATAGTGACACCCTGGCGCCTCCTGCTCTCCGCCTCCTTTTCCTGCTCCCCTTCTCCAGTGCAAGTTAAACCCTTAGAAACCCACTTTAATGCCGCGTCTCTCTCACACACACGTCATTTATTTTCCTCCCTTCATTCTTTTGTAAATACCTTGCAAGTTCGTGGATTGGATGTTGATATAAGCCGCGCCTGGTTGCTATGACTCTCCTGAAGTCTGCAGTATACATCCCCTCATCTGTCGGAAAGGAATAAAAATAGACTTTTCTAAGAAATGAAACACACACCCGCGAGTCGTGCATTTTATGAACCCTGACGGACGTGTGTTAGATCGCGGCCATTTATATATGTTTTGTAGTCTTACTCGTGATGTAAGAGAAGCATAAAACATAAACACAGCGCAAATCAAGATGAGCTACGATGGTATGCGAACGACGCCATGCACTTCACACTTTCTTGCCACTCCCCAGTTCCTCTTATGGCTTGGCGTCAGCAGTGAAGGTCAGGCAGATGCTAGGGAAGTACACCATAGAGTACAAGTGGCTTGTCTAGTACAGGCAGTCTAACAGCGAAGAAGTTTTACCGCCACGTGCCGGATACCCAGGCAGACTGGTAATCCGGGGCTCTTATTCTTCACCACGGAGATGATCAGCCGGGTTCTCATTTTTTTTTTCATTGATAATGCAGTCTTTATAAAACTATCACATGGATGATGGTAATACTCTTGAAAATCCCTGTAACTTCACTAGTCTGTTATAAGTAGTGGACGTAAGACCGTGTGTTTGTACCATTGTTAATGCCGCCCTTGTTAAATTGTTACAAGAATCATGAAAATATAATTGAAATCCCTAGTAACTTCCACTAGAGCTGCTATAAATGGCCAAGATAAGACGTGGTGCTTTTCCTGTTGATAATTCACTGTCTTTGTTGAACTATCACAATAATCATGAAAATACACTTGGAAACCTTAATACGAGTAACTTCCACCAGTGTGTGTTTTGAGTAGTCGAGGTAAGACGCGGAAATGTTTGAGAATATTGCCCTATTGTTAGTAAGCACAGTGGCGTTCAGTGATGGCTAATAATAATAATACCTAGATACAATGTTCACGGTATTTTTTATGGCGTGCCACTGATCTCCTGTGGATGGCCAAGGTTTATTACAGCGTGGCCTTAAAATAGAACCTTTTATAATACAATCGTGACAGATCTAGATGGCTTTTGGCGCTCTCTCTCTCTCTCTCTCTCTCTCTCTCTCTCTCTCTCTCTCTCTCTCTCTCTCTCTCTCTCTCTCTCTCTCTCTCTCTCTCTCTCTGTTTGCCTTCGTGTGTGTGTGTGTGTATGTGTATGTGCATATAAGAGACGCTCCACATTGTCTTTCCAACTGTCTTTCATACGCCGGATATTCTTTCCTGCCTTAGTCGTGACTGTGCATATGATAATGCTAAGTTTTCCCCCTCCCACCCCTCTCTCTCTCTCTCTCTCTCTCTCTCTCTGTGTGTGTGTGTGTGTGTGTCCTATCTATTCGTATAGCGTTACTTTCGTTTGTGGACGCTACGTACGTATATGCTTGTTTTTTTTTTTCCACAGAATAGATGATTACCAATAGTGTGAAATACGTTTATGGGGTATTGAGGGTAAGAAGGGACAGAATATTCCGTTTCATTATAAGTTGTACGTAAATGTTTCTGTCTGAAGTGGTCTGAGTTATGTGCTGACTCTTGGTGGTAGAAATGTGATGATTTTGCTATCTTCGTTATTTTACTACAAGTGTCTCACGTTGAAGCGTCTGCCGATCAAACACTCATTATAAGAACACATTTATGTTGTTTTTGTTTTCCTTTTTATATTGCAAGTAGAAGGCACCATTTGTCTCGTTAATAAATGTTGCTGTTGTCTGACCGTATATTGCTGCTGTTCTCGGTGTCTCTATGCTGTGTGTTCAAGGATGTATATTCAAATCACTATCCCATGACGCTTGCGGCAAAAATAGCTGTTGCACAGAGCAGCGATTCAGCCCAAAGTTCAGTACACCAGCAATTTATTAAGCCTCACACTATGGGACTTGTGTCAATACACTAGTAGCTGTAATCCTGGGGAAATGAAGATTCACTGACACGGTCTTGACATAAAAATGTCGAGGCAGCTCGTGACATGTGCTGGTGCTTGAGGAAGGGGCGGTCTTCCCATAAAGCCGCATCTTAGCACCCATGAAACTCAGCGGTATCTTGATTGACGAGGCGCTGTAGAGCAAGAGATGGACTCCTATCTGCGGTTCCATGTGTCGTCAGTTAAGTTCAGTTTTTTGCGAGGGGCCTGGCCATCAGCTGCGGGTGCTCTTAAAACGAACAGTAGTGAAGATTTCGTGATACTCTATGTCTTTGTGTGGCGACACTCAGCGGGAGCCAGAGCAGACAATACCAAGCAGTCTCAAAGTAGCTGCCACACTCACAAACATCTAGCTATCAGTCAGTGAAATCAAGCCTGGAGCGATTGAATCGATAAGTTAAACGGTGAACTGTAATAGGGGCCTCATCACTGACGAACGCGAACATGTGTATGACTACCATCGCAAAACTGCCACTGCGGAAGGAGCGACTCGCGCCTGAGACTGGAGTCCCTTGTCAAGAGGATCAAACGTTCTCGACGATCAAGTAGATATTTTTTTTTTTACTGTCCAGTGGTTACTATACACATCGGATGCCTGAAATATGGTGCAATATGGATGTGACCAGTGAGTGTGTTACTTGTTTGTTGGTGGCAATGTGTAAAGTGATTCAGTTTATTTCGTACACTGAAGAATTTACATTTTTGTTGCAGTAAATGCACATGATTTATGATAGCAATGATTACTTATGTAGGGTTGTGGCCTTAGTATAGATTGCTAATTTTCAACGTATTTCTCTGATGTGCTATGTAGCCTGCCAGTTAATTTTTCTTTGAAGCACGTTTAGGTAGGTGGAGTGCGTGTCTACTCCCCCATCCTCCTCCCCATCCCCGCACCGCCTCTCCACAGCAAAACCTCTCGAGCGATGGTCTTGCTTCGTTTGTTTCAGAAATTTTCGTATAGAGGGTAGTAGTGCTATATAGGTAGGTATACTATATAATATAAGGAAGTGGGAAAATAATATTAGATAGATTATACGTACTTTAGCCTGGGAACTCAAAAGGTCAAAGGCACACTAATAAAGGGTTGCGTTTTTTGTATGTCTGACAGCAAAAACTTATTCATATTAGTGATGTTTGTGGTACAACAAGAATATCCAATGCCATACAATTTGCGTCACGGGCTGGCTCACTGCTCAACCATGTGGCCGCGTCTGTCGCATGCGGGTACTAGCACGACCCTCATGGTTACACAATTGCTATTATCTTACAGGTGGCCGCCATCGAAACTCAAGTTAGCAAGACGACAACAGCAAACTCGACGACATCGGGTCCCCAGCAGTCAGAGATCCACCACCTAGCACAGAGTCAGCAGGGACGAGATGAGGGACAGAGACAACAGGCGGCAGCGGTGGCTGCAGCAGCGGTGGTGGGTGGGAGTCAGGGACGGAACCCTATGCACCACGCAAACCAGACACACCACACAAAGCAGTCTGATCACCTAGTACGTCTCCTATGTAATACTTATAGGCTTTTTTGAGTAATTAATGTGCATGGAAATTATGACATACACTATTTCAAAGAAACGTCATGAAGGCTTTTCGAAACATGTTATAAAATAACCACCAACAAAAACAGAACTCGGAGGACGGGAGCGGGGATAAACGGGACAAGAGTGAAGATGAGGAACTGGAGGAGGAAGAAAATGGGTGGTGGGCGGAGCGGGTGGTTGGGGCGCTGGGTGGGCTGGGTGACTACGGAGATACCTGGTACCGCCAGCCACGCCCACCTGCTACATGGTGACGGACCACTCCCTCACACCTGGAGACTCTACATTGCCGCCCTGGTAAGTGTTGCATCATGCTGACACTGACACCTTTCCGTGCAGCAAGATGACACATTATTACTTTTGTTTGTATTTTACAATGATGATGTATGTGATAATATTAGCAGTTTACATATCAATATGATGGTTATGGCAGATAAATATTCTCTCTCTCTCTCTCTCTCCTCTCTCTCTCTCTCTCTCTCTCTCTCTCTCTCTCTCTCTCTCTCTCTCTCCTCTCTCTCTCTCTCTCTCTCTCTCTCTCTCTATATATATATATATATATATATATATATATATATATATATATATATATATCTCTCTCTCTCTCTCTCTATATATATATATATATAGAGAGAGAGAGAGAGAGAGAGAGAGAGAGAGAGAGAGAGAGAGAGAGAGAGAGAGAGAGAGAGAGAGAGAGGAGGAGAGAGAGAGAGAGAGAGAGTTACTGTAGTGCTGATGTATTGAGCAGGATATTGGTTTTGACAGCATTGGCATGTGATAGTGATGGGACAAGTTACTATGGTTGTAGGCCAATACAAGGGTAACCTTAGCATTCAGTACTTTATAGTCTGTGTTTTTCCTGTGATTATTTTACTTATGAAATTAAGTCCAGAAAACCAGTCATATATATTCATCACATGATTTTTTATTGCTGGATAAAAAAAAAGTTCCACATCCTTATTTAAGAAGTTTCAACGTAATTTGTACTGATGTTTGTTACATTGTCTACAGGCAGTGTGTCGGCATGAGGTGGGGGTGGTTGATGCATGCACTGCTCACAGACTTCCGTAATGCAGGGGGAGACATACGCTGGATGGCAGGAGTGCACCTTGCTCCTCCAAAGCTTTATGCTCTTGTCCCCATCAATAATCTTTTAGCACACAGGCCTTGGCTGCTTCTTCCACAGCATATACAGGTATATAAGGAAGAGTAAAATCTTGACTGAAATAAAGGATAACAACAGCACTTTTATTGATTTTCATGTTCAGTTATGATGTTTAATTTGTTACTGTAAAACACAGTTAGTTTTGTAGTGACAAATCTGAAGATCATTGAGAAATGAAATGTGTTAATATATCATTGCAGCAATTAACGAAAGGTGAGGAGAGTTGGTCACTTGGAGAGTTGTGTCAGGCTCTTTGCATCTTGACACACTTCCATGCCCTCTCCTCCTTTTTGCATGGCAGTGGTCTTTCTGCTCTACCAGTGCGGCCGAAAAAAGATGAAGGTATGCAGTTTTTATTATTTTCTCCTTATTTTTTTTTATAACTGTCAGTCTCTGTTTGGATATAGTTATTGAATCTGTAAAAAAGTGACATTTTTTTTTGTCTGGATATAGTTAAGAAACTTGTAAAAATCTGACATTTTTTCATTAATGTAAATCAATATAATAACAAAATAAAAAAAAATATATATAGGGTTACATTTTTAAAGCACATATATAATTGCAGTGAACTTGAAGGAGTGAAATAGAATGTATATAATAATATGCTTGAGAGTGAATAGGAAGTCTTTTGTTTTATACAGTGCTGCTTGTGAGATTTTTCCATTGTGCTTATGTCTAAAGACATTTTGATGATTATTTCAAGAAACTTTCTTCAAAATCTTTAGCTTTTCCTTTTGAAATATTAACATTTCTCTCTCTCTCTCTCTCTCTCTCCTCTCTCTCTCTCTCTCTCTCTCTCTCTCTCTCTCTCTCTCTCTCTCTCTCTCTCTCTCTCTCTCTCTCTCTCTCTCTCTCTCTCTCTCTCTCTCTCTCTCTCTCTCTCTCTTACATACATATCATACAACATTATCCTACATTCCTACATAGGTGAGGCAATGAATGGAGAAAGGGAAGGCAACGGTAAAAGCAGCCGTGGGATGCCTCCAGAACCAAAAGGGGTGTGGAGAAAGTAATGCCAATGCAAACTGTTCCCATAAATCTAGGTGTGTACTTTTACATCAAAATTGCATTGTCAGTTTCATAACCAGCATTGGTTCTTATCCATTGTATGAACAGTAGAACAGCCTAGGGTAGCCCACTTCTTTTCTAACCAAAGTGTTCTCTTCATTTGAATTGGAGCCTACAGAAATCTGTGATGCAGAAAATACAGTTAATATGATGGTGGGAACTGTTTAATTATTTGGAATGAAATCAGTGAATATCATTAAATGATGCATGATTGTTTTAATCTCTTAATTATATGTAACAATTGTAATTGTGAAATTGAAACAGACTAGCCACTGTTTTCATTCATTATTGATTTACATTTGCAGAACTGACATGAAGAATAGTTCGCCACCTGAAGGAGGCAGACAGAGAGTCCGCACATATGCCCACCTAACACTAAACCCAACATTAACTTATGAAGATTTTAATGGCAATGATGAATCATGCATCCCATCTTTTTCAGTCCATGTATGTAGTTTCTTATTTCTTTATAATGTGAGTGATGTGAGTAATGTGTGTGTGAGAGAGAGAGAGAGAGAGAGAGAGAGAGAGAGAGAGAGAGAGAGAGAGAGAGAGAGAGAGAGAGAGAGAGAGAGAGAGAGAGTAAAAAGGTTAGGTGTGGAAGGATGCAGGGAATGGCCAAAAGTAAGAAGAAACCCTTGCCATGATCAAGTCCTTAAGGGAGACCCAAAGACCAATCATGAGATAGAGAGGGACAAGCAGTTTGTAGGTGTTATTAGATATTCTATTAATAAAAGCATTTCATTACAGGAATACAACTGGCAAGATCATGGATATGCAATGTGTTCAAGGCTGCTAGGAGAGGTTGGCGCTTTCTTGGATGAGCGTTTTACATCAGCTCTCTCTGCCACCCATACTGTTCCCCAAAAGCAGCTTCCAGAGAAGACATCAGTCAATCAGCAGCCTAGTCATATATCAGAGTCACCTCATTGTGATAAAGCTCCTGCCAAAACCATGCCAATCCCAACAAAAGCTTTGTGGAATTATGTTCAGGTAAGTAATCACAGCCTAAGAATAGCTATTACATATGTCACTTCTTCCTTTGCTTGATGCCTTGTTTCCTCATGGGAAGGCTATGAACATAATTACTCCATTCCATCTTGTTTCCTGTTACATAATGAACTGCTGTTACTCCATCCATCCATTTCATCCTTAGTCTAGATTACTCTTTCCATCATATTATTTTATTATATAAATGGTAGTGATCATTATCCAGATTCTGGAAAAAAATACTGTAACCTTAAGAAAATAAAAAAGGCAAAGTTATATATACTAAAACTTAGAAGATAAACAGCAAGATATAAAAAAAAATACAGCAAGATATAAGAAAAAAAATACATCACTCTAGTGTGTTCTAACAATTCCATCTCATTTCAGTGGCTGTTGGGAATCCAGCATGATGATTGTGACTATGCCCTCCTCAATAAGCATTTGGATCCACAAGTCAAGGCATTTGTTAAAGCAGCTTGTTGCTATCCAGAAACTTTGGATGATACTGCTGGCTCCAGACCAGCTGCCAGTAGTAGCATGGTGGCTAGACTAGTAAGTATTGATTCTTACTTTTCATTCTGCCTGCTTATAAAGCTGTTTATTGATATTGGTTCATAAATACATCTTCCCATTTATATGTCAGGCTTAAATTTCTTGTAAAGGAGGGTTTACTGAGATAAG
>NC_087156.1:26281996-26289496 GCF_035594125.1 Scylla paramamosain | reverse complement strand
TGACTCAGGAATATCATATATATGTACAAATTGACCTGTTAACCCATAAAGGAGTGAAGGGTGACTATTTGAGTTTCAAGGAAGGTGTTACTCTAAGGAATTAAGGAAATTTTTAAATTTTAGATTACATTTAGCTTTTGTGTGTGTTATATATATATATATATATATATATATATATATATATATATATATATATATATATATATATATATATATATATATATATATATATATATTAATAAAAGCTACATCTAGCCAACAACGTAAAGAGTATGCCTTACACATTTAACTCGCTGCTCTCAAATTTGTTGTTTACTGTGATCAAAATAACAGTGATTTATGTTACAGTGTGTAAATTGTGTATACTTCAATTGGGAGTCGTGGCCAAGGGGTCTACCTAATACTTATGCTTGATGTCAAGAACAGATCTTTAAACAGAAAGCCTAACTCAAACAATGCATTATTATAGTCTTTCAGTCTTTGCAAGTTGAAGGGCAGGTGGTGTAAGATGACACAATATGACAAAGCAGGAAAAGATCTAATGTGATATCTTGATGTTCAAGTGTGGGCTTCAAATTTGCCTAACTAAAAGCATATGGGACCAAGAAAATTAAAAACATGGCATTTCTGTAAAGGGAGTGGGATTGAAGGTACCATGATATTTTGGAGACTGTGGTCATCTCCAGAATTTGGAAATAACCACATTGCTCAGGTACTTCCTCTGCAACATCGTATGAATTTGTTGGTCTCCTATACCAAGCTGTGATGAGCACCATGAACACCCACACTGAGCCTTCAACTGTCTATTTATAGAACAAACCAACTGGCACACAGTTTCAGTCCTTGTGAGCTGTGACTCCTTCATTAGACACCCTTGTTCCCACTTCCACCCCATCACTAACTCAGGCTTTGATTGGTGATGGATTTGGTTGTGACATCTTTCATGGATAACCTAAGAAACAATTTATAAGAATAAAAGTGTAAATGGATTGTCAAGTGAAATCTAACTAAAGTTTCGAAAAGTTGCAACATATTAGGCAAAGTAACTTGGGAGCTTTGTCTCCATGCAAGTTCAAAGTTTTATAAATACATACTGGTATCTTTGTACTGAGCATGCAATATATATATATATATATATATATATATATATATATATATATATATATATATATATATATATATATATATATATATATATATATATATATATATATATATATATTATATATATATATATATATATATATATATATATATATATATATATATATATATATATATATATATATATATATATATATATATATATATATATATATATATATATATATATATATAATTCTGATTGAGTTTTGCATGAAAATGGGAAGGTAGTTTTATCTTGTACTGGTAATACTCTATAAATAGAGTTCTATATGGATCAACAACACTTTTGCAAAATTTTTATCTTGTATGGTTCATATATGTATGGTACTTGTAAAGACATTACTTCTGCTGCATCCTTGTGTTTTTGGTTGATGTGATGAAAAGCTTTTTTGTTTCATTCTTAAGGTATCCATTGTTTGATATATATATATATATATATATATATATATATATATATATATATATATATATATATATATATATATATATATATATATATATATATATATATATATATATATATATATGATAAAGATTCTTCATTATTATTATTATTATTATTATTATTATTATTATTATTATTATTATTATTATTATTATTATTGTGTATTTTTCATTATTATTGATTTATTTGCTTCTTTAGGAAAATTTTACATTGAAGGTAACTGCTTAAAGAATTATATAAACATATGCCGAATTCACTCCCTTAAATACTCTAACTTTCTCTTCGAACAATTCCCTGAGAACCATGTGCAGCCTGACACCCATGACAGCCCAACCAACCATCCTGATGCCACATATCATCCTCATTAGCAACACTACAAATATTCTGGAAAAAAAAGATGCTTGATACTTTTATTTTCATCCCCACACCAGTCAGTCACTGAGTTCACATAATAAGCCTTATACAAATGGGTTGAAGTTATGTACCACTAAGGTGAGGTGATTGCTGAATGAATTACTAGTTAATCCTTTAATGGCCATGTTTTAGTATGAAGTAGGTTTTAACTATAAAATTTTTATACAGTGAAACCTCGGTTTTCAAACCTTTCAAAATCCAAAATGTTCGAAAACCAAAACTATTTTCCCCATAGAAATCAATGCAAAATAGATTAATTGATTCTCGGACACCGGTCCATCATGTCTTGGTGGGTAATGACCAACACTCCCACTGCTGGCCACTTCACAACATCTCCAGCTTAGAAATTTTTTTTATCCAGAAAGGATGTAATGAATGAACTTAATGACACAGAACTTAAAAGATATTGTTTAGATCATGCAGGCATTCTCTTTGTCACCAGTCAAGTGAGCGAAACCTTACAGAGTGACACAGAGAGGAGCAACCCACTCACCAAAATGAAGGTGATCATAACACTTAGACATCTTGCTGCTGGGAAAAGCTACTGAGAAAAGGTAGTTGTGTAATAGTGATGGTGTTGTGAGTCATAGAGAGACCCACAGGAGGCTCAGGATTACTTCTGAGTGCTGGACTTTGTTTATTTACATTGAGGTTCTTCACAGGGTTACCACATTTCTACTGAGTGTTGCCATTTCAGCAATGTCTATTTTTCAACACCTACATGGAATCCACTATTAAATATAAAAGGAAAAACATGTGCTTATTTCAGGAAGTTAACATTACTTGGACAATTATATATATATATATATATATATATATATATATATATATATATATATATATATATATATATATATATATATATATATATATATATATATATATATATATATATATATGATAAATGTAGGTTAACATGAATTTTGCATCATTTTAGTACATATTTCTTTTCATATTCACATAGTTTTTTTTTGGAAGGTGTGGATGTGGAAATTTATTCCACACTCAGCTGCCAAATGTCACAATATTTCCACACTAGCAGACAAAATTCCACAATGTGGTAACCCTGGATCTTCAACGGGATCACATTTAGCTTATTTCAAAGGTTAAATTGCTGTCTTACCCTCTGTGTCTTTCCTCCAAATCTACAAAAATGAAGAAAATATTTATAGAAACTATAAATTAGTAATTAATGGCAGCTTCTGCTACATTTTGTAGCATTTGAAATCAAGTAACTTTGTTCGAAAACCGAATTATAATACGACAACCAAAGCAATTATGAGTTAAAAATTTTATTTGAAAACAGAATTGTTCGGAAAGGGAGATGTTCGGTAACCAAGGTTCCACTGTATATCTCTTGTAAGTTTAATGGTGGTGAAATGATAATATATCCTTTAGAAATAGTTTTCTCTCATAAAACTACAAACAAATAAATGTGTGAGAAGCACTTAAGTTGCTTTCCAGTTCTTGATTAAATGTTCATATTATCCTGAAAGATTCATATGAAAATTGAACATATATAATTGATATATTCAACTAGAAACAAATGGACTGTTTGTTACATGAATGGTAGATAAAAACTGATCTATTCACAGTTACTCATTGTCATGGTGAAATGATACCGAAGCAATTTAGGGGAAGTGTAATATGTACGACTTAGATTCCCTTGCATGGTTTTATTCAGATAAGGTCATAGTACATATATTCTGCTAATACCTGCAATGCAGCTACAATTTATACTCCTAAGCCGAGAGGTATAGGATTGTGATGAAATGGGAGATCACAAACACATACCTATTGTTTCATATTTTAATGTGTTTCTTGATAACCACATGATATTAGTCAGTTAGGGATTTTGTTGCAGTTAGTGGTAAGCTCACCTATTTTCTAATGTCTTGAATTTTATAAAAACGAAGCATGTAAATACTGATGGCAAGGAACATGAAGGAGAGGACAATCTTGTAGATACCTAAAGACATTAAGTACATAATTTGTATCTATTTTCTTATTGTTTTCATAAAGTAATAAGGAATATATAGCATATATATATATTATGTTATGTCATTATATTTAAAGGAAGTTGTTTCATGGAAACATTTTGAAATGAAAAGTTAATGTGCATCCTGATAAGGTATTCATGATGTTTACATACATAGATGAAAACACTTTAGGAAATTGGGTGCTGATTTTCATCACTGTTTGTTTGTATGTATCAGTTTTATTAGTTAAACCAAGGATTACATGAATGGTTTTGATGGTTATGAGCATTACATGCACAGCGCATAAAGATTCTGCTTATTGTCAAGCATTTGGTTTGGTAATGCTGCAGCTTAGTTTTGCTCAGCCTGCATGTGGCAGATTTACACATATTTGTAATGGTGGTTGAGGTTCTTTGAAGTTTATGCGCATAAGCTATGTACAGGCAATACTGGAAAAAAAATATTTTTAAGGGAGTTAATTTGGAGGGATAAACTTTTTAAGCAGTGTACATACAGTAACATAAATACATACGTACTAGATAGGTCTGGCAGATTTCATGACCATTTAAGCCTTTTATAAAGCTTGCTTTATCAAGTGATACTGTATGAAAATACCCATTAGAATAAACTCAGATATTATAGTCTGAGCTTGTAATCAGCTGCTGCAACTGTATGAGAGGGCAGATAATATATTATGGAATGCATCACGAACCAAAATGAAGCATATGATGACATCAGTCTTTTTATTACATTAGCAACAAGCGAGAACTTGTGAATGCTGAGGGTAGGAGAAACACACGCAACTATAATATTTAAGGGGATGAATACTGCTGCTTAGAAATTACTAATGCAAGCCGGATGTTAATCTTTAGTCATATACTTTTTTGCCAATATATAATGATTTCTCTAGCATTACTGATGTTGAATTGTTGAATCATGAGTAATATTTTATGATGGTGACCATTTATGATATGATAATCTTCTGTATATTTTTTTTTCTATGGCCTGAAATGCACATTTGAAAAGAAGAAAAATATTGGAGAGCAAGACTGTAGAGAAATGTTACTTTGAAATCCAGGAAGGATTACTGGATGATCAATGTTGAGACTTTTAGTTCAATGTGTATAATGCATTAGTGCATGTCTTTCCTTGTGGTGTGACCAGACCATGTACACCGCAACATTTGAAGCTGACCAGTACAAGCTACATCAATTCTAAAGTTAGATTTTTATACTACTACAGTATAATTCTTGCACTCAAAACTGTAATTTGATTTTTTGCACAAAATAATTCAAGAACTCACATAGTATTTTTGTCAACCAAATTTATTGCCAAAGAATACCTGTTGATTACTAACATGCTGTATTCAGAATATGTACGTGTTATCAATATGTATAATAAATTTTGAATATGAAAAGTGTTTTCTTCCTAATCTTGAGTACATTGCAACACACTAATTTCTAATTCCTCCCAGTCTTGAGTACATTGCAATGTAACCTTTTTTTCATATAAGTTGCTTTATATTTGTTTGCCAGCAGTTCATGTCCTTCTGAATTTGCTATCATATTACACAGTATTTTGCTCACTTACATGTGTACACCAAGATTTATAGGTAACCTGTGGGTCAGGCCTTCAGGGTAACTGGTATATTATGCAATGATCTTAAAAGTACTGCAATAGGGATCAGTTAAACTTACCAAGAAATCTAACACTGGCTTCCTAAATTTCTATCAACATGTGAATAGATTACAGGATGCTAAGAGAATGGTATGATGAGTGATACTTAAGTGGCAGATGAAGTTTAATATCTACATGCATAATAAATCTGCCTTGAAGGAAAAAAAATCCCACTTAAACTCTACAGTCTACACCATAGAATCTATATTCTAACTCATGATACACAATTTAGGTTATTTTGTTACAGTAGCCAGTAATAATAACAACAACAACAACAACAATAATGATAATAATAATAATAATAATAATAGTAATAATAATAATCAGCCGCAAAGATGTTTATTATTGTTCATACATGGATAGGACTTGACTATACATAAAAGTGGACAGCTAAAAAAAAAAAAAAAAATGGTGCTGACCGAGCTGACTGATATTTTCAAACTGGTTTAAATCATACTGGCCCTTTCCTCGCCTTTTACTCTTCTGGAATGAGGGAAGGAGGCGGGAAGGGAACAATCCAATCCATACAGCGGGAGAGCGGGTGACGTAATTGCTAAATGCTGTAAGGATTATTTTATTATGAATGCACTGCAATTTGGTGTAATGGGAGCCAGATGTACGTGAAGCTGTCGGGAGTTAATCATACTGTGAGTCATAAAGCATGAGTTGTTGAAGAACATGCTTGCATTTACAGAAGTGTATTCGCAGAGATGTAATACATCAAACTCCCCGCAGCGTTCCTTCCTCCACACCTTACTTCGTGTTTCCTGATGGTGACGCAGAGGGAAGACAACAAGCACAAGAAAACAGCGAGCACAACAGGGGTATGAGAGAGAGAGAGAGAGAGAGAGAGAGAGAGAGAGAGAGAGAGAGAGAGAGAGAGAGAGAGAGAGAGAGAGAGAGAGAGAGAGAGTGCTGGTAATGCCATTTATATCTAATGATGAGAATGATTTTTGGTCAGCGCAAGTCAGCATTTGTGGACCGACTGGTCTTTTATACATCTGTCTATGATAAGTACAGCATTGACACAAATAGAAGACGGCGGTAGCGAAGAAATACATAGCTCATAGTCACCCCAAGTTTATTCCAAGTTACAAAGTGTTTCACTGAATAGTGCTGTACCCGCAGGAGAGCAAGAGCGTGCACATCTCACATTATGACATATAATTCATGATTTCTAATATTCTGTAACACACACACACACATACACACACATTATATATATATATATATATATATATATATATATATATATATATATATATATATATATATATATATATATATATATATATATATATATATATATATATATATATATATATATATATATATATATATACAATCTTTTTAATTCAGTTACTCATACGTATATGACAAGTAAATTTTTGCTTACCTATCGGCGTTTCCTACTCTACAGTCTACGCACAGACTGCGCCTGAGCAGGGAGTTCGGGGCGATCACTGCATGCAAGCTAACCCCGCAGCGCCACAGTAGCTCTCGTCAATTCACTGGTATGGTGTGCCCTGTAAGTTGTCTGACTGTGGGAACGTGACTCCATTAATGTGGATACTTAAATTACTACGAATGTATTCATATATCATGAAGAATAATAAATAAATAAAAACGTGATCAATTACTGTGTAGGTGTTTACTCGCAAGTTATATATGTATCAAACATACAAGGTAGGCACCTCCCTACTGTGGAAGACAACGGGACACGACTTGTTGAACGATGAAGTCCATGTTATCTGAAAATGCACAATCAGTAGACAAACAACCGTTTTTTCTTAATGTAAACAATATAATATTGAAGAACTAAAATAATTACAGTCGATG
>NC_087156.1:26254496-26276996 GCF_035594125.1 Scylla paramamosain | reverse complement strand
GAGATGAAAAGATGTAGGAAGAAAAATGAAGAGAAACAGAAAAGAAATCCGGGATGATAATGTTGGAATAGAGGAGAATTAAAGTGTAAGAATCTGAAGAAAATAGGAAAAGATGATCGAGAAGAATGGAACAGCGAATGATGAAAGAGAGAAAAAAAGGAGAAATTAAGAGAAAGGAAAAGAAAGTGGAGAAAATATAATCATACAATTACGAGAATACGTAGATAAAAGACATAAATATCGGAAAGAGCACATGAAGAAAGATAACAACAAAGAAAAAGAGGAAATGATAAAAGAACCGATAAAGACAATCAAGAAAGGAAAAATAACGAAAAAGAGAAGAAAACAAAGAAAATACAGGAGCAAGATTATGAGAGAAATGAGGCAACAATCGAACAGCAACGTTCCTTAGAGCACTATGTAGTTTATGTCTGCGCAGGCAAAGGTAAGCATGAATGGGAGGGGTGCGGGCGTTCCTATGCAGGGGCGCTCGGGTCTGGGAGGCTGCCCTGAATAGCAAGATGCATCACGCCACCACTGAATTGATACTTACTACCTACCACGCTCATAAATGGATGATAAAAACTGAGAGCTTGTCCATAGCAATAACTTTCGCCGCTCAATGACGTCTGTAGAAAAGAAGGATGATAATAAGGGAAGGTACCACTGTAGTGCACGATGCAATGCTGAAAGTGTGACCGCATCTGTAATCGAACTGTATCAAGCTGAAATGTTATAATAAAGTGTGGAGTTTTAAGACTTTATGTTCGAGTCTCTCTCTCTCTCTCTCTCTCTCTCTCTCTCTCTCTCTCTCTCTCTCTCTCTCTCTCTCTCTCCTCTCTCTCTCTCTCTCTCTCTCTCTCAGGGTTTTAAGAGAAATAGCTCCAATAATTGAATAAAGTATATGTTGAGAGAAAGAGAGAGAGAGAGAGAGAGAGAGAGAGAGAGAGAGAGAGAGAGAGAGAGAGAGAGAGAGAGAGAGAGAGAGAGAGAGAGAGAGAATCTTTGTGTAAAATATGTTTCATTCAAACCGAACATTCGCGTGTGTCCGTGCACTCAGAGAAGAGAGAAGAAGAGGAGGAGGAGCATGGGGGAGGGAGCAGGAGGAGAAGGGGGAGGAGGATGGGGAGGAGGAGGAATACAAAGGAATACAAAGGAAAGCCAAACAGCAACAGACCTTTTGGTCCTTGCAAGGCTGTTTGGTAACTACTTCTAACTAGCTACAGTGAAGAGAGACAGGACAGCATAGCAGAAGGCTCCTCCCCACCCACCACTCCCTCCAGCTTGCGCTGGCATGGAAATAGTTGGGAAAAGTACCATGCAGTATGGAAAAACTGACATGGAAATTTTCATAGGAAAGGATGAAAGGAAGTTCTACTATTCACCCTACGGTGAACTCTATACGCCTATCTGAAAGTTAATACAAGTTATATTAAAAATGGTGTCTGTTGAATAAGAGTTTAATAGTGAATTTAGTAATTATTCGGACAAGAAGAGAGCTTGTTGGGGATTTGCTTTTAAATATTTGTCTATTTTATTTTTGAATGATTCAATAGTATTGCTGTTTACAATTTCGGCAGGAAGTTTATTCCATATATTTACTATACGATTAAAGAAGAAATGTTTTGCCTCGTGGGATTTAAAACGTTTGGGAAAAATCTTGAATCCATTATTTCTTGTTAGGTTAGAATGATCAATGGTAAAATATTTATGTGCATCAATGTTACTATATCCTTTGAAAATTTTGAACACTTCAATTAGGTCTCCTCTTATCCTGCGCTTTGTTAAACTAAATAGGTTTAGTTCTTCCAGTCGTTCCTCATACGGCTTATTGCGCAATCTTGGAATCATCTTTGTGACTCTGCGCTGTATCTTTTCTAGTTTTTCAATGTCTTTTTTGTAGTATGGTGACCAGAACTGTACACAGTATTCTAGATGAGGGCGCACCAGTGAGTTATATAAGGCAAGTATAACCTTTTCTGATTTAAATTCAAAGGTTCTTTCAATGAACCCTACTAATTTATTTGCCGTCTTTACTGTTTCTGTGCAGTGTTGACTCGGCTTTAGGTCGTTTGACACAACGACACCAAGATCTTTTTCTTTATCAGCACTTGACAGTGGCATGTTATTCATTACATATCTCGCCTGAACATTGTTGCTTCCGATATGTAGAATTTTGCACTTTTCTATATTGAATCTCATCTGGAGAAAGAGGGGGAGGAAGAGGAGGAAGAAAAGGAGATACTCACCGAGTCTAGCAATGAACGAGCACTGCCTCCACTTCGCTATTCACAGGAAAAGACAAGAAGGAAAATAAAGAAAGGGGAAAGGAAAAGAAAAATCGTAAAAGTGAAATTTCTAGTTGTACATATATATGTTACGGCCATTTTGGAAAATTGGTCGTTTTACAAAATTGCCGGTCATTATGCAAAAAGACCAAATTCGTGGTCACATTGCAAAATGACCTAAATTTCTCAACATTTTGCAAAACGACCAAGATTTTGGTCAGTTTACAAAATAAACAGTATTTTTGTTGGTCCGTTTACAAATCTGCTGTCATTAACTGCATCTCCTGTGGCAAAAGATATTTTGGTTTAAATGTGTGCAATGTGTGTGAGAACCCATGTCACTCTAATACTCCGTGTTCTATGAGGAATAACGATGCTGATGAGTCTGTGCTTTGTTCCATCTGCAGTCGGAGTCAGAGTATTCATACTGAACAAATGAAGTCCAACATAGAACAACAGAAACAAGCCCAAAAAATGATCGATAATTCTGTGAAGAGATTTCAACCAGCCAAGGTAGGGGAAACTGTGATGGTTCCTGTTCCATTAGTTGACCGCGGACGTGCAGAGTTTCCTAATGTGAAGGCAGTTGTTTTTCAGGCATTGGACAATGGCACATATAAGCTTGGTACAAAACACGGCCTGCTTAAACAAGTGTACACTCGCAACCAATTTACTCCATGTCTAGAAAAATTCCTTTCTCTTGATGATGTTGTACAGGAGCGGGAAGTAAGTCTGCGGGAAGTAGCAATTGCAGAATCAATGGGACAAGGTCAGGGATTCGCTAAATGCTCTTGCACTAAGTCATGTATGACCAGACGCTGCAAGTGTTTAAAAAACTCTGTATTATGCAACAGCAGATGCAAATGCAGTGCCTCTTGCTCCAACAAGGTCGACACACAATAAAATTAGTTATGTTCACTACGTTTTATCATTCCCTCGCTTTTTTTTTCATCTGCCTGCTTGCTGTATGGACATTTTGTAAACTGACCAACGATAATTTTGTAAACTGAGCAAAATCTTGGTCGTTTTGCAAACTGACCAACGATAATTTTGTAAACTGACCAAAATCTTGGTCGTTTTGCAAAATGTTGAGAAATTTAGGTCATTTTGCAATGTGACCACGAATTTGGTCTTTTTGCATAATGACCGGCAATTTTGTAAAACGACCAATTTTCCAAAATGGCCGTAACATATACATTTCAAGACATAATATTAGCACCTCCACTTCGACGACTGGTCTATTATTTCTTTCACTAGTACTAAACGGGGTAAGGAGGAACACTCAAAAAGCTTACGATTTGTACCTGCATGCCAGATATCTTTCATACTCTTAAGATAATCACATAATTAGTACTTCCTCTTCGATATACATAATACATTTCTCGCACTAACACAAGAACGGGATAAGCAGGAACACTCAAGAATCTTCCGGTGTATACCAGTTACACATGTAGAGTATATGTCTTTAACACACTTTCAAGACACCAACATATTAGTATTTCCAACTCGACATCCGTGCAACTCGTATATCACTTCTCGTACTAATACAGGACACGGGACAAGAAGGAACACCCAGGAAGGTTCAAATGCATGTTAGTTGCATATACATACCTTTCACACACTTTCGAGACACTCACATCATTAGTATTCCCACTTTGACATCGCTACTACTCATATATCCTTTCATGGGATAAAGAGGAACATTCAAGGCTTATGATAATGCCACTCTTTCTGGTGGATATGTCTAATGTTAAACGTGTTTGCTGTCCTGACATTGACAAATACAGGACGACAAAAGCAGCAGTCGATAAGAGAACAATACACGGCGAGGTGGACGAACTGCGCTGCTTTGGCTGAGTGTGGCGCAGGTGGTAGTAGTGGTAAGTATGAAAACGAAGTAGATTAATGTAGTGTGTCATTTAGAAGGATACTGTAGCGAATAGTGACACATGGCAATGTGTGTGTGTGTGTGTGTGTGTGTGTGTGTGTGTGTGTGTGTGTGTGTGTGTGTGTGTGTGTGTGTGTGTGTGTGTGTGTGTAAAGTGGAATGGTGTGATAAATCTGATACAGGAAAGTAGTGGTGGAATGAATAATCAAGGAGAGAGAAAAAAGTGATAAAGGAGAAATAACAGGAGAAAAGGATAAGAAGAAGAAAGAATGAGAACGGAATAAGGTGGTGGTGGCAGTGGTGTTGGTGGTGGTGGGCCCTGAGGCATCACAACCACCAGCACCACCACCACCACCTCCCAACCCAACATCCCCCCAGCCACCACCACCACCACTTTCACTCAGGACTCTTCAAACTAGGCGTCCACTTGCCGTCCTAACAACACCACCTCCCACCCTCCTCCTCTCTCTCTCTCTCTCTCTCTCTCTCTCTCTCTCTCTCTCTCTCTCTCTCTCTCTCTCTCTCTCTGAATCAAATTTAAATTCTTTTCAATTTATTTTGTTATAAGTTACAACAAGCACCGACGTGACAAGGCAAGTCTCTCTCTCTCTCTCTCTCTCTCTCTCTCTCTCTCTCTCTCTCTCTCTCTCTCTCTCTCTCTCTCTCTCTCTCTCTCTCACACATGCACAATCTCTGAGGGCAAACGGACGCAGCTTAGGCCTATACAAATACAAAAAAAAGTACATTAAATAATACTTTTGAACATAATTATTAGGCATTATGCTCTTCTTCCTCCGTGTGAGTGATGGCTAAAATATACAGTGTGGGTATTTGAGAGTCCATGATTGATTAAGTAAAGTGGCGTCGGAGATAACGTGAGGTATTATGGGTACTTACTCAGAGTGGCTAATTGGTGGTACCTTTTTTTTTCTCCCCCCTGAGGCAACATTCTCCTGAAACACGCAGGTATGCATTCTTACATAAACACGTACCATAAGGACGGATGCGACATGTGTAGTTAACTCTGGAAGTCTCTGCTCCTTTTCTTTTTTTTTTCTCCCGTTTTCTTTGTCCAGTTATATATATATATATATATATATATATATATATATATATATATATATATATATATATAACTATATATAACTATATATAACTATATATATATATATATATATATATATATATATATATATATATATATATATATATATATATATATATATATATATATATATATATATATATATATATATATATATATATATATATATATATATATATATATATATATATATATATATATATATATATATATATATATATATATATATATATATATATATTTCTTTGCCTGGTTTCGTTTTTTTCTTTAATTTTTCTTGATCTGATTTAGTTTGTTTTCTCTTTTTTTCGTTTTTCTCAAAATTGTCTATTTTTCTCCTTCGTTTGTCTGATTGTGTTTTTTTTTTCTTTCCCCTTCCTTCTTTGCCTTATTCTCTTTTCTCGAATTCCTTCTCTGCTTGATTTTGTTCCTTCCTCCTTTCTTCTCTATCTGATATTGTTCCTACCTCCTTCTCTCCCATTTTATTTTCCTCTCTTTTTTTTCTGCCTAATTTTGTTTGTTCTCCTTCCTTCTCTCTTCCATTTTGTTTTCCCTCTTTTCTTTTCTGCCTCATTTAGTTTTCTGTGACTTAACTATTTCAAATAAGGAGTATCCAGTAACATTTAGAACTAAATCAACCAACTAAACACTAAACCTTCCCTGCTTTTTCATTATCCTTTTTACGTTTTTTAGCCAACCTTCTTTACAAGCAAGAAAGAGACTGAAGACGCCGCCATGAATGTGAAGTGAAGCAATCTAGAGAATACGAAGAATCCTAATCGGGTTTCACACGCACAAATGTTCTCTTTAAGATGCTTTGCTATTCCATCGACAGTGACTAATACTAACACCCGCCTCCCTTCCCTCCTCCTCTACTTAAGCCTTCTTCTACCTCTCCCTCAATCATCCTCCAACCATTTTTCTTCCTCCTCCTCCCCTAACCCCTCCCTTATATTAATTTTCACCCTCAACTCCACCCTCCTCTCAACTGATCCCCTCACTCCTCCACCTTCCACTCCCCCAACTTATCATTTTCTTTCATCCAACAGGCTTTTAAACGCTAAATTACACGGTGTTTCAATTCCGTCATTACACGAGTATGCCATTGTAACAAACAACATTTCATTCAGTGCACGTGTCGTTTAATTTTTCTACTATAATTATTATTATTTTCCCTTTCCCTTTCTCTCTCTCTCTCTCTCTCTCTCTCTCTCTCTCTCTCTCTCTCTCTCTCTCTCTCTCTCTCAGAGAAGAAGAAGAAGAAAAAGAAGAAGAAAACAGAATCACGGAGCAAATATTTATAGACTTACGCATGACATTAAAAGAAAAAAAAAGAAAAATCATGTCACCAGACGTCACTTCCTTCTTAGAACCACGAGCGAGACTGATTTCTTCGTATCCTGTGTGGGCGTAAAAGAGAGAGAGAGAGAGAGAGAGAGAGAGAGAGAGAGAGAGAGAGAGAGAGAGAGAGAGAGAGAGAGAGAGAGAGAGAGAGAGAGAGAGAGAGAGAAAACGAAAGCAAGCACAAAGAACCGTCCGTCACGAGGCACCATGTACGTACAGTAGATTGTCACGTCTAGAGAGAACGGAGGCAGTAAATCACTCCCGAGAAAGCAATCAAGGAAGAATACAGTTGTGATACATCTGCGGTCAAATGTAGAGTAACCTTCTGGACTCACTTTCACTGATTCTATCGTTTTATCCGCAGTCTTCAATCCCTCGACCTGCTGACAATATCCGTACGGTTCAAAACATCTTAGCTGATAGTTTTTTATTTTTTTTTTATTTTACCTTTAGCAGATGAGGGGACTTCATGTTAGCACGTGGAAGTGCGTGTGCAAGGTTAATCCACTTTTGGTTATAACTGTTCGTACGTGAGTGAGGAGTAAGCATATACATTCTGGTACATAAACAGATAATCAAAGTAGCTAGCCATACTAATAGACAAGTTTATTAGTAAAATAGTTTACACTATTTTATATTTTTTCAAGTCTTTCTAAAACAGATTCTACGCATCAAATTGATATAATACGTACTTTTATCTTAATGCATCAATAAATCAAGGTTGTGTATATATATATATATATATATATATATATATATATATATATATATATATATATATATATATATATATATATATATATATATAAAATTTTTTTCTCTTTCTTTTTTTCTGGCTCAAAACAATTTTTTTTCACGTGTCATTTTTTTTTTTTTTAATCATCTCTGCCCATGAAACTGATATAGTGCAGTTTTATCCTAATGGATTAATAAATTAAAGACAACAGCTAGACGTACAAACATATACCATGTTTGTCACAAGCTTAAGACTACGTGTTTTAAGTGTCTTTTTTTTTTTTTCTTTTTAGTCTCTCCACATATTAAATTAAGCTAGTACATATTGACATCCTAATGCACACACACACACACACACACACACACACACACACACACACAAACACAAAATAATAATAATAATAATAATAATAATAATAATAATAACAATAATAATAATAATAAAAAAATTAATTAATTAATTAATTAAACTGACATCCTAATGCACACACACACAAAAATAAATAAATAAATAGAAAATAAATAAAATAAATAAATAAATAAAACTCAGACAGTAGCTAGGTATACCAAAATAATTATATGAAGTCTGTCACACGCTCCTTGATTTTTGTTTGCGACATTTTTTCAACAGTCTCTACATATCAAATTAAGCCAGTACACATCCACATCCCAGTGCATAATGGAAACTAAAGACAGCAGCCAGCCACAACTGCACAATACGATATCTGTCATACTCAGGGGCAGGTGCTTTTACATTTTTCCCTCCACCTACGTGAAGGAACAGGGCGCGGGGTGCTCATCAATTAGCAGCCTCACCCCACACATTCCAGGAGGCTTATAACTCACCCCGCCCCTATCGCTACGCCTGTCACTCACTCACTTCTCTCAGGAACGCCAGCGAAAGTGAAAAGAAGGTCCCCGTAATAAGTAAAAGTAAAGGAACGTCCGTGAGAACCATTTAGTGTTAATTCTCTGACAGCCATGCATTCCCCTCAAACTTTCAGTATAATATTTGAAGAATATCACTAATAGTAATGAAAGTGGCAAGCAGTTACAACCATTAGTGGTTAAAGTTATAAAATTGTTTTCACTTAGTCAAATAACTGCCATACAGTCATTAGCAGTTCAAATATTATCTCGTTTGTTCGTGTTCATTCATCTCATTTTTATCGACAGTAAGTAGCGCTTCCAAAACTCATCGTCATGTCACAAGTGGATTTAATGTCATCAGTAAATTAAATATCTTTATTTTCTTACATTATTGCACTGTTACCAATATCCATTTTTTTTTTTTTTTTTTTTTTTTTTTGCTACTCCAATGATATTAAACAAATCAAGCAGCTTCTCATCAAGACCTCACCGAAATAGCCACTGTATCGCTCCCGCCACAACGAATACTCTCTCCCTCCACCACCACAGTATTGCCCTTAACATTCCTGCTGACCAACGTTAGCCGCACTTTCACATTCAGCTTTCATCACTACACACTTACGAACACACTATTTCCTTCCTATATTTGTAATGTTACTGAAATACCTAAGATATGTAATCATAAGGATGCAGTGTTGTCATCTTTATCAACACCATCCCTATCACTGTAAGGAAAATGAATTTTCCACCATCGTCAGTATCAGGAATACCTTGCTTCTTAACAGAGCAATCTTATTAATACCTGAAGTGTGCTTTTCCATAAACTGCAGCGTCACCAACACCACTTATTACAGTATCTCTCTGTGGAACGATGGCTGGGCAGTGCACCACCAGCACTTCTAACATTATGCGCAGGTGTTGATAGCATCACGTACCTTCATTCATTTTCTTCTTTCTAAAAACGAAATATTTACTGATTTGCTTTCAGCGTTACAATGTTATCGACAATTTGATGGTTATTTCCCCAGGTTTGCAGCATTTAACAGCATAAAACACTATTCTTCCAATCATGTTACCAACACCAAAACCCACGCCTCGTAACAAGGATAAGTTGTTGTCATTGCCTGCCTACTTTTGAAGCATCGACTAGTATTTTCCTTGTCACTCTAGTGTTACTAACGCAATGCTGCTTCACCTTGCCCAATTGATGTTGCTGACAGAGCTTTAAACATAGTGTTTCTGAAGCTGCACCTCCTATCAGCATTATATTAGCAACAAACAAAAGGTCGTTTACCTGTTAGTACAAGCAACATAAATACCTGTGTTACAAGCAACATAAATACTTTCTTCAGTTGCTGCAGTTGTTTCAGTGCCAAACATTCTATCTCTAGTGTGAGTGTTACCAACGGTCTTCACAGTAATAGTGACTGTCAAAGACTGCTATTATAACTGTATCATGAAGTATTACATAAATACTGTTGAAAGTAAAATGCACATTATTATTCAAACTACTGCTTCCTGTGTTGAAAGTATAAAAACTTCAAAACCCCAAATAAACAAGAGCTGCCATAACTAAACGTTTTATAACTTGAACTCTCTTTTTCTACGCTTCATAATTCTTCAAGCACCCGTGTGTAGTTGTGAGACTATATTTACTATTTTTTTTATCTTTTTTTTTATTTTTTTGTAGACTCGGTGCAGAAGTGCAGGACCACCACGGCGCTGACCCCTCCTGTACTCACCCAGACCGTTGGTGAGTGTGGCAACAGTGCTCCAGTTTATAAAGCAACAATTATTCTCTCTCTCTCTCTCTCTCTCTCTCTCTCTCTCTCTCTCTCTCTCTCTCTCTCTCTCTCTCTCTCTCTAAAATAATAGTGTCTCCATTATGAATTTACAATTATCCCGCCAACCTCATCCCATCTACCCTCATGCTCCCCACCAACCCCCCACCTCCATCTCCACCTCCACCTCCACCTCCACCACCACCTTCACCTCCACTTCCACCACCACCCCTTGCTGTAGCCACGCTCACTTTCACTTCTTCGGGCCGTCTGCCTGTGTCTGTCTGTGTGTGTGTCTGTGTCTGGCTGTCTGGCATCTTTCTCTCTTTAACTGTCTATTATTAGCAAGTTTACATTACAAAAAAGACAATAAAACAAAGGAATAGCAATAAGAATGAGCGTTATCCAAACTGATGATAATTATGACGAAGTTAATTACAGATGATGAAAACGCAACAATTGTGATGATGGTAGTGATGATGATAGTGATGTAATGATGATAGTGATGTGATGATGATGATGATGATGATGATGATGATGATGATGATAATGATGATGATGATGATAGCGACGACGACGATGATGATAATGATGATAATGACATTAAAAGAATGGTGGTAATTGATAATGGTGATGATGACAATAATTACAATTAATAATGATAACAACAACAACAACAACGACAACGACAACGACAACGACAACAACAACAATAAAAATAATAATAATAATAAGAGCTGCAACAGCATCACCACCATTACCACCACCACTACCAGCAACAGCAGAAACAACATCAATAACAACAACAACAATTAACAATAACAACAACAATTAATAATAACAACAACAATAATAACAACAACAACAACAACAACAACAACAACAACAACCAGTTTTGACCTGCACAAATTTGAAAAAAAAATAAATAAAACAGAAATATAAACAATGATAAATAGATGAATATGCAGAGAGAGAGAGAGAGAGAGAGAGAGAGAGAGAGAGAGAGAGAGAGAGAGAGAGAGAGAGAGAGAGAGAGAGAGAGAGAGAGAGAGAATCTTACTAGCCAGCCAGCCAGACAGACAGCAAGCCAACCAGTCAGACACGCAGCCAACTAGCCAACCATTCATCCAAACAGCCAGCCAGCCAGCCAGCCAGCCAGCCAAACAAACCAGCAAAGGGAAGGAAACGGGAACACCCATTTGAAAAAGCAAGGAAGTGTAGGAATGAATGTAACAGAATAAATAATAATTCAGAGACAACACGAGACGAAGCAAAAGAAAGAATAATGACGCAAAGCAAAGAGAAAGTTAGGAAGAAGATGCAACACAGAGAGAGAGAGAGAGAGAGAGAGAGAGAGAGAGAGAGAGAGAGAGAGAGAGAGAGAGAGAGAGAGAGAGTTATGGAGGTCAACTGAAGCCCAACGGTGAAAGGAACAACTGGGCTCCACTACAAGCCTACGGTGCAATCCTTTTGAGGGGCCGCCACTGCCCTTCAGATAATAGGGTGATGGAGCCTTCAGGTATCTGGCACTGGTAATCGAGAGAGAGAGAGAGAGAGAGAGAGAGAGAGAGAGAGAGAGAGAGAGAGAGAGAGAGAGAGAGAGAGAGAGAGAGAGAGAGAGAGAGAGAGAGAGAGAGAGAGAGAGAGAGAGAGAGAGAGAGAGATGTAAAAAAAGAAGCAAAGTGGTTTTCGAGAAAGTTTGTACAAAGGTGTTGGTACTGTGCGTGTGTGCTTCCTCAAGACAGGCTGGCAAACAGACAGACAGACAGACAGGCAGACAGGAAGGCAGGCAGGCCAGGCGGGTGGTGAGAGTGTTCATGAAAACCTGAAAAGTGACGCAGAAAGTGACGCAGGTATGTTGTGATGCTGGGAAGTACGTATGTAACACCGCCATCCATTACGTACAAAAACGAAAAAAAAATAAATAAATAGGTAAAATAGAGTGTTTACGTATAAGGATGGTTAAGGAATGATAATAAGTTGATCTAATATGCTTTAGAAATGTACTCTCTCTCTCTCTCTCTCTCTCTCTCTCTCTCTCTCTCTCTCTCTCTCTCTGAAAAGCTCTGCTTTAAAAAGGCTAACTACAGTCAAATTAATCCTCACTATGAATATATGTATATACCTCCCAAATGTAACTGTTAGTTATTAATAAATGTTCAAATGTTCAATGTCTCTCTCTCTCTCTCTCTCTCTCTCTCTCTCTCTCTCTCTCTCTCTCTCTCTCTCTCTCTCTCTCTCTCTCTCTCTCTCTCTCTCTCTCTCGACGTCAGACCCTCATTGGAACCTCCACTCATTCATTCATTGGAGGTTGCGTATATGTTACCCACTCGTGGGGAGGAGGAGGAGGAGGAGGAGGAGGAGGAGGAGGAGGAGGAGGAGGGACCCACTAGCACCTCCGCACCTCCCTCTCGCCCCCATCTGTCCGGTCTGAAGTAAGAAGACGCGGACAGGCGGGAGGAGGAGGAGGGACAGAGCCACGGAGGGCAAGGGACGTGAGGGAAGAGGACACCAGGACAGCAGGAAGTACCCAAGAGTACCCCGGTGTTCCCTTTTCGTCCACCCATTCCCACCACCTGAGGGGCGCCCCATTCCCTTTCTCAAGCTATAAATACCAAGAGACCATTGACCTATCCCCCCTTCTCTCCATCCCTCGCCCTCTCTCTCTCTCTCTCTCTCTCTCTCTCTCTCTCTCTCTCTCTCTCTCTCTCTCTCTCTCTCTCTCCTTCTCTGCCCCCTCCTTCTGCCCCTCCATCTCCTCCTCCTCCTCCCTACGCAATTACCAGGCATCACCACCAAGACCCGCGGCAAGAGTCTGCTCTGAGGTTCCTTAATGGGCCACGTGCTTCTCCTCCTTCCACCCACCCCCTCCTCCTCCTCCTCCTCCTGTGCCCCCTTCGTCTGGCGTGCCTTCGACTCAGCTGACTTTCAACATTTTCTCCGTCTGAAGGCACCAGTACTCCCGCCCCTTGTGTTCTGTGCTCTTTGGCAAGCTATCACTCTCTCGAGACTCCAAACCCTCCCTCCCTCCCTCCCTCCCTCCCTCCCTCCCACCGGTACATTGGCTAATTTTATCTTTTTACTCATCGCCACTTGTTTATTCCTGTTTTCTCCTTTGCGTATATTCACCAAAGGTCATTAATTTTTTCTATTAATTTTCCCATGTTCACTTTCTCCTTCCATTCTTTACGCCGTAAATTATTATTACCCTTTCTTTTCCAGACATTTTCTCTCATTTGTCTATCCTTTTTCTTTGCTCACTTTTCCCTTTCAATCACTTATACTCTATGTGACACCCTAACCCTTTATATACCCTTACTTTATTCCTCGTACTCTTGACTTTTTTTATTCGTATGTACTACATTTTTCCTATTTTACTTTCCCCTTCCATCTTTTATCCCCTGTACGCTGTAACCTTTCCACACCATTACCATTCCTTTCTACCCCTGACATTTTCTCGCCCTAGACAGCACCACCACCACCACCCTTAATTTTCAGTCTCATTTAACCCCTTCAGTCTTCCCTCCATCCGTATTCCCCCTTGTTGCCTTGTCCCTTTCTCCTAGTCCTCAGCCCTATTATTGGTGCGGGGGCTGCCTGCTTTCTCTTTCTCCTGCGTATAGCTTTCCTTTCCTTTTTACTCCCTTTCCCCAGTCCTGCACGACACCAGCCAAGGTCACGCCCCAAGGCTCAGTGGTCACAGGACGCTGGAATTTAGGGCGACAATGCAAAACTTGTTCCCTTCATCCCCTTCAGAAATGGCAACGTAGCAGGGAAACAGTGGAAAGGACTTAAAAAGACATGGTTGGTACAAAAGTAGATAGATATTGCTAGGAAAGGACGGAAAAGATGAAAAAAAAAAAAAAACGTGTGGGTAGGAAGAGGAGAGAAAAAAAAAAAAACTGTACAATAAATAAATAACTAAAAAAAGATGTGGTTGGTCACGAGGGGAAAGTGACTGCAAGGAAGAAAAGGATGGAAAGAAGCGTTTAGGTAGGAAAGAATTAAGTAAGGTTAAGAACTCTGAAACAAAAGGAGGACGTAACAGAAGTGGTAGAAGGAATGGTATGCATAGACAGACGTTTTGGATGAGGCGAGCTGTGATGCGCTACTGTGGAAGAAGTACTTTAGAGATGAAAAGAAGAGTTTGAGTTCGAAAGAACGAAGTGTGATAAGGGCTCGGAGCTCGTAACAAGGAGAACGTGACGGAAGTGGTACAAGGAATGATACAGAATCTAGATAGACTGTGGAAGAACTACCTGAGGGAAATGGAAGAAGAAATGGAAACAGACAGACAGCGAAATGAAGTGTGTTAGTAGTGGTGTAGGACTATGGAACGAAGAGTACTTGAAGGAAATGGTAGAAGGAATAAAAATTGACTCTTGTACTGGGAAGGTCTTGAAGAAGGCCCATTTACAAGAACAAAGAGGTGAAGCAGAGTGATGGTGGTGTGGAAACAAGCTAAGAGGGCAGTAATGAGGAGGAGTGAGGAGTGGAGTTTAACCGAAGGTGGGGAGGAGCACTGAGTGCATTAGGAGCGAAATGGAGTGGCTTGGAACGATGATGCAACGAGGGTAGGAGGAGAATGAGGAGGAGGAGGAGGAGGAGGAGGAGGAGGAGGAGGAGGAGGAGGAGGAGGAGCAAATCCAGGTAGTGGAGCAAGGAGGAAGGAAAGTAGAGAGAGAGAGAGAGAGAGAGAGAGAGAGAGAGAGAGAGAGAGAGAGAGAGAGAGAGAGAGAGAGAGAGAGAGAGAGAGAGAGAGAGTTATGTCTGGGAGTGGAAAAGAATACACAAGTGAGAAAGTAAAGAAATGGAAAAAAGAAAAAAAAAAGCATGGAAGGGAAAGTGGCCAAGAGAAAAGGACCTAGGTGGCTGAAGTGAGGGAAATGAGAGGCGTGGAGCGTGAAGAAGTGTTTAAACGTGTATTATTCTGAAGTTCTATCATATTCACTTGTCATTTTATCAATTTATTTGTTTTTCTCTTGCTACGTTAATCTTCCTTTTTTTTTTTTTTTTGAGGGGGTTTCGTTTGTTATCAATCTTCTCGAAGTGTTTCATTGTCCTGTGTACTGTATATAAGTTACCTTTATTTCATCTTAATGTATGTAATTGTAAATTAAATGTTCTTATTTGCATTGCTGTTATTTTGTCGTTGTTGTTGTTGTTATCATCTTCACCATCATTCCTCTTCTTATCTTAAATCATCGGCATATTTAACCTGTCTACAAAACATAGTTTATTGACTGACTAATTAGTAAATCACCATCATCATCACTTCACTGCACCAATGGACTTCAATCAACAAGCAATGCAAACTAAACCAAACACAGCTACGGATACGCAACACACCAAATGAATCAGACTGAAGACTCATGAGCTAACCAACGCTCCACTTCCTCGCATTCCGCACACTCACGCCTCTTGGGTTGCTGCCACGGGCCACCCACCACCCTGCACCGCCACACGCACCCCACTGCCCACCATCCATCACGCCCTCAATGCTACGCCCACACAACAAGCGGTCTTGGTAAACTTAACCTTACTCTTCCGTATATCTTTCCTAAGATAAATTTCTTCTCATGAACAATTCACTCACATAATTTTCTTCAACATTGAATTTATATAATTTTTGCAAGTACAAGTCGATTCACATTTAACGGAGGAGAGAGAGAGAGAGAGAGAGAGAGAGAGAGAGAGAGAGAGAGAGAGAGAGAGAGAGAGAGAGAGAGAGAGAGAGAGAGAGAGAGAGAGAGAGAGTGTGTGTGTGTGTGTGTGTGTGTGTGTGTGTGTGTGTGTGTGTGTGTGTGTGTGTGTGTGTGTGTGTGTGTGTGTGTGTGTGTGTGTTTTAATGTAAAAGAGGCTCTGACATAAGGCAACATAAAGGAAAGAAAAAAAAAGCACACTGAGGGGTCAATCCCCAAATAAAACAGCCAAATGTATCATATAAAGTTGGAGGATAAAGGTAAGTCGTATCAATGTACTCCTTTTTTTTTTTTTTTTTTTTTTTGTGTGTGTGTGTGTAAGAGACAAACGTTTATATTTCAAGATATTTTTGGAAGATAAAATTGTTTACCATTTCCCAGGTCCGGACTTTAAAAATCCCAAAAATTTCCGAGAAAATTTTTATTTTGAAACAACTTTTGAGGCTGTTATATGAAGGACATCAAATATATGGAAACAAAAATCCTTTCAGAACTTATATAGGGACAATTTAGTTGCAAAATAATTCTGCCTTCGTTAAAATAGGTTACGTTGGTTAGACTAGGTTAGGTTCATTTAGGTTAAAGTTGGGTTAGGTTCGATCGACTAGGTTAGGTTTATTAAGGTTAGATAAAGTTATGTTAGATAACGTCAGTTAGGTCAGGTTAGATTCGCCTGGTTAGGTTCGACTGATTAGATTGGGATAATTTTATACGAGAGACATTGTTTTGGATGGAGTTTACATGGGAGCTTCTTCGTCACCTCTCTCTATATAACTTTCCACATCGGGAGAGGAAAATATTTATGTGCAAGGGAGAGAACATAAGTAAAGTCAAGCGTGAATGATATATATGTAGCAGAAGTTATCACCAACTAAATCTCCAATACCATTTTTTTTTTTCATGCCTACGCACTCCTACCGGTTATACTTATCAAGAACTAAAGAAAATAAGTGAAGCTGCAAGAAGCAATCAGGCCAACACGTGGCTGCCCGCTTTACGAATGTGTACTGGAAAGACTAATGATGAAGGTACCGTGATACACACACACACACACACACACACACACACACACACACAGGCTCCATTTTCTTCTCGTAGAGTATCAGGGGGAAGGCTGGGAGGGGTAAGGCATGGACAGGGTGTGAGTAGGTAGAAGCAAGCAAATGAAAGGTGATTTCGACTCATTACTTTCATTAATTGACCGCTATTTGGTACATCTTTCCTTAATTGCTAATCACTCTGAGGCATCTTTACTTTTTCTATAGCCACCTCCAATCTTTAAACAAGATAGAAATTGCAAAATATGTTTTTTTTTAATCCCCTTCTTTATTGTAGATGCTTATAAAGATTTCATGAATTAGCTCCGGTGGTATTAACTGTTTCGTATTGCAGTGAAAGGGTTAATAATGAGTTAATGAAGCACTGAAGCGATCAAGTGACTATATATACAATAGTATAGATGATCATTCAGATTTCTATTGCCGTATGCAACAATAACACTAACGTACAAAATAGGAAAAAATGTATTAAAAATATCCTTCCTGATTTCTAGCCAGGATAGTGCTTAGAGCTGGATGCAGAACAAAAAAAATGTCTTGCAGTGGTGAGTGATTAAGAAATTATGCGTCAGATAACAGTGAAAGAGTTAAAGGGTAGTCTCTCTCTCTCTCTCTCTCTCTCTCTCTCTCTCTCTCTCTCTCTCTCTCTCTCTCTCTCTCTCTCTCTCTCTCTCTCTCTCTCTCGCAACCGCAATTTATTCACAAGGTGAGTTGAGGAGTAATTGAGTTTTTCACGGAGCCTGACTCGCTTTTCCCCCGCCATGACTCCTATACTCCTCTCTCCTTTCCTCCTTGCCTCCTTTCCTCCTCCTTCCCTACTTCCTCTCCTCCTTCTCCACTCCCGTCCCATGCTCCCTGCCTCTCTTCGTCACGAACTTGGTGAAAAAAACAGCAACAAAGCCGCCATTTCACCGATGAGAGACGATAATGAGCGTGAAAATATTAGTAATTTAGTGAGATGATGATGATGGCTGAAGCACTGCGAGGCGCGAGAGAGAGAGAGAGAGAGAGAGAGAGAGAGAGAGAGAGAGAGAGAGAGAGAGAGAGAGAGAGAGAGAGAGAGAGAGAGAGAGAGGTCATTCATCGTGTGCAGTTTCTCGTACCCTGACGCAGCTTTCTAAAAACTTGCATCTTATCCCATTTTCGTATTCCAGGCACATTTCCATTTTTTTCCTCATTCTCTTGAAAGGGGAGACGCAACTACTCTTTTTTTCTTTTCACTTCTTTTCTATCTTTTTTTTACTCGCTCACTCGCAATTAACTTGTCACATCAATTTTTTTGTAAAGATAGAATGAAGACTAGACTTGAAATGAAGATAGATCCCTAAGAAAAAAGATAAATAAATAAAAAATCGATAAATGAATAAATATATATATATATATATATATATATATATATATATATATATATATATATATATATATATATATATATATATATATATATATATATATATATATATATATATATATATATATATATATATATATATATATATATATCAAACACGAATAAAAAGAGAAAGAGTCAAGAAAAATCAATTTGGAATAAAAAATCAAAAGGAGGAGTGATGAAAGCAAAGGAATGAAAAGAATAAAGAGAATTATAAAAGAAACCAATCAGAAAGTAAGTCTAAAGGACTAACAAAAGAGAGTAAGTGAAACGAATGAACAAATGATGAAAGGAAAAGGAGAAACAACATTGCGTCAGAAGAAAAACGAGGAAAAGGAAGAGGAGGAGGAGGAGGAGGAGGAGGAGGAGGAGGAGGAGGAGGAGAAGAAGAAGGAGGAGGAAGACGACGAGGAGGAAGGGATGAGAAGAATGAAAAGGAGTATGTAGGAGTAGGAACAGAAGGATGAGGAAGAAGAGAAGGAGAAAAAGGAATAGGAGGGAGGAGAAGTAAGAGCAGGGGGAGTAGAAAGAAGAACATCAGTAGAAGCAGGAAGAGGAGAAGGAAGAACATCAGCAGAAGGAGGAGGAGGAGGAGGAGGAAGAGCTGCAGAAAGAAGAGGAAGAGCAAGAGCAGGAATACGAGGAAAAGGAAGAAAAAGAACAGGAGCAGGAGGAGGAGGAGAAGGAAGAGGAAGAGCACGAACAGGAGGGGGAGGAAGAACAGCAGCAGCAACAGCAAGAGGAGAAGAAGCAGGAGGAGGAGGAAGAGCAGGAGGGACTAGCATGTAAATTAACCTTAGTAGGGGGTCCCAGGTCCAAGTCTTGCTGCAGAGAAAGTCACGTTTGCACAGGACGCGGGTCAGGGGGCGCCGCGAGGACTGGGCGATCCCTGGCAAGATAGACGGGACGGATAGGAAGGCCTGGTGGGGGAGAGCGTGCCGGGAGAATAGGGAAAGCAGGGAGAGAGACGAGAGGAAGAAGAGGCGGATGTGTACGGAAGGATGGAAGGGAGGAAGGTAGGCAGGGAAGAAGGGAAAGGGAAAGATAACAATGGTAAAAGACAGGAACAGAAGTTGATGGTATGTAGTAAAGGAAGAGAGGAAGAATTGGATAAAGGAAGAGAACGTAAACCGCTGAGGAAGAGAGAGAAAAGGAAAATATAGAAGGATGAGGAAGAGAAAGGAGTGAAAAGAGGGAAGAAAAAACAAGAAGTCAGAATGGAGGAAGGAAAGGGTAAGAAAAAGAGAGAAAGTGAAAAGATCAAGAGGCTGAGAGAGTGTGCGTGAGAAGATCGGAAATAAAGAAGGGAGAAAAGAAGATACATACAGAGAGAGAGAGAGAGAGAGAGAGAGAGAGAGAGAGAGAGAGAGAGAGAGAGAGAGAGAGAGAGAGAGAGAGAGAGAGAGAGAGAGAGAGCAGCGATAAGTGAAATGTTGAAATGGAAAGAAAAAAAAATGAAAATAATAATGTTTCACGTGATTATTTGATATTCATGTATCCCCGAATAGTAAGCATATCGTTGAATAGCAAGTTTATTTTTCGGTTGTATTCAGACATCAAGATGCCAGCAGCACCTTTGAATAACACAGACACATGTCATCATATATTGTAGATAATCTTTGTGTGAGATATGAATGAATTACGCAACGCCATGAACCTCTCGATACTGGTCTTAATTGTTTTATGTATTATCAAAACGCAACTGTATCACGACGCATCTTTATAACTTTACATCACAGGTTATGATCTCATTTCACAGGCACCACTGCTATAGCCTCCCGCCATCACAGCTCTCCATCTTCCCTACGTCGCTGTTCTGTGCGCTATTTCAAGAATGAGCAGTCTCTTCCTTGGAGCGCCTTTAAACCATACTAATGAAGGTGGCTGTGCACCATTCCAGAAAATGCACACTTTCCAGCTTAAAATATCTCATATCTCTATCAGCTCTGTGGAATGTACAACGAAGACGGAAAACTGTAAGACTACAACACCAATAGAAGGGAGAGAAGAACATAGTAGTCATATACGTTTTTTTATAGCAAAGATATTGAAGACAACGCACATAATAAATTGTGAGAGAAACGAAAAAAGAAAAAAAAAAAGCGAGGAAGGCGTTAAGAGTGAAGATAAAAAAAACTCTCTGAGTCAATAAACAGAAGTTTTTGAATGTAAACATTCAATTTTCTACACGCCGAATCAGTGACGCCACCAAATTTTCTCCCTTTCATCAAGGCAAAACCTCTACAAAACAACATTTTTTTTTGACCAAAAGCTTTCACCGGTCCTGAAAAATGGAAGAGAAATTATGGTAAAAAATATCCAGTGACATTACCGAACTGAATAACAAAATATGCAATTTTCCTCAAATCACACAAAATTTTCTACGCACCGGATCTGTGTCGGCAAAAGCTTTCATGACTAGAAATATTCACTCATTTATTTAAATGAACTTGCCTAATTTTCTAAGGCGCAGACCCGAAAAAAAAATTCTTTTACAAATTTTCAAAGGTCTGACATGAAAAAAAAAACATAGAAAAAACGAAAATCTGATAAAATTTAATGTGCAAAGCATCTTAAAATATAAGCAGAAAATCAGGCAAAAAAAAAAAATGTAAATATGAAATAAAATTCACAAATAGAACCATAACTGAACTGAACACAAGAATTCTGCAAGAAATGCAACACGCGTCCCACCACACTCCGGAAGATTACACTGAATGATACAAAGGACATCTGAATACGGAAAGGGTGTTTGCTTCAAGTCAACGAGGGATACACGTGAGGAGAGATTAGAAAGACCTTGTTTGCATTCAGGAAAAGACGCAAGAAGAACAGGGAGAAGAGTTATAAGAAGAGAGAAGAGGTTTTGCATACGTTTACAGTTGATACGCATTAGGAGCTTGTTCTGCCTGATAATCTAGACAGACTACAGCGGCGACCGTGTCTGAGGTACGGCACTCCTGAGCTGTGGCCTTGAATACTAGGAAAGTGTGCGACTAGCGCGGTACGTGAGAATATGGTTGCCTTATCTTTCTTCTCCTCCTCCTCCTCCTCCTCCCGTGCCTGGTTCTCTTGGGAAATTTACCGTTAACATTCTCACTCTTTCGTCGTAACTATGAGTCGGTGGCTTATGATTCTGCTCAGCCAGTGCATCAATCAACTGGTCGTTATTACGCGGCGATAACGGTGTCGTAAGTAAAGGAGGAGGCATGCTGGTGCTTCTGGTCGACACTGCAAGTACTTCTTGTTCTCCTTTCGGCTGCTCCCACCAGGAGTCGCCACAGCGGATCATCCATCTCCAATACACACGGTCTTCTGCATCTTTCTATGTCACACTCACCACTTGTATGTTTTTCACTTCATCCATAAGTCTCCTCTTTGGTCTTCCTCTTCTCCTGCCGGTTATGTCCATTTCCAGCATCCTCCTTCCCACATATGCCTCATCCCTTCTTCGGACCTGCCCAAACCATCACTACAAGTACTTAATTATCTTAAATGTGTTGGTTGTATCTTCACTCGATGACAGAATTTGTGACGAGAGAGCGATGCACGTGAGAAAACAGTTAGTTCCTTAGAGTGTATGATGAAATGAAAGGAAGGACAGAAGAAATAGCTGTGAAAAAGGCAAGGAGAGGGGGTGAGGTCTGCTTAGTAGATTCTTGCTTTCTCCCATTTATGTCAAGAACAACGCAAATAAGGGAACAACTGACTGATAAGGATAATATGTTAACAAGGTCTACTGTATTATTTCTCGCATATTTTCTTTCTAAACTCACATGTGATTTTAATGCACCTGTGTGTGTGTGTGTGTGTGTGTGTGTGTGTGTGTGTGTGTGTGTGTGTGTGTGTGTGTGTGTGTGTGTGTGTGTGTGTTGCTTGAGGCACTAGTAGAAATATGGGTACGGTGAGAGTAATTTACACTTTTTCATTATTTAACATTTCAGGTTATCTTACAGTTATCATAGCCTGCTCTTTCTCTCTCCATTCTCTCCTCCTCCTCCTCCTCCTCCTCCTCCCCGTTCTTTTCTTCGTCCCGTCAGTTTCCTAGCGGTAAGTGTCAAGTTTGTTTGCCTTTTCATTCAGATCACACAAGCCCGCATGTAAAGTGTTCTTCATTTTGACAATAATTTTTACGCCAATCCTCTTTGTATTCATCTTCCGTGCATCTCTTCCCTCTTGCCTTTCCTTCCTTCCTTCCCCACACCTCCCCACCTTCTCCTCCTCCTCCTCCTCCTGGACAGTACTGAGGCGCGAGGAGAAAGTTGTGCAAATATTGAGGAGGAAGAGAATACTGGTGGGATGTGGCAACACTGCGATTGTGCGTATTGCTGCTGGT